>NC_067160.1:27666959-28021959 GCF_903995435.1 Acomys russatus
TATCTAGTGTCTGTCTAGACAGCTCCCAGCAATGAATGCTGGTAAAGACACTGCAACGCCCTGACGGTGCCCTAGAGGATCCTGTCTTGCTACTGCTGAAGGCATTCGCAGGAGGAAGTGAACTCTTATTAAATAAAACGAGAAGAATTGGTTGAGTTAGCGTTGCTTTTTAGCTGGACGTTTCTGAGGACCCATTTCTTGGCCCACTTAATGCTTTAGTGCTCATTCCTAAAAAAGTTTTAAGAATCTTGGGGACTAAGTCATCTCCAAATTTTTCCTCTCTACATACTATTAAGCAGCGCTTTTCAGTTTCCGTTGAAATCATGGGTAGACCTATGATAGAAGCAGTAGAGTCTAGAAGAGGAAAACAGAGACTAATAGGATTGGAAAGAGCCAGGAGAGATGGAAAAGAAGAACAAGGGAAAGAAGAGGGGGGAGGGAGGGAGGGAAGGAGGGAAGGGGCGCTTATGCAGAGGTACTAATAACCTCACTCTTGATTTTGTTTTGATTTTTCTCCCCTTGCTTCTAGCACTGAAACTGTGCAGAGCCCAACAAATGACCTCTTTATTTTTAAGAGTTTTGAAATTTATACCAATTGAATCACACTGTTTAGGATTTGCTGTACTTTCTATTTTTATTCTCATGCTTTTTGAACTCTGTACACATGTATTTACATTTCCCTAAATGACTCATGTCAGCACATTTCTCTCTCCTTAAGGCATTTTCTACACAGTGATAGGTTTTACAGAGACATCTCCATGCAAATACATCATGTGCTTTGACCATATTCTCTCCCCATCTCCTTTTTCTTTTCCATCCCATTCATTCTCCCATTTAGGCAAATGGTTGAATACAGAAGCAGGTAATAAAATCCATTGTTTTAAGCTGATAGGCAAATAGATTGCCACTAAGATTTTACTACTTAGAGACCACCACTACCACAGTGCTTATAGACACTGACCTGAGTGTAGGATGCTGTTCTTTCCCCCATAACCTTCTATGCCTACCCTGAGCTGGACTGCTTTTGTTATAGACATGGCTGCCTTGGGCACTGGCCACTATCTTTCTTCTTTGTGGCTTAGCTTTGTTACCTGTCAGTAGCATATTCTATAAAAGACACTTTTGTTTTGTATATATTTACTAGAAGTTTAAGAAAACTGCTTGCGATGTACTCAACCTTTGTAAAGTCAAATTTAGGTATAGAATGCTTAAGTGAGATAAGTAGTAGGAAAAATAATTTTTAAAAAATCTGGTGCCGAGCATTGTAGATTCTAAGTTGAAAAGAAAATAGACTTAAACTTACTATCTACTGAATAGTAGAAGCCATGCAGTAACTACACCCTGCTGAGGCCACTCAACATTCCCATGGCACAAATAAAAGTCACAGGCATTTTTTTTGTAATAGATTTTGGCGTATAGACTTAGTTCATGAAACAAGCAAAGGCCGCATGGTAGCATGCGCCTGTGATCCTACTCAGGACCCTGAGGTGAGAAGAGAGCTTGAGCCTAAGAGTTCAAGACCAGCCAGGACAGCACAGGAAGGCCCTGCTACAAGCAAGCCAGCAAAGGATGGTGGGAGAGGATTGGTCAGTGGATCCTCTGCCACCGTTGGATGTAGAGGTAAAACTGCCATGTTATCGTGAAGTGGGAGGACAGTTCATAATGATGACATGGTATACATTTCACTTGAGACGCCCACTTTTCAAAGGAGAAAGAATTTTGAGTGTTGAATTTTTTTTAACCACAAAGAAATGATAAATATTTGAGACATTAGATATATGCTTACTCTGACTTGAACATTTATATAATATTCAAACACACCGAAATAGATACAACTTTCGCGTGCCGACTTGACGCTTATCTCTTTGTTTGTTAAATGCTTTTATTTTTTCCTGTCTCACCCCTCTACGCCGCCTCTATCATAGTGCCGGGGACCGAATGTTTATGTTTCTTAAATGTTGATTAGAAATTTTGTTAGCATTTCACACACGAAATGCAGTGATTGAGACAGCATTTGAGTGCACTTCAGAATACTCCCCGAGTTCTGTGGAACTGATCGGGGTAAAACAGAATGGAAAGATTCCTTTTCCCATCCAAATATGGAAAATTAGAAAGTTCTGTTTATTATAACTGTCTTTTTTTTGACAATTATAGGAAACACTTATTGAATATTTAGTATGTTCCAATTTTTGCATTTGCTGTTTTATATTATTTCCCATATTATTATTTATTTTTCCAATTAGATAGGTTTTGTTGTTGTTGTTGTTTGTTTGTTTATTTGTTTGTTTTCTGGTTTTGCTGTACCTTTAGATTGGTTAAAGCTCCTGATATTACGTATCAAACAAAGGCCCAATATGAGAAATGGTACACCCGAGCTTCAACCATCCTCGTCAAAGTTTGGCTTTTTATTTATTTATTTTGCTGTAAGTTAGTAGCATCCATCCACATTCTTCTCCTGTGCAGTGCATGCTGGGATGCAGCTCAGCTCAGTTTGCTGGAGAGAGAGCGAGAAGGGCGAGAAGGGCGGCCTGTGCGATGGCAAGTGATGAGGCCCCTTCACCCAGGGTCGGTGTTTTCCAGGTCTCTTGTCTGTCCTACCGGGAATTGCCGTCTCTCATTTTCATTATCTGTACAACTCTAGCTGCAGGGAGAGTTTTGTTTGCTCTCACAGAGAAGAGCACTCGAGTCCTAATTACCTGTATATTCTTGCCTTTCCTTCCCACTAATAAGACTAATCGCGCTCAAACACTGCTATTATGCCACCAGGGAGAAGGTGGGGCCTCCGTGCTTGGCTCTCCTTTTGTTCTTGTGCGCATTTGCAGGTGGAAACCATGACACGAAAATTAAAACGGTGCACTACTTCGTTGGAAGCATTTCAAAGCGGAGACAACCCCCCCAGTTTATTGAATTGACAAACCGCAGTTAGGTTTGAAGACAGCAAGGAAGTCTGAACTTGGGCGCAGTTTTGTTGCAGATCTTGGCCTTAAATTATTTTCTGTGTTGACTGGATTGTAGACTTTCCAGAGCCATCACCACTCAGACTTTCCAGCCCAATTACCCCACGGAGGAGGGAAGGGGCAAGTTCAATAGACTTTTTGTTAGGGTCCACAAAGGTGCCCCTCTTTGCCGGGGGGGGGGGGGGTGGAGATAGAATGAACCTTTCTTTCAGTTTCTGGTTTTTGAGCCTTCAGGAAGTTCTTGAAGGGGTGAATGAGTATAAAAGAAAAGTTTCAGTATTGAATTTGTTGTTCCCATTTCTTGTTACTGTCATTTATCCTTTTTGTTCAGAATAAAGCCTTTTTTTTTTGGTTTACCATATCATCAAATTAGTTTCTTAAAAGAAAGAAGTGAGATGTACAGGGCCATTTGCTGTTGTAGGATCTACATTGCTATCTGATGAAGCAGCAACCCTCTCCCAATATTGCTTCCACTTTTATAAAGTTGGGTGTTGTTTTTTTTTTTTTTGGTCTATGAACTGCTGCAAGGTGAGCGGCTTGACAAAGGTTTCTTTCAACTGCTCCTTCCTGGGAAATGTTTGCTTCCACCATAAACTACATTTACGTCTGTTTATTTAAGTGGAGAATTTAAGAGCAGTGTGGGTAGCATTTCACCAGAACTGAAGATCAAACAAAATCAAGACTTGAACAAATGGGCGCTAAATCCACTGTGCAGGCAGATGAGATGATTTTATTTATGGTCAATGGTGGTATATAGGGCAGAACATGTCCAAGCCTTCTTTTTTGTCAAGATAAGATGTCATTTTCTCTACAGAAAAACTAGTGACACAGGAGGCCTGTCAGGTGTCATGTCTGCAACTTCCACTTTTGAAGGGGAACAAAATAGCCATGGTGGGGAAAGAAAAACAAACAAACAAACAAACAAACAAAAAAACCACGAACAAACAAACCCATTTAGAGATTCATTTGCAACTCTGAAAGCACTGCTAACTTACCCTCTGGAATTTCCCCACTGCAGCCTGCTGACCCCAGACAAGCTTCCATAGATAACGGTTATCATCCCTCATAGTCTCAGGCCATTCCAAGACTGTGTAAGACACAAGGCCATGTCCTTTTCCAAATTCTCAACATGACTCATGGCAAGAAACATTTGGGGTAGGACCCAGAGTGAGCACAAAGACCCACACATTGAAAGAGATAACATCACAGTAATTACTTTTATTCTTCTCTTTCCTTAACTCAACCCATTACTTTTTCATGAAAAAAAAAAAAAAAAAAAAAAAAAGCAAAAACCACCACCACCACCACCACCACTACCACCACCACCTCCAAAACAAATTAGTTTGCCTTTGCTAGCATGTAATGATGGGTCAAAACCATAGCTTTAAAGGGAAAAGCCCAGCAAGCTCCCCAGAAGTTCTGTTGAACCTTGAGTGGAAGCTTTGACTCCTAACCTTAGCCACTAGACCTGTTCTAGAGTCTTCTATTTATTTATTTTACAACCTCCTCCTCCTCCTCTTTCTCCTCTTCTTCTACAGGAAGCGGGAAGTTTACATTTACACCTTTTCATCCTGGGTCGCAACCCTGGGACAGCTGTGGCCTGATTCTAATCAGCAGAGGTGGAGCCCAGGAGCAGAGAGTCTCCCAAAGCTAATGCTGCAGATGAGGCTTTTTGGGGTTAGTGTGGAGCATGAACTTGTCAGGATCTCTGTATTTGGGGGGTATAGAATGGGGAGAAGGAACAAGACTAAGGCAAGGAGATAATTCTCTTGGGAATATGGTGATGAAATTCACCATAAGCAACAGCAGCGCCCCTCCAGTTTTTATTTGAATGATGATTTTAGTGGAAGGGCCAGTGGAGATGGTCTCTTTCCTCCTCCCTCACTTGTCTTCTGAGTTATGTTGCCTACTCCAGGACAACTGAAACCCACAGCTTTATTCAGAGTTATGAAGAATAGAAAAGGAGAGCCATTACAGTTCAGCTTTGAATTTGACTTGGGAAATGTAAGACTGTAGAATGCCCTGTAGCGTTCTAGGCATGACTTCCTTTCTCCTGGCTTCATGTCCTAGTTAAATGGACATTTTCAGTTTTGCATTATCCTAATAATGCTTGATGGTCTGATGGTGTCAGTTAAAATAAATCTGAAAGTGAAGTTCTTGGCTGGGTATAGGAATCTAGTATAGGAGTCAGGCAAGAGACATAGCCAATTATCATCATTAAGCCATCTTTCTGTGTGTGTGTGTGTGTGTGTGTGTGTGTGTGTGTGTGTGTGTGTGTCTGTGTGTGTGCATCTGTGTGAGCATTTCATCTTTCTGTGGTCTTTATCACACTGTACAGTGGAGGCAGACCCTGCTTCCACCTTGTTGCAAGTATCTATGGGAAATCCAAGCAGTTTCAAGAGGAAACCGTAGACTGGGAGGTTGAGGGTTGTTCATGTTCACTGTATTAACGGTAGTGCCGAAGACATTGCGTCATCTATCGTGGTGGCTTGAATGAGAATGGCTCCCATAGCCTCATATAGTTGAGTGCCGAGTCACCAGGGAGTGGCAGTGTTTGAGAAGGATTAGGAGGTGTGACATTGTTGGAGGAAGTGTGCCACTGGGGGTAGGCTTTGAGAGTTTCAAAAACCCATGTCAGGCCTAGTCTGTCTGTCTGTCTGTCTGTCTCTCTCTCTCTCTCTCTCCCCTTCTCTGGCTCAGGATGTAACTCTCAGCTACTGATTCCACACAATGAGGGCCACCATGCTCCTGTCATGCCCTCGGCACCATAATGATAATGGGACTATGTAAGCCAGCCCCCAATTAAACGCTTTCCTTTATAAGAGTTGCCTTGGTCATGGTGTCTCTTCACAACAATACAACAGTGACTAAGACATCTATTATTAGTGCTCAGTAAGTATTTGACAAATGAATAAATAATGTTGGCTACAATACTAGCTTCTGTATTACAAAAATGGTAGCGTGATACGAGCCAGAGGAACTAGTCTGAGCTGTGGAGATGGTAGAAGAACACACACACTTTCAAGATATTAATTTTGAGTTTAGATCAAGAGTTGCTTAGGATCATTTAGTCTGAGAGTTGCTGTGAGCATCAGCTGCGAGTACAGCCACATCTGTGATGCAAATGTAGGTAAGAATTGGGTTTTGGTATCCCAGAGTCACAACCCAGTTGTGTAAACCTGAGGTTACAACACAATCCCAGTACTCTTCCTTACAGGAGGTTTTCACCTCAGAAGTTGAAGTTGGCAGTTCAGGGAGGAAGAGCTATAAGAACGAGCAGGCACCGAAGCAGCAAAGAAGGGACTGAGGGGGCATTTTTATGCAAGGGATGGGCGGAGCCCTGAGAAGTGAGAATACGAGTGTATGTGTTTGGGTGCATGTGTGCGTGTGTGTGTGTGTGTGTGTGTGTGTGTGTGTGTGTGTGTTAGGATGGGGGTGGGGGAGTCAGGAGATGGATTACTAAGGATTTTGAGTTGAGACCTGCAAGAGTACAGAGCCCTGTCCCTAAGGTGTGTGCTGCTAAAAGCAGTGGTGAGCTACAGAACAGGTTGATGCGGATAGGTCATGAGCCATGACAGGAGAAGAAGGAAGAAGACAACTAAATCCTAACACAGCTAATTCAAATTATTCATTTGTTAATTTTGATGTATGCGTGTTCATGTGCCTTCACATGCCATGGTGCGTGTACGGCGATTGGAGGAAAGCTTTGTGCGGTTCTCGCCTTTCACCTTTATGACCGTTCTAGGGATTGCATTCAGGTCATCAGGCCTGCACTCAATCCACTCATCTGTCCCCTGACAACTGCCGCAGTTTTGACGCCAGCTAACCCACATGCTGTACTTTCTAAGGCATCCCAAGTAACATAACAAAGTAGGGGCAACTGAAAAAAACAAACAAACCTTAGATTAAAAAGTAAAGCGTCATTACAGGCAGCTCATAAATAATAAAACAGCAGCATCAGCATAGCAATAATAATCTAGTCTTTCCACAGCCAGTTTTCTTGTGAAAAGAAGTCTGGGCTGCTGACCTCTCTAGCAACTTTCGCAGGACATTTAAAGCCTTCTTAGCTGGCCCTTTGTTCCCAGGTTGCCATGGAGTGTCAATAAGCCCAGCTCAGAATAACCCAGACAGTGAACTGAGAGGTACAGCTTGCTTGCTGGCATGCTGGCTGGCCAGGTTTCACTGTTTTCCTTGCTCTCATCTTGGGAGGAGCACTGGGCAGCTGGTCGACTTGGCAGCTGGGCAAGGTGCATGTCTGTTGGCTGCCCAGAGTTTGAAATGCAACCAAGACTTGCCTTTCTCCTGAACATGTGCGGGACCCGACAGCTGATAGCATCTGAAAATTGTTCACTGAGCACCTGTCCCTTGTATACCAGCACCTGGCTGACCGCCATTTAGGACAACGTGAACTCACTTGGTAGACAGGTGAGATGCTGAGCAGATTTTAATGGTTCATAGGAAGACCTGGGGACTTTGATCCTACTCAAAGAACAAACAAATCATATCAAAAGAAAGGAAGGAGGGAAGGAAGGAAGGAAGGAAGGAAGGAAGAAAGAAAAGCAATACATTTTGAGTGGGTTCATGTTGTACTTGTTATTGGTGGGTTCCCAGTAGGCATCTATGTAATCTATGAGCCTGAAGCCTCCAAATCACTCTTTGTTCAGCTAAGTAGTGGTCTAATAGACTATAGTGTATGTTTCTTTTAGCAGGAAAAATGCATAATCTCAGCTTTAGAAAGTGAAGCATTGAGTTAAGCTGATTTATTTCATCTTATACCTGTTCTTCAGTTCCCAGTGACTGTTAGTGGATGGCTCCTATGCGGTGTTTCCTTAAGTTATTATTTCTCTGGGCTGTGGGCTCATGCATCTGCAGAATGGAATCACAGTATTCCAAGCGCTGCCCAACTCCCCCTCCCCCACCTTTGCGCGCGCCCCCCCCCCCCAAACTTCTTCCAGTTCCCTCTGGGCTTTCATTTCTTCATCCGGCTTGGCACACTGGTGAGGATAGAAGCAGGTTCTACAAGGAAATACTTCTGAAATGACTGGTGGTGTTAGAGCTACTATTTAAAAATGACCCTTTGCAGACACTTGGGTTATCTTTAGGCCGTCAATGATCTGTGCCTACAAGAGCCAAAGGGAGTCTGCGGAAACTCTTGCTTGTTGTGTTTAGATAGTATTGCTCCTCAGCCAGAGGCCTCGTGACACATCTCAGATTTAGCTGGCCTTCTTCTGCCATGGCCAAGATGATTGTGGAGGCTCAGAATGGCTCAGTGTGCTGCAGAGGCTGAGGTGGGAGGACTAAAGCAGCAGTCCCATGCCCAGCCATGTGAGGAAGGCAGTCCCTTTCCACACTGAGGGTAGGCACCTGGAACCTTTCTGTAGGCAGGGCTTGAAAGAAGCTCAAAATGGCCCCAACTCCACCTTCTCACCGTAACTGTAGGGTCTTTGGTCTGTGGCTAATAAGACAGTTTTCTCCAATGTGTTGATTTTTTTTTTTTTTTTGGTTTTTAACCATTTGGATGAGATTGATAGGAGAGGAGTTTCTCGGGTTGTCAAGGTCGGCACACAGATGCCCAAGGCATATCCTTATGCAGCAGGCAGCATGGGATCTTAGCTGGCAGTGGGACTCTGAACTGTATCAGGCCTTAGGAGTGGACTGGGAAATTGGGTGGGGATGTGGAAAGAAGAGTATCAAATTTTTGGAATGTGCCCCAGTCCTTTTCCATTTCTTCACTGTAAAATTTCCCTCTTTCTTATCTACATCTAGGATGGATGGAAAGAAGTCTTGAATTCATTGGTTTTTTTTGGTTTGTTTGTTTGTTTGTTTTTCTTCTCTGGGGTGGGATAAGGTAGGGGCCAGAAGAAGAGAATTTACTAGTTCAAGACATTTTACTTTCAACTTTGGGCACCATAGCTGGCCTCTTCTGGGACTGTGGTTAAGCCAACTGGAGCCCTACACGATGTTGGCAGGGTTTACCTCTGGCTCAGCCATCCCCGAAGGGTAGCAGGATGGAGTAGAAGTTTTTGGTGGTTTCTCTGATCTGGCTCCTGAGTCCCTAGAGAAAGTTAGAGTAGGCCCCAGGAAGAAGCAACAGTTCAAAGGTGGGCACTGGGGCATTCAGTCATTCCTTCATTGGCTAGTCCATGTGGCTTTCCTTGTTTAAGGTTTTCTGTCAACCTGAAAATTTCAGTTTAGAACCGGGTGGGAAACCTCAGAGGCAAAGCCACAGAAATGGGGGAAACAACAACCTTGGCTGGCAAAGCCAGCACCTCTCCCTGCACTACCATAGCACCTAGCTGAGACGGAGTCATCCCCAGCCCCCTTGCTCCTACTTCCTTCCAAACCCACACAGAACAACTTCTCGGAACCATTCATAATTCACTGGGCCTGTCGCCCTCTTCCTCCAGGCTCTGTCATGCTCCCTAAAGTGGAGCTTTGTTCAGACACGGGCAATGGCTTGTGTGGGGCAACAGTCATGGATCTGGCCCGTGAAAAGATTCCCGCAAGTGTAATCCCTTCAGGCTTGTAACCCTTTCTTCTGTGACGCACTGCTTCAAGAGCCTTGCAGACAAAGCAGAGAGGTGTTATTTTGTTCTTTTCTTCTAGGGTGAGGAGTCACAGACAAGGTGCCTAGGTTAAAGCTAAGTGTGTGGTGCTTTCAGAAAGCCTGGCCAGCATTGTCCACAGGCACTATCCATTGTGTTCCTTAATCCCTTAGTCACTTGAACACAGGCTGAGCCTTTGGCTTGAAGCGGAAGGTGTAGCTGCTGCAATAGGCTTAATTTGTGGGGATTATTTCAGAGACAAGGAGTCAGCCCAGACACAAAACAAACAGATGGCACCCCCTCTTTTTTCCTTTCTCTCCTAGCTGCTGCGGGATGACTTAGGGATCCCCATCACCTGCAGCAGAGCACGATGGGGAGGATCCACTCTCACTCCTTCCCTGCTGAACTTACCATCTGAAAAACAGCAGCAGAAACAAGACTCAGAGCTTCTCTGCCGGGCAGCCCGGTGCTTCCTGGATCACTCTAAACTGATTGGCCTTGAAGGCACTGACTGGAGTTAATGATCTTGATCACAGGAGCATCCTACCAGCCCAAAGTCCACAAAAACAGCCAGCCAAACTAAGACCACCCACAAAGCCCCACTGTTTAATGAGTGTATTAAAGAGTTCCTTATTTAAGAAACTCTACTTCTGGCCCCTGATAAACAAACAAGCTCACCAAAAAAAAAAGAAAAAGAAAAAGAAAGCTTACATTCTCATACAAAGTATTGATTTTTCCGCACATTGGGAACCCTAGTAGTGAACAGATGTGATGTGCGACGGGCCCCTCTAGGAAGAAATGATTTGCAGGAACATGCCAGCAGGTGACTAAGCCTTGCCTCAAGCTCTGTGCTGACATTTGAAGACTTTATGGGCCCAGTCTGTCCCGAAAACAGCATCAGATCTCTTCCTACCCCTGAATGTTTTCTGTGAATGGAAAATTCCTGCTGAAGCAACTATCCATCCCGTTGGTGCTGCCAACTACCGAGGCTGCTGCTGCTAGACCTAGGTTCCTCCATCATATTGTTGACCCTCAGAGCAAAGGTTGGCGGAGCCATCGGTCCTGGAGGATTCAAGTGCTAGGCTCAAGCAGGCAAGGCGAGATCCACTCGGTGCTGTCAGGAAAGGAGCAGACATCCAACATGGAAGGGTTCCATAAAGAAAGCATGTGGGATTCTGTAGCGGGAAGAGGTGTCCTGAGGGCTCCAGTTCTAAAGAGGGCAGAGTGAGGAGCTGGATGTGTCAGATTCTTTTATCTTGGAAAGGATGGGAGCCAGGGACCATCAGGTTCCCTGTGTGGTTGCATGAATGGGCAAGCCACTCACTGAGTTAAGGCACACTCAGGAGGAATGCATTTGGTCCCAAGTTTTGGACTTTCTTGTCATTCTATTTCATAGTTTTTTGTTTTGTTTTGTTTTGTTTTTTTACTTCCCCTATTCTCTCATAACTCCTGAAATGTATTTGTTTCTTGACTTTAGAACTTTACAAAGAATCAGTATCTCTGATTAAAAAAAAAGGTAAGATGCCAATTCCCGAATGGAGCGTGTAGATTGAAAGAGCACTTGGGCCCTGGTGTATTTATCCCTGAATGTACATAGCCTGCCTTTTGCCAGAGGATCAAGTGCCCTTCAGTAGGCATTCCGGATAGACCTTTGTGTTTCTGTCTGAGGAGCAGGCTTGTTGGCAATGAAACCTGGCATTGCAAAATCCTTCCTTAAGCCTTTGTTTAATGCCAGAGATCTCAAATGCTCGCAGATTTTGGAGAGGTGCCAACCCGTGCTCCCGGATTAGGAGACGGGTGGAAAGAATCCCATAATCTATAAGCCTAATATAAGCTGCCATTTCGAATGAATGAATTGTTTGGACTGTTGGAAGGAGGCCAAGGATGTTTGGAGTTCCCTTTTTAGCTTATACAAGTTCTGCACTATTGGGCTTTTATAACCCCGCTCTAATTACTACATTATTATGTGCACTGCTTCGAGGTAAGCCCGTTAAAAACTCAGCCTGGCCTCTTTTGCTGACCCTTCGCATGGGTCCTAGCTGCAGGATTGGTCACTTACAGCGTTTTTCTCATCTGTCTTGTATCAAAGATCCTAGTGGGAAATGCGGGCTTTCTGCACCCTACAGAGGGCTAGTCTGTGTGAATGCCTTACGCATTACACAGCACACCACTAGGCAGGTGGAGACAAAGGAGTCTGCAGTGTCATGCCTCAACTGCAGAAGTTCCAGTTCCACACCAACGTGAATAATTTCATTACGAAGCATAAGATTGTTCCAGGCTTTGAACGGTCTGGAAAAGTCCTAGCTGCTCTTGGCTTTGCCTCTTCCTTTGCCAGTCTGGAGTCATCTCCTAGTAGGTGTGTCCAGATGGTGAGCTGAGCATTGGACAGAACAAGAAAAAAAAAATCTTTTTAAAGATTTGGACGCTGTGAACTCCTGGGGACTCCCCAGCTTGTGCCTCTGGCTTGCCTTGATCTTCTCCCACACTGGTGGTTTCTCCCTTGATAGGAAGCAGCCATCTTCTTTTGTGGTCAGAATTTTCCAGTCTGTTCCCAGGCAGCTCCAGCTGCGAGCATTTTCACACGGCCCTGGTTCTGGTGATACAAAGAGCAAAGAGCAAATGGAGCCAGCCATAACACTGAGTAATGCCGGGAGGTGCCTTCTAAAACAAACAATGTGGATGAACTGCAGCAGGGAATACCTCTGGCTTGACATTTAAATTACTGAATTATTTAAATGAATGTCAATTAGGCGAAGTAGGCTTGCTGCCTTCTGCCAGGGCACTTCCTGGTTATCCACACGGGCAGGTGTAAAGACTTTATTCGCTTTAGATAGCCCACTTCCTTTGGCACCATGGAGGAGCAGCAGGTGACATATACTTCTTGGCATATAATGTATTGATACTAGGGTCTGAGCTGTTCAGAGTACACACATTCTTAATGTGTAGCCCTTAAAGGTATTGCCTAGCCCAACACCCAGCCCAAATAAAATATCACAGGCCCACACTTGTTATGGCGAATATTAAATTTGACCAGACTGAAAAAGTGAGTCATGGGTGTTTTGAGGCTTCCTGTATTCCTAAGAATTGTGGCTATTAAAATCTAAGTAGGTTCTGCCTTCCTTTTAGTCTTTGTTGAATTAGTAACCCTAATTCAGAAAATCACTTTGGCATCTCTTCAAACTAACTCACACTGCCAGATAAAAATTGCCACAGTGGCACTGTGTGTGTGTGTGTGTGTGTGTGTGTGTGTGTGTGTGTGTTGGGGGAGGGGGAGGGGTGTGTGTCATTCTTATATTATGAATTTAAGGTCTTCATTTATATTTGCGTATGTGTGTGGGTATAAAATAAGAGCATAAAGGATTTGCTAATTAGGCTTATGGGAATGTACCAGTTAAATAAACGAGATGTTGGGAGGAAAACATAAGAGAACCAGATTTAATGAAGGCTACTCATTGCTGACTGGGCTTGGCTCCTGGTCCCATATCAAAGCCCGAGTTAATTATTATATACCATTAACAGCTTTTCTCCTTTTGCCTTTTCGTTTTGTCCTGTGTGTGAAGAGCAAGGATATGTAAACTGTGGGCTTGACATTTGACTGAGAGGGATCACCTACAGAAAAATCAGTCTGTAGCTCCTACTTCTGTGTCTACAACTGTAGCAAATGTTTAGAAGGCAGAAGGAAGTTTAGCTGAGAGTGCAGGAGTGAGAGCTGGTGGAGGTTAAGGCTGCTTCCTGCCTCTGCACTGCAGAAGTGGGTTCAGTTGGGGCCGAACTTCACAAAATGTTAAAAGGACTCAATGTTCCTTACTTCTGGTGAAATTCTTTAGGGTGTAGTCCAAACATCTGTCAGACTATCTGTATCCTGTCCAAAACAAACCAACCAACCAACAAACAAAAAACAACAACAACAACAACAACAACAACAACAACAACAACAAAAACGAGAGACCTTGGGAAGTGCTGTTTCTTTCCATGTCTGTGGATATAAGGAGTTCACTTTAGACTGCAACTTTGAAAACAGCTCATGCTAGGAACCATATTAGTAAAACCACAAAATGTGGCTCTTTGGTGTCTTGAACCATACGTTTACTTATGTTTGTTGGTTTACTTCTTTGTTTGTTGTGATGCTGTAGGTCAGTGGCTCTCAACCTGTGGGTTGCAGTCCCTTTTGGGGGGTCTAATGACCCTTTCCCAGGGGTCGCCTAAGACCGTGGGAAAACACAGACATTTACGTTATCCCTCATACCAGTAGCAAAGTTACAGCTTTGAAGTAGCCGTGTCTTAGTCAGGGTCTCTACTGCTGTGAAGAGACACCATGGCCACAGCAACTCTTCTAAAGGAAAGCATTTCATTGAGGCCTGTCTGACAGGTTCAGAAGTTTAGGCAGCAAGAAGTGAGTGAGACCTTAGGCCTTGCTTGAACTTCAAAGTCCAATCCCTAGTGACACACTTCCTCCAACAAAACCATACCTACTCCAGTAAGACCACACCTCACCTCCTAATGCTACCACCCGCTCTGGGCCTACGGGGGCCACTTTTATTCAAATTACCACTTGCAACAAAATAGTTTTATGGGTGTGGGTCACCACAATAGGGGAAACTATATTAAAGGGTCACACCATGAGGAAGGTTGAGAGGCACTGCTGTAGATAAACTTAGGGTACCTCACCCACATGTCATGGGCGCCTCTGTGTGCTGTACCCCGATTCTCTGACCACGCATTCTATAAGCTCAGTGGTGAGTGACATCTTTACAGCTTGTTGTTATTTATGATAGATCTTATGGGCTGACCAAATGATATTTGCTTATCCATTATCAGTCTGTGAATAGTCACCTTTTATTTTCACTTTACTTCTTCACAATACTAAATCTTCATCCCTGACCTCGTATCAGCCAGATACACTTTTCAATGTATTAGGTATATTCTTGGATAAATATGATTAAGAATGATTTACATGAAAATGTCTGTATTTTAAATGTGTACCAGTTGCTTTATTTCAGTCTTTAAAATATAGTCAATTAAGCCATGTGCGGTGGTGCATTCCTGTAATTCCAGCACTTGGGAGGCAGAGGCAGGCAGATCTCTGTGAGGCCAAGGGTAGCCTGGCCTACAAAATGAGTCCCCCATAGCCAGTGCTACACAGAGAAACCCTGTCACAAAAAAAAAAAAAAAAATCAAACCAACCAACCAACCAACCAAATAAATAAAATATAGCATTTAATTCTGTTTTATGTCACACACAAATCAATAGTACACCATTAACTTTCCCAACACTCCCCTCCCCCATTCAGTTCCTGTTGGGCAGCAGCTTCATGCCATTCAAGAGTGGCAAGCATGCCTAGATGGACTTTTTAGAAATATTATCTTTCAACTATCTTTTGACAAGTGCAAACTTTTGTTTCACACACACACACACGCGCGCACACACACACACACACACACACACACACACACACACACACACACACACCATATTTTTATCTCAGAGAAATAGATTCCTCCAGGAATATTTTTTGAATTTCTCTAGGTAGGGAAAATAAAGACTACCTCTTTGCTCATTAAAGTGTTTGCTCATTAACAATGTCTGAAGGCTCTGGATTCTCAGGGGTCAGACTGCTGACATACATAGCACTGGCAGTGGCTATTTTGGATTTTCTGCTTTCAGGCATGTCTTTGCTGTTGGATAAGCCCCTTGTGGTTTTCAAAAGAACTAGCAAGTCAATTATAAACAGAAGGATGTGTCTGTGTGGCTGCATGCGCTCACACTGTGGGATGCAGCTCCCACACGGCAGCGGGCAGTGAACTGTGTTTCCACTTCTTTGAAGAGGGAAGAAGAAAGATTAATGACACTTTTTTCTTTCTGAGATAAACCCACATCTCTATACACACCCACAGAAATCTGTGTATATGAACTTGACATTTTCAGTTTCAAGTCTTCTCTTAAAAACGCAGCCACCTGACCTACCTTTCTACCTTCTTTTCTTCCTTCCTTCCTTCCTTCCTCTCTTTCTTTTTTGTTTTTAAAGGAAAAAGGCAGTTATGACATGCTGCCAAGAGTTAGGTGATCAGAGGGGAGCCTCTCTGTGCCACAGACCTTGGGAAAGAGTGCTGGAGGCCAGATTTCCTTGAAAAGGCCTTTGGTGACAGTGGCCTTGGCTCACTAAGGAATAGCCTTTAGGATTGAGCTGTGCACATTCTGTCTTCACTTTCCTTCCCTGCTGGCTGAAAGTGTTGGAAGTAGCAAGTCTGAACTAATCATCCCAGTGAGGGAGGAGGAGAAAGTGATGTGAAAATGAAACTGCAAATAAGTGTTTTCAGAAAGACAATTGGGAGGTCTAATGAAGTGTGCCTCTCCTGTGATACTCTGGTATCTCACTTTGTTTTGCATCTTGGCATCACTGGGCTTCTGGTTTCTGGTCCTACCTGCTACTTAATAGTTTAAATATGGCTTCCTTCCCTTTGTTTGTGCCCTTGGTCTGAGTATTTGATGCCAGTTATTTTTTTCCTTGTTCCTTTTATTGTTCCATTTATTTATTTATAGGCAGAGTTTCTCTGTGTAGGCCTGGCTGTCCCAGAACTCTCTGAATAGACCAGGCTGGCCTTGAACTCACAGAGATCTGCTTGCCTGCCCCTGCCTCTGCCTCCCAGAGTGCTGAGATTAAAGGTGTGCGCCACCACACCTGGCTATCAGCTGACAATTCTTAAGAGCTGTAAGTCACAGTTTTAACTAATGCACAGACTCCAGTGTTATCATTACAGGTAGCCTAGCATGTAGCTGAAAATGTTCATAACTTGGATTTGTATCTGTAGAATCTTCTACAAGCGTGTTCTGAAGCATTGCCCATGAGTGCAGACAGGGCAGGAATGGGTGCTCGCTGTTGCCATGCATTTATTTATTTATTTAGGAGACTTTTTTGGGGGGTTATAAAATAAAGGTGGTGAATATTATATTCCCATCAAATATTTTGTTTCGTGGCAGGAACTGGGGATATGAGAGAGGAGTTTCATGCCAGGAGTCTGGACAGCCCATTGCCAGTCTCTGTCCTAGCATGATCATAGGGAGGATGAACAACATAGCCAGATATACTTGTAGACTGAGATGAGATTATTATTTGGTTGAGTGACAGCCATGTGGAATGTGGACACCGGTCAGTATGATGAGTCTGTGACTGGGTTTGCGGTGATCTTAGGGAAACCTGTTTTGTTTTGTTTTGTTTTTTCTCCGAAAGAGGTGACACTCACACAAGTGAATTGTTTTCCCTTCTCACCTCTCCTTTGCAGATGAGAATCCCAAAGTCAACCAGAAACTTTACATGTGTGTGTGTGAGGGCCTCTCCTGCGGGAATGAGGACCACTGTGAAGGCCAACAGTGTTTTTCCTCTCTGAGCATCAACGACGGCTTCCACGTCTACCAAAAGGGCTGCTTTCAGGTTTATGAGCAGGGGAAGATGACGTGTAAGACCCCGCCGTCACCTGGCCAAGCTGTGGAATGCTGCCAAGGGGACTGGTGCAACAGGAACATCACGGCCCAGCTGCCCACTAAAGGTTCCCATGGCTTCTTCTATTTCTAGATCAAGGGCTTTTCTGAGTGTTGCCCCAAGTCTGTGTGGGTTAAGGATGTGCACAGTCTCCTACTCCCTGAACCAGAGCTGATGGGCCATGGAAGGTCACTCTGGGTGAGGAAAGGAAAGGCGTGGTCTTTGGAATCTTAAAAAAGAGAATGGGCGTTTGGGGAAAGTTAGTGATGTGACATTCATCCAGGGGATGGATTTGCTGGCTACAGGTCACCACCAACAGGTGTACGGCTCCCCACACCGCTTTCTGTTAAGGGACCATGGTGACTTTCATAATCCCTTAAGCCATTCTGCCTAGTAAACATTCGTCTCTGGGTCATGAGTGTTCTGAGAGAGGTAGAGCAGTAACCTGGTGCCTGCATGAAGTGCCTTTCCCTTCTTAAGAAGAAGACAAAAAAAAAAAAAAAAAAAAAAAAAAAGCTTGCTAACCCTTCCAGAATGGAAAGTCAAGTCACATGCGGTCATACATGAGCCCTGTAGTTAAGGAGTTTCCCATCATGCATTTCCGATGGATTCCATGTGCTTTGGAAACCGGTCTCCCTCTAAGACTGTTTTCTCATATAGTGAACTCTAAGTGGCTATCTCAACCTACTGTCAAGATTAATATAGGTCCACCCCAAGCCAAATTTACTCTCTTAATAAGTAGTACCTCTTAATAGGTTTAATTATATGATTTTGTAGTCATGGAAGGAAAACACAAATGGCGTAAGAGAGGCCACACTAACCCTTCACTGCCAGGGCTGACACCAGGCAGGAAGGATAGCTGATAGGTCACAAGGCAGGTTTTTAGTTGCTGTGACTCCCTTAAGGGCTGGTACAGGCTACATTCTGATATGAAAATAGAGTTGAATAACAAGGCTTTCAAACAAACAAACAAACAAACAAAAAGGATTGAATCTTTGAGTAGTTAGATACCCTCACACTCAGTATGTTAATTCTTTACTCACAGAATGGATGGACAGGAAGAAATGTCTCTAGTTGCACACCCTGCTACACGTTAAGCTTTAACATACTTATTTGTGCATTTACTTATTTGTGTTTGTGTGTGCAGACACACATGCACACACTCAACCCGTGTTTGCATGTGTGTGGTAGGTAAGAAAGAGGACAACTTGTGGGAGTTAGTTCTCCTACTGTGTGTGTCCCAGGGGTCGAACTCAGGCTGGGAGGCTTTGCAGCCAACGCTCCTACCCTCTGAGCCACTTTGCTCTCCAGCACCCTGTGTTTTAGCAGAAGGTGCTTTGTACAAGAAATTTCATATTTGAGACGTCACACTACCTGTCATTTTATCAGATCACTTCTTACACATAATCTTGCAGATGGCATGCACTATAGAGTATTCTGTTTAGCAACATGATTCTCAGGACTTGCTGAGTTAAAGAAACAGTGTGAAGGATCTTTGAGTAGAGAGTGGGTTGCTGGAGGGAGCCCTGAGACTGGGAAAGCACGTTCTCACTGGGAAATCTCTGTGTAATGGCTGCCCATCAGGGCTTGTTGTAAAGCACTTTGCATCTGAAGATAAAAGCAAGAATAATGTCAAGGCTTAAATGGCTCTTGCATTTTAGAAGCTCTTAAACAGTCATGCATTAATGCAGCTGATTCTTGGTGGGATCCTTTCTAAACCCCAATTCTGTTTCATCAAATGACCACTGAAATGCATGTCAGGGCCATTGGTTGGAAATCAGAAAGTATTCTAGTTGTGAGTTGTTTTGATCCATGAGATTATTTGGTCAGGATCAGGAGCCATTTCCTAGGATATTTGTAAACAAGAAAACAGTGGTCCCAACATCCACTTACCATTCTCTTCCTGTTCTCCAGGGAAGTCCTTCCCTGGATCACAGAATTTCCACCTGGAAGTCGGACTTATCATCCTCTCAGTGGTGTTTGCAATATGTCTTTTGGCTTGCCTCCTGGGAGTTGCCCTCAGGAAGTTTAAAAGACGCAATCAAGAACGCCTCAACCCCAGAGATGTGGAATACGGTACCATTGAAGGCCTCATCACCACCAACGTAGGAGACAGCACCCTAGCGGTGAGTGTGGAGTCTGGAGGGGGGTAGAGGTGGACACCTTGAGTGTGGAAAGCCAACAGAGAATGGACAGTTGAGTCATGCAGTGTGACTACCGTAGTTTTCAGACCATAAGACACACTTCCCCCCCCCCCCAACAGTGGCAGGGTGGGGGGAAATTGGGGTACGCTTTATGATCCGATTGCTGTTTTTTACTGTTTTTCTTGTTTTACTGCTCTAAAACCTGGGTGCGTCTTATGGTCAGGTGTGTCTTATGGCCTCAAAAATATGGTATCTATTCACTGGGCCCCTAGGCAAGCACCCAGTATAAGAACACATTTCTTGTGAATAAGAACATCCATTTCAGACTGACACAAAAAGAATGGGCTCTGAGACTTTATGTTATAGATTCTTGGTGGTTACTTTTCTTTGGCGAATGTGAGGAAAAGGGACAGAGAATGATTGGTGGCCTGCAGTTTTGGAGGGCTTGGAAGGGTGGTGCTCCTGTTACTCTATAAAAGTGTTTTTTTTTTAAGGAAGCATCTTTTCATTAATATTAAAAAATCATTTTCCCTTTATATTATTTGAATAGCCCATAATTTAGAAACTTGGCAGCTCTTGAAGTAGCCATTCGGTTTTTGACGCTCCAGTACTGCCCCCTTGTGGAGTGTAGGCAGCTGGCTGAACCAGTGCCCTCCAGTAGAAATCTGTGTAGCATGTACAGATTTTAAAATGCTTTCATAGTCACTTTAACAAGTAAAGAGGGGTAAAAACAAAACTTTACAATTGGTATCATTTCAACGTACAGTGAAATTATTGACATTTTAATGTGAGTTTTCAAAGGATACATCTATCCAGACCCCTCATAGTTTACTTCTACAGCACAGATGGTGATGTTATTTATACATTTGACTTTCTCCCTGGCCAGTGAGGTGGATCCGAGGGGTAAAGATGCTCACTGCTAAGCCTAATGACCTAAATTCAGTTCCCCAGAACTCACATGGTAGAAGGAGAAAACCGACTACAACAAGCTGTCTCCGACTTCCAAATATGTGCTGTAGCAAGGCTGACCCCTCTGCCCCTAATAAATAAGTAAATAAATAAATGCCATAAAAATTTTAAACCGCCCATGTATTTTAAAGCTATAGTGTCACATTAAAAGTGAGTGTCTTATTTTAGTTGCTCTTCTAAACTTTTAGTTAAGTCAGGGAAGTAGGTCACTTACCACACACAGCCTACTATAGAGTGCAAAAGAATAAAGTAACAGCATTCTCCATGGATACTACATGGTTTTCCTGAAAAAGACAAAGATCTGTGGGTGTAAGGTGCGAACGATACAACCAGATCAGCTTTTCCCCTGTCCTAATCCAGTGAGCTGCAAGCCAATCAAGTATCTTTGTAATGTGATTCAGAACTGATTCATGCTATGCTCCTGTCGCATACCGGATTGCCATGCCTGAAGGCTGGCTCTACTACGTACGTGACAAGTCTATAAGTGCCCGGAAGTTCTGTAATTAGGCTTGCTCTACAACTTTCTTTTGTTGTTTTCTGGAAAAGATGTACCCTAAGCCATGAGCATCTTTAGCTCGTGTGCTACACCTGGGCAGCAGTAGGACCAACCTGTAGTCAGGTGTCAGAGCATCACTGATGCTGGAGGATGCAGGCTGGGAACCATTTTGCCTTGCTGCCTGTACCATCAGTATTCCATTTCAGTGAAAAAGGAGCAAGTTAGTGTTGTATACCTCCTTTTACTTACCTGTTTGAGTTGTGGTGTGGTAGATCTGGGAGAAAGGAGACCTCCCCGCCTTCCACCCTCCATTAAACCTTTGTTCAGAAGTCTGTTCTGAGGTTTAGGGAAAAGCAGGTGGGTTTATGGAGTTTGGGAGGCTGGTTCCCGACACACTTCAGCAAAGCAAGATTCTAACACAGATTAGTCAGAGTGTTGTTCCTCAGAGCTGCTAACATGTCTAATTACCAAGGGCAGTGATTGGAATATCTAGTGCAAATTACTGTTTAAGTAGCTTTTAGAATTTTGAAATAGGAATGAAAGCCTGTGCCAAAACAGTCTTCTCAACGCAACCCAGCCACGCAGCTGACAGAAAGCCATGCTAGGATGATACAGTAAGGAATAACCAGTTGTCCTTACTTACTTATTTTAAGAATATGTTCATTTGTGTGAGCTGACAAAGTGTGACCTAGCTGAAGCTCGCCCATGGCTGAGGCTTCAGGAGTTGAGGTTGGTCTTTATTATTAGTCTTTGGTTGATTTCATCCCCCAGCTCACCCCCTAATCTGTGAACTTAATTAGAACCAAAACTATGCATCATGAAAAAGCAACAGCTTAATGCACAGAGTTTTTTTTTTTCTCCAAAATAACTGAGCGAATGGAAATGGCAGGCCTGGCAAGAGAGACTCGTTGGGGGTCACGTGACCCCTATTTCCTCTACATTCGTTTTCTTCTTGTGGCTTTTAAAAGCTCTGAATTTCTTCTGTTGAATATTCAGCTGTTGGCAATTTTACTACTGGTCAACAGTATGTCACAGTATTGCTCCACAGAAGTAAGAGAAGATGAAATTCACAGGGATCTATGTATTGCTTTACTGGAGCTGCTTGTGTTTCGGGACAGGAAGAGCGTTGGGCAGGGTTGAGTGGATGTTACTGCAGCCTTCCCACCATCACCATGGCTGTAAAGCTGTGTACTAGAGATGACCCAGGCCAGGTTCTGCTTCTGGGCCTTTCCTAAGAGGATGAAAAAAACCTGATGAATGAACTAAGCATGCTCATTTGGAGAAATCAATTTGCAACCCTGGTTTTCTGTTTCACATGATGTATTGTTTTAGTGTTTCCCTTTCTAATTCGCGGTTCACGTTAAGAAATGACAAATAGGTGTTAATTTAGTGACCCCGTTTGTTCATCTGTTACCTGAAGAAAAAAAGAACGCTTCATCCAGAGAAACACCTACACCCACACACTTATAAGTACAAATTTAATGATCCACGTATTATTAGATTCTTTCCATTACAAATATTACACCTAGATGCTTATATTCCTAATTTGTTTGCTTCTAATTAGACATCTTTAGTTTGTATGGCAGCTGAAGGAGATTATTCGATGGACGTTTAGTGAGCAGAGCAGGGTGCTATAGATCAAGCACAGCTCTCAGTGCTGAAGTGCCCCCCCACCCCAATCTTTCCTACTACTTTCTCATGCTCAGTCCTTCTAACTTTCTAACGTGCTCATTAGCTTAGCACATTTTCTTCTTTGTGTATTTGATTATAAAACTCAAGGGCTTCAGAAAGAATGATGGATCCTTCAGCAAACCCTGTCTTAGGTTTAGCCACTAGTTTTCCCGAGACATAAAACCAGCCCTTTCAGGGAAGACTTTCAGGCATTTTTAGTGGGTCACATGACCAGAGTTGCTGGAAACCACGTGGGTTACCATAGCATGTATCCAAGGACTCCAAAGCAGGAGCTGTCACTCAGGCTCAGTAACTTCTCTTTCTCCTTGTTTCACATTTCAGGAACTACTGGATCACTCCTGCACTTCAGGAAGTGGCTCTGGCCTTCCTTTTCTGGTACAGAGAACTGTGGCTCGCCAGATTACCCTGCTGGAGTGTGTCGGTAATTCTTTGTTTCCCTTACTTTGGGGAAGTAGGCAACACTAACTGTGATTCTAGAAGTAGGATGGAGCTTGGAAAAGTCTGCTTCTTGTTGCTGATTATTGCTTTCTCACTAAAACAAATGCAGGAGGCACCGAGCCACCCTGCACTGCTGTTCACTTTCAGGGGGTATGCCATAGCTATGGGGTCTCTGTTCTCTGTGGCTCCCGTTTGAGCACTTGCTGAAGTTCTGGTAAGGGAGACATCATTAAGTAGTATAGACAGTGCCTAGTCAGAGGGAATCACTGGGTTTGTGTGGCAAGTGCTTTACCCATTGAACTGTTTCAATGGCCTACCTTCCTTCATTTAAAAGTACACATGCCTTTCCAGGCGTTGGAACTTAACAGAAGTACTTTAAAAAGCTGTGAAATTGTCATTTTGGCTGGTGAGTTACCAAAAATGCTTGAAAAGGATTTAGCACACATTTCTTCTGTCTTCTGAACTGGCAGAATGAATTCCTAGGAATTGTGGATTTCTGTGTCAAGGATGACTAGATGATGATGATGATGATGATGATGATGATGATGATGATGATAGTGGTGGTGATGGTGACGATGATGGTGGTGATGATGATGATGGTGGTGGTGGTGATGATGATGGTGGTGATGGTGATGATGGCTTCGTGAATTCCACAAGGCTGGTGCAGAATGCTTTGCTTGTGTTTGAGACAAGGTCTCTTTTGGCCCAGTTTAGACCTAGAACTCAGTATGTAGCCAAGGATGACCTTAAATTCTTGATCTCTCATCTCCATCTCCCAAGTGCTGGGATTATTATAGTCATGCATTTCTATGGACAGACTTATTTGCTTTGTTTTTATGAGACAGGGTTCTTCTGTGTAGTCCTGGCTGTCCTGGAACTCACTTTGTGGACCAGGCTGGCCTTGAACAAAGAAATCTGAGTGCTTCTGTCTTTTAGGTTCTAGGATTAAAGGCAGGCGCCAGCCTCCCCCAACCCTACCCACCCAAAATGCAATTTTACAGTCCCGATTTTCAGGGCTGAGGGGATGGCTCAGTCAATAAATGCTTGCTATACAGGCATGAGGACTTGATTCTGATCCCCAGTGTGAATATAACAAAGCTGGCATGGTGGTGTGTGCCTATCGTCACAGCGTAAGGGATGCAGAAACAGGAAGATCTGCGAAGTTTGCTGGTTTATGAGCTTTAGGGTCAGTGAGAGATAGACCCTGCTTTGAAAAAACAAGTTATTGAAGAAGACACCCAGGGCATTGAAGAAGACACCCAGGGCATTGAAGAAGACACCCAGGGCATTGAAGAAGACACCCAGGGCATTGAAGAAGACACCCAGGGCATTGAAGAAGACACCCAGGGCATTGAAGAAGACACCCAGGGCATTGAAGAAGACACCCAGGGCATTGAAGAAGACACCCAGGGCAAATCTCTTATACACACAAGTGACCACTCCCTCCTCCATCCTTGCCACACACACGCAGGATACACTTTATCTTAAATGAAGTCCTCATTTTTTTTTTTACTAGTTTCATGGGATGGGTAGATATTCACAGGTAGCATGACCAGGTTTTTTCAGCTTCCCATTGAGACGGCACAGAAATGCCTGGCATGGTCTCTACGCTCCGTCTGGTGCTCAGGCTCCTTGGGTGGGAGTTGCAGCTCCTGCCCTCTGACAGTTTGTTTTGGGGAAGTGGCTGACCATTATAGCTGTCCCCGCCGCTTGCTGCTCCATGAAGGAAGAACACTCTCAAACCCACTAATAAGATCTGGGGTGGGCAGCACTGTTTCCTAAAGCACAGGTGTCAGTGAGGAACTATGTTGTCTTTCTCCAGGTCTGCATCTGCTGTGCCTATTTCCTTCCCACTGTATGCAGCTCCACCACAGTTGACTGAGGCCGGAGAAACATAGAAGGCAAAACTGAAAACAAAAACAAAAACCCCAAAACAGCTAGAATTGTCATATTGTAGTAACTAGCATCCTGTTTGTTAGGGAGCAAGGATGCCTGGGTAGTGTTGGGAGGCAGTGAAGGGGCCATGCACCTTGCCTTTCCTGCCTTTTTCTTGCCCCAGCACTCATCACTCACAAGTCCTCGGAGATGGTCCAATTGCTCTGAACTGTTTACAGTTCTGAGTTCATACATGTTCTTCAACATTTTTGGACTAGTGTAGATTCAATTCTTGCATTTTAGGGAGTTGGCATTGAAGACTGATGGAATACAGAGCCTTTTTAGGAGTTTGGAGTTTGTGTTTGCATGGTATACCTTCGTCGGTGGGGGGGGGGGATATAGATAGACGGTCACTTTAGTTAAAGAAGAGGGGGAGCTGACTCTGTCCGCCCTTCCTACACTGTGCCCTCCACATGTGGAGGCCCCGGCCTGAGCATCCTCTTTGTGGGCCTTCCTGGCCAAGAACATTTGGGAAGCTGTGCCACTCTCTTAGGGGCTTCTGTGTAAGACTACATTAGCAAAAGCATTTGGCAAACATTAAAATAAATCTCTGTTTTGATTTTATCCACCTACCATGCCATATATTTTATTTTCTTAATGAAAGGGGGGGGGGTGGGAAAGGTGTGTGACAACAAACAACTTTGTATCCACAACTCTTTGGGGTATTTTTCTTTACTTATTAATGAAACAGTGACTACAAAGGGAAAATACAGATAACAGAATGGAGCAAGGCAGGAAAGGCTTCGCATTCATTTTCTATTTCTGTAGCTGCTGTCTTCGTAGCATCTTAATACTAGTCTTCATCTTGAACAGAAATGCAAAGCCATTCCTGTGACTTGATTAAAATGACTGATAAACTAAGCAGACCCTCGTGTGATTATTGACACTGCCCCACAGTTAACTCTGGCCATACTTAGCATCCCTTTGTATTAGTCATTGGTGCTGGATAGGGTTATTAGTTCTTGTCAGGGACCTCAGTTTGGTGGTTGTCCATGTTACTATTATCACTTCCAGAGCCAAATAGTACCCAGTGTGTCACACCTGTGAGGCAGCCACTCTGTCGCCAGGTCACATCCCCAGCCTTCAGTGGTTTTGTGACTGTTTCAGGTGTGTCACTTGGACGCACCCGCTTTCTTTCTATGCTTAGGTTCTTACTGGCTTCGTTTTCCAGCAGAAGACTGTACTTGTGTACATGCAGGTGGCACTGCAGCTGCTTATTAAAGCCCTGTGATGGTGCAGTCCCCACAGGCCTGGGCAGAAAAGCCTCATTGCTTTGTAGTTTCATCTCCCGCTGCACTGCCTGCCATCTGGGCTGATTACACCCCCTGTTGACCCCCGTAGTTTTGAGATAATGGCCTCCTCTTCCCTACCTCTTTGATCATCTCTACCTATAATTACAGAGATGATTGGAAGGGGGGAATGTGTCCTTGATAAGCATGTGGCTGCTGCAGGGACTGGGGGGGCATGCCTCAGACAGGTCAGATCCCAGCTGAAGTCACCCCATTTTCTAAAATATGCCCCCCAAGTGTCTTTTAAAAATACCGTATTGCTGTTAGTGTATGAGAGTTTTGATTGCATGTATGTCTGTGTATCCCAAGGTTGCCTTAGTGTCTGAGGAGGCGAGAGGAGGGCATTGCATCCCTTGGAACTGAGGTTACAGATGGTTGTGTGCCGTTTATGGGTGGTGGGAATCAAATATGGGTCCTGCGGGAGAGCATCCAGCGCTCTGAACCACTGAGCCATTTCCCCAGCCCCCTGGTGACTTTTAAAAAGACTTTATTGATTGATAATTGTATATGTATGTTTGTGGCACATGTGTGTGACTGTGGACACCAGAGGACTGCTTTGTGGAGTCTGTTCCACTTTTATATAGATTCTGGGCATTAGACTCAGGATGGAACCAAGCAAGGCTATGCCCCTGCCGCACCATCTCTCTGACTCCCAAATGCTCTTTCTAGTGTATCCCATTTGTGATATCACCAGACCCATCTAAGCAAATGCCATGGCTAGTGTCAGATGGCAGAGGTGTTCTCGGATTGTGATCTGCTTTCAAAATACGCTTTCTTCCAAGAAACCCTTGGAGGTGGTGGTGCACGAGAACCTCCTCCCAGCACTGTAGCTTGTGGTTAATCTCCAGGTCCTCAAACTGCCCTTCTGTGTGGGGGGTGGGAGATGGGGGGGGGGGGGGGGCGGCAGCGGTGGTGGCATAAGTACAATCAGATATTTGTGCTTAGAAATGCCTCTGAGGGCCCAATGTAAAGGAAGGGAGCCAGGAAGCAATTCTCTTATTTAGCTACATAGCCCCTACCCTTTTCGCTTTTGTTACCACACTGAAATCTAATAATTGATATTAATTTCTGAACTGTAATTCCTTTCATGCATTTTGAAAAACTGTATGCCAAAGGTTTCTAGGCTTTTGACATTGCAACTTTACATTGCCATCTCCAAGTCTGTTGGACTGCCTTCACAGCTAGCTTGGGACACAAGTTAGATATCCCAGGAAAGCTATTTAGATACAAATGTGCAGTTAGTTAGCAGCTATTTGTATGGTACAGATTAGAAGGCAGTTTTCTGTCATCATAGGGCAGATGGGGGAAGGTAGGTCCTACCTTATTTTTGTACATTTTGTATATTTTGCTGAGTCTATCCAGCAAATAATGAGAGGTGTTAAGAGTTCCAGGCTTTAGGCTCAGTGTTTACTTCTAGGAGTTGCTTGGTCTGGCTGTGTGCCCTGTATTTACCCTCCTATATATTAAAAACCAAGAATAATCTCAGCGCCACACAAAGAAACACATGACAAAAGTGAAAGTTACTGGCAAGACAATCTTTACAAAAAGAGTCTACTGAACCCATACCCGGCCAGTGAATAAATGTGCCAAAATGGCCTCCGCGATTTATCTTTGATGTGGGTGATGACTTTGTCTATTGCATTGGTGGGAACTCATCTTCATCATGTGGTGCAATTAGGTAATCCGCGCAGAGAGTAAGCAGGAGGTCCAACAGGAAAACATTGTCAGGCAGACTGGGTCTCACATATATCTATCTGTTTTACTGCCCACAGGGAAGGGCCGGTATGGAGAAGTGTGGAGGGGCAGCTGGCAAGGTGAAAATGTTGCCGTTAAGATCTTCTCTTCCCGAGATGAGAAGTCATGGTTCAGGGAAACAGAGCTGTACAACACTGTGATGCTGAGGCATGAAAATATTTTAGGTAAGTATGGGATGAGCTTTCATTGGTCTCAATAGAGATAAGTGCCTTTTCTTTCCCCCATGTGCCAGATCTGAAGTTTAAAGTCTCCTCTGAAAAGCAGCTGAGCGACCCTCAGCATTTATAGACTATCTAATTTTTTTTTTTTTATATTTAAAAAAAAAATCTGCACATAGGTTATAAATTTCCTGCATGACGAAAAGGAGATCTGTTGTGGGGCCTTCTCACTCTTGTGTCTGCAGATGTATTTCAACAACAAAAACTTGTTCTGCATTGTTCTTTTCTAGGCTTCTTGGGTGGTTTTGCTTTTTGCTTGCCCCACCCATCCTGAATATTTATTACTTGAATCAAACTTAGAAAGGTCCTTGGATTCTTTCCTAGAGATTCACAGCTCCCAGGGACACCGTAATTAGATGCACATTCCCTCAAACTAGGCATCATTTTTAAAGACGAGATTTACAGAGGGATTCAGCATACATTTTAATTTGAAAACTCCTAGCATATTTCTGGGACTCACAAAGTATAGATGAATTTTCATCATCTCATCACAAAAGCTTAGCAGCACTTAAAAAATACGTGAAGTGCCCACTACAATCCTGCCTGTTATGGCAATGGAGAGGGCCCATCAGCTTCTGTAGTTTTAAAAGGCTTTGAGTATGTTTCCATTAATACACACATATGCTGAAAGCTGCCTAGAGAGAGTCTTCAAAAATAGAAGTGAGATCTGTGTAGAATTAACTGCAGGCTATAGCGTTGGCCACTATTTGGCTATCCGATTATGGTTGGGCCTTGTACAATTCACTTCCATCCCATCCTATCAATTTCTGTGACCAATCAAATGTGACCCAAGTTGTTGGCTACTGATAATTGGATGGCTGTCCAAAGCTTTACTTTAACAATGTAGTGGTGATGTTCAATCTCAGGAACATTTAAAAAGTGTCTTTGAGGGACTGGAGAGATGGCTCAATGGTTCAGTGCACTGGTTGCGCTTGTTGGGGTCCTGGGTTCTATTTCCAGCACCCACATGGCAACAATTTGTAACTCTAGTTCCTAGAGACCTGATGACCTCTTCTGGCGTCTGTGGGCACTGCATGCACATGTTGTACACACATATATGTAAACAAAACAGCCCTCTCCCCACTGAATAAAGGTAAGTAAGTAAATAAATAATAAATAATGCATGTCTCTGATTTCTCTAAAATTGCCCTTTAGTGTTGGTGACTTCTAGGTCTGACAGTCGTGACGCCCCAGTTGTCAGTTGCAAGGAGTCTTGATCCTCAATTATAAATGTGTCTATATCTGGCTACATCCAGTATTTTCCTTTATGTAGTACTATGACAAACAGTGGCTTTGTTCTTGTTTGCCTTGTTCCTTTTCCATCCTCTAACCTCCTTTTCCTCTATCTAAACGTCTTGGTCTCTGAGTTTCACTGAATAGCCTCCTCTGTGTGTTTCTGCACACCCTTTGCTGTTAGCCTACCACTCACCGCCTATGCTGCCCTAGGGCGGTCTGTGTGTAATAGCTGTGATGACAGCCATAGCAACACTGCCGGGGAGCATGGTGGATCATCACTGTGCCACGCGTTCTGCTGGAAGTGCTTCATGTGTGGACTCTCAGGTAACCCCGACTGCAGTCTTAGAGAGTAGGTGTTCTCATTTTCCCAGTTTGATGAGTAGCAACATACTAGAGCTGGTGGTGGGGGGTGTCATGCTGAGCGCCCTGTCCCCTCACCACAGCTCACTGCTGTGCACTGCAGTCTACAGGATAGTCGTGTCACATAGCACTAGAGTCATGTCTTAGGTTACGGAGTCAGGGTAGGAGGTGGACAGTCGTCCACAGTCAAATTTGCCTTGAGGCTCCCCATCTTCCTTCTGCCCCTGGACCAGGCTGAGATTGAGCAACAGTTGGAGTTGGTTGTGTTAGAAGCTCTGAGTACAACAAAGGCTTATCTTTAAATAGTAGAGGCACTATTTAAAGTACGTGGGAAGATGCATGTACTCCTAGGAGGCATGCGAGGTCTTGAAACCTTTCGAAGGAAGAGCCTCCTGCACCTGCCAATCAAAGTTGCATCTTTCTGAACACTCACTGCCTTAGCACTGTAACTGAGGAGGTGGATTAGTGAGGTGATCCACTCCCAAGTCTTCTATCGCACTCCTTTAAAAGGATAGATGATTTCACTTTCTGCAGTGTTTTTTGAGACAGGGTCTAATGTATCTCAGGCCACCTCAAAGTCACAGTGCAGCCAAGGAGGATCTTGCAGTTTTTGGATCCCCACCGCCCCCCGCCACTTCCACATCTCAAGTGCTAGAATTACACCTAGAAGTACCACCACGCCTACCTTATGTGGATATGAGGATCAAATGTGGGATTCCCTGTGTGCCGGGCAAGCCCTGTCCCAGTTACACCCCCCAGTCCTGTTTCAAGTATTTTGCGCATAAAGTTGAACAGCTTTAACGCTGGCATGGCTGTGCAGCGATCACCATCCAATTTCATAACTGTCTCATGTTCTTGTGTCATGTGTGATGAACTGGTGAGGTGGCTCAGTGCTTACTGTCAAGCTTGAGCTTGCCCTGAACTCAGTCCCTGGGATCCCCATGGAAGGAGAGAACAGACTTCCACACCTTATTCTCTGGCTTCCACTATGTGGATGTGCCACAGTACATGTGTTCATATGCACACACATACAAAATAAGCAAGTAACAGTCGATATAATTTAAGAGTTAAAGTGCGGTACTAAGGGGCTGGGGAGATGTAGGGAAAGTGGCTATTTTGCTGGATTGACAGCCTGAGTTTAGACCGCCCCAGAACTCATGTAAAAACTATGCTGTACTGCATGCATGTTATAATCTCAGCACACTCCTACTTGGAGACTGGGGATGGAGACATTAGGATTGCTAGAAGTCCATGGACCAGAGGGTTGCATATATAGCAGTGAACGGCAAGAGAGACCATGCCTCAAACAACATGAAAGGCAAGGACTGACACCTGGGATTGTTCTGTGATCTACACACATGAACCCTCTCCCTTGTATGCCCTCACACCATGAATACATACATACACGTGTTTGCACGTGTCTACACAAGCACACACACAAGAATACCATTGACTGTTTCATGTCACTATTTCTTGAGCCTACCCAGGAGGGAAGCAAACTACCCCTGAAAATATAAAATTAAGGTGTTCTTCCTACACACTGTGTGCTCAGCATCCTATTAAAAGCATTTTGAACTCACTACCTTTTGCTTCCATGCCCTGTTAGGATAAGTGTCGTGACCCACATCTTATAAGCAAGGAAAGTTGGATGGAGAGCTTGTGTGCCTTGGTCATGGTCACCCAGCTCAAGGATGGTGGAGCCAATGTGTAAAGCAGTGGTATAGCTTGAGGGTGCAACCATCTCCACCCCTCACATTCCGGCACCTCTGCTGCTTACTGAGAGCATTCCCACTGAAAACTTCACAGGTCTTACGTTAATTTTTGGGCGACATTTTATTCTTTAAGAGCCTGGGAAGATGGCCCTAACAGAAATATTTGGTCAAACCATCCTTCTCCCTGTGTTATGAATACGCCCAGTGGGTGAATCTGAGTCCCTACCTCCAGGCACTTGTTCAGTTTTTATTAACAATGGACTGCTTTGGATTACAAACACAGATATCCCATAATAGTGCTCCAGCACTGAGAAGTGAATGCACTTACATAAACTTGAGAGGTAAACAGTTGAAAAAAAATTTTTGCTCATTTTGAACATGGTGAATGCGACATACAAATCCTTCTTTAAGATCTAAGGGCCACAGGGAAGGTGAGAGCAAAATACGATTATTTTTCCTCAGGGGAAGAAATCAGCACTGGCTATGGCTCAGGCTATGTTAGCGGTTTCACTTCTTTGGAATGGCACTTTCTAGTTTGGCGTCTTTATTTGGGGGGAATGTTAACGCAGATTAAGAGTCCCTTAAGTGTTCTTAGAATGTGTACAGAAGTCGCTTCCTGCCTCTCTTATTCGCCTATTAGTGTTTCACTTCTCTTTAAGACAACTTCACTTGTCACCTCGGGATGAAAGCCTAATCCAATGACTACTCTGAATTATTAAGATTATTTATTTTTGAAAAGATTTATTTAGACACTACAGCGGGTACAGCTGGCATGGCGGTAAGAGGATGCTGCCTGCTCTGAGCTGTTAGGATTGCAGGTGCTGGGCTCATGGTGCCTTTTTGCTATGAATGCTACAGTCCTCCCTCCCTATTGTCAGCCCCCTTTTTGAGTTGGACTTTTCCAGCCCACAGACACCATCCTGGTGTTTTTACTATGTGTCTGATAGAAGCATCAGAAATACCCATAACATTTGACTTTTGTTTGTTTGGTTGGTTTTTGAAACAGGGTTTCTCTGTGTTAGCCTTGGCTGTACTGGAACTTGCTCTGTAGACCAGGCTGGCCTCGAACTCCGAACCCCGAGTGCTGGGATTAAAGGCGTGAGCTATCATCACCACCACCCAGTGACTAGTTTGTTTTGTTAAGTAATGAATCAATTATTTCATATAATTTTCTGCTGGAGCAAATATAACATAAAAGAGGTCATGGGAACAACCCGTAGTATGTAAAATCCACAGCCAGTCAAGACTAGAAGGCAAACATCCAGGTTCCAGGTTTTGTAGGGTTCTAGGGTACTATTTGGAGTATCCTCACAGCAAAGAGTTTGAAAATCTTATTGCGAGTGAGCACTGAAGTATAAATACTGTATGTCTCTTCACACTGTGTATTAGTGTTTAAAAGGATTACTTATAGTGGAAACTGGCAGGACACTTTTTTTAAAAAGACATATTTATTTATTATGTATACAGTGCTCTGCTTGCATGTGTGCCTGCCCACCAGAAGAGGGCACCAGATCTCATTATAGATGGTTTTGAGCCACCATGTGGTTGCTGGCAATTGAACTAAGGACCTTTGGAAGAACAGCCAGTGCTTTTATCCTCTGAGCTATCTCTCCAGCCCTGGCAGGACATTTTGCTGTTCATTGTAATTACTTTTGGTTCTAAATTAGGTCCGAGTTACATGGCGGAGCTCTCACGGTGACAATTCTGCCCTCCTTTCTAGGTTTCATCGCTTCAGACATGACATCCAGACACTCCAGCACCCAGCTGTGGCTGATCACACATTACCACGAAATGGGGTCGTTGTATGACTACCTTCAGCTCACTACCCTGGATACAGTCAGCTGCCTTCGGATAGTGCTGTCCATAGCTAGTGGTCTGGCGCATTTGCACATAGAGATCTTTGGGACGCAAGGGAAGTCCGCCATCGCCCATCGAGATCTAAAGAGCAAGAACATCCTGGTGAAGAAGAATGGACAGTGCTGCATAGCAGACTTGGGTAAGCTTTAAAAAAAAAAAAAATATATATATATATATATATATATATATATATATATATATATATATATATTTTCCCATTTACCGCACTTACTAATGTTGTGCTCCAACGTTTAGCCAGATTGTACCTGTTTCTCCTCCTAACATGTAGTTCTAAAAGTTTCAGACATTCAGAAAATCTGACTGTCGTTATAGCCAGCAGGTGTACATGTACAGCTTGAACCTCTCCCTCCCCCTCCCCCCATTAACGCTTTACATCTCTTTCGGTCTTGACCACATATTCCTCTATCCATCCATCCGATCATTTAGTCTGTGAACATTTCAAAGCAAGTTGCAGACAAAGGAGTGTTCTTTTCCCTGACAACTCCAACATTCAAACTAATACACCATTAAGTAAAGTGCCTTATTTGTTCATTCAGTTGTTTTTTTTTTTTTTTTTTTTTCCACTGTCAGATACAATTTACCCATCAGGGACAACCCAAATGTTGTATTTTTCAGAGTTTTGACAAAAGCTGTAAGCCCTAAGTCTCCGTCGGCTTTCCTGAGATTCCTCAGAGCAGGCTCACTCGCTCCGTCCCTATCCCACCCTCGCCAGCAGCACATGCTGTTGCTTTTTCTCTTCACAAACTTTTGTAAGAAAGTAGAAGTACAACTATGCACTTCATGGAGTGGTTTGTCTTCAAAATGGTCCATGAAGCCATCACTCCTCTGTAGCCAAAGCGGAGTTAGCAAACGGAGGCAGGCGCCTGTGAGATCACTCACCCTTTACCACGTCGGAGCCCCACCACCCTCCAGGGTTCCGGCTCTGCTAAGGGAACTTCAGCTGTCCTGTGGATGACATTACCTTAGTGGATACTGGCAATTCTTCAAGATAGTACCTACTCTAAACCCCTAGAATTTTGGTCGCATAATTGCGCTAATAAGAAGTGGGTCGGGTTGTTTGTTCACTCTAATTGACTGGAGAGGCTCCTCATTCCGATAAAGGGTTAGAAAGAATCAGCTTTAGTTGCATAATGAGATTAGTCTGGTTTTGTTTGGTTTTAAAAGACAGAGGACTTGGCATGTTAGGGAAATCGATCTCCTTTGAGTCACTTTAGAACCTTTACTTGCACGTTGAGGTATTTTTACAGTGCAGGGTGAAGAGCGTGGTCACCAAGCTGCGCACAGCCATCAGGGTTGCGATGAAGGGAGTGCGTACAGCTTCGGTTGTCTCAGATTTGGGTGCAAATCCTGTCATTTACTCTGCCTTTTTGCATGTTTATATACTTACATGTTTACCTGGCTCAAGGGCTGAATGACACCACTTACACTCTTTCCAAGGGTCAAAGGTTCTTAGCTAAGGAGAGCTCTAGTGCTTCACGCTGTGCTCTGGGCTTCTACGCCATTGGCGCCTCCATAGTGACTGTCCATGTCTTCCTCACATAACTCAACTGCAGCCATGCCCATCTCATAGGATTATGATAGGATTCAGGCGTTGCTAAAAATATCTCATAAGGAGTCGGGTAAGGGCTGCTGCTGTCAGCTAACAGGGCAGCTCTTGGCTGTGGTGTGTGGGACTTACTGAGGAGGGAGATCTGGGATTTTGCTGGTAAGTCCAGCCAATTAATGGTTCAACCACATCTCTCTAGGTATGAAGCCTTCCAATTAAGTATATTAGTTGCTGTGCAAACCCATCCTACTAAGTCACTGCAAGATGTGGGTAATGTTGTCTGGGAAACAGCCCCTTTGTGCCTTTAAGTTACATATACTTTTTCATGGTTTACCCAGAACTTAAGGATCACTCATTAGGAACAGGGTTCTGTTATCAGTGCTGTTAAAAGGACTATTATCTGGTTGGTTTTCCTAATATTTTGTTATTAAAAGAAGTTAATCATATGCATTTTTAATTAATTAAAAAATAAACTATTATTAAAAATGCTTGTGAATAAGTGGAAAAAAATTACATAAAAGGTTTGAAAGACTCCTAGATTCAAAATTGGAAATTTTATCATATTTTCCTTCCATGATTAGGTATTTTTACTAATTTTGAGGCATGTGGCAGACATCATAACATTCTATTACTTAATATCTCAAAATGTACCATCCCCATAGCAAACTATATCTCTTTGAAAATCACAGTTCACCTCATCTCAAAATCATCCAAGTCTTCCTATATAACCCAGTTTGGGCTGGAACCTACTTTGTAGCCTAGTTGGGGATCCCCCTGCCTCCGTCTCCTTTGGTGCTATTTTTTATATTATAGGTAGACAGGTGGTATGTGTGTGTGCCACCATATTAGACAGTTATTTTTTGACTTTTCCAATGCAGTCAACATTTATAAATTGATTTTTAAAAATTTATTATGGTAATTACCCTCTAATAGGTAAGGGACTTGCTGAAAAATTGAGCATCTAGCATCTTCTGGTATGTTTGTTTGTTCGTTTGTTTGTTTTGAGACAGTGTCTCACTATTTAGGCCTAGCTGACCTGGAACTCACTGGCCTTAAACCTTGTAGAAATTTTCTTGCCTCTGCCTCCCAAATGCAGGTGCATGCTGACAAGCTATTGGTCAGGGCCCTAGTCATTTAAAGCATTGGCTGTGACCAGAAGAGCCAGTTCCATTATGGTACACTCCCGTGGCTCTTAGCATGCCAGTCTCCATGGGCTTCTTGGTTTGTTTTTGCTTTTGTTTGTTTGTTTTTTAAAACAGGGTTTCTCTGTGTAGTCTTAGCTGTCCTGGACTCACTTTGTAGACCAGGCTGGCCTCAAACTCACGGTGATACACCTGCCTCTGCCTCCCGAGTGCTGGGATTAAAGGCGTGCACCACCACGCCCGGCTCCACAGGCTTATTTACTGGCCTTTTAGCCCAATGAATGAGCCAAAGAAAACTATTAGGGAAACTCTTATTGTGCCTTCATTTTAAATACCCACAAGGTAACTTTTGTCATACTTTATTAGTCCAGCCCAACTTCTGGACAAAACTAAAATCCAGAACGGCTCGCATGGCCGTGTCTGTTTCAACTGCACTGTAACAGCATTCTGATGTTTTAACCGTAGTTTTAGGAATGGCAGAGGAACATATATGATTTGGAAAATGTTTACAGCAGCCAAAACAGAGAAAGAAAAAGCAGCCTGCTTTAGATGAAGGCAGTTGCTGAAGTCTTTGCTAACTATGAAGAGTCAGATGACCTGTGCTCTCTGGCCCTGTATGGAGTCATGCACCCAAAGCTATGGCCTAAAGAATTCCTTCGCTGAAGCTAACTGGAGGGATTTCCAAGGCACCGTAGGATTGCAAAGTTTCCAGGGGCATCTAGATCTCCTTTGGCACTTCTCAGCGTATCGAGTGTTATAGCAATCATTTTAAGATGGTCTGTTTATCCATCAATAAACAATTCCATGCTCAAATAAGCCATGCACACATCTGTCTTTCTCCGGTGGCTAGTGGGGAACACGGCAGGTCTCTCTGACTGAGGAATTCAGAAATGAGCCATGGCTTAAGTGCCGTGGAACCATTCCACGAGAGAGGTGCACTTCAAGTCAAGGTTCAACCTATTGCCGTCTGTTCCCAGGATTCCAGGGGAAGGCCTGTGGGTTGAGCCAACCTGATTGCTCTGATAGGTGGCCGTCCCTTTGGGGACGAAGCAGAACCTGTCATAGCTTGCCCTTTATGGAACAATAAATTACCTCAGGGTTTTGGTCCCACACCTACTTGTTCGGAGACAAGTAGGAGAAGTGGTGAGATTTGAGAGTTTAATTTGCTGATCTTTTAAGCCACGCTGAGGTTCACAAGTGGCACGTGAGCCTGCTTTTCCAGGGCTTCAAACACAGCTTCATATTGCCTTAGGGCTTTGGTGTGACCTTTACGAAAGACTCCTAGAGCTTCATATATTAACTTGACAGCCTCCTAATCACCCCGAAATTAGTCCTTGTTCCTGCTCCCGCTTCCTAACTCACATGGAATCTGGGGACCCATTCAGGGTACACTAGGTGTAATTGCGGTGGCACACGTACCACCAGAGGGCGCTTTCGATGGGGATCATGTTATAAACTCTTTCAGCTGTCCTGTAGGAGAAAGGCCTTCTTAGCTCATCACACTGTTCTCTTCTTCCCTTGTAGGCCTAGCAGTTATGCATTCCCAGAGCACCAATCAGCTCGATGTGGGGAACAACCCCCGTGTGGGGACCAAGCGCTATATGGCTCCCGAGGTTCTCGATGAAACCATCCAAGTGGACTGCTTTGATTCTTACAAGAGGGTTGATATTTGGGCCTTTGGCCTCGTTCTGTGGGAAGTGGCCAGGCGCATGGTGAGCAATGGTAAGTGTCTGACATTGTCTTTGCCTGTGGTCTCTTGATGCTGCGTGGTCAAAAGGCACAGGGGGTATGGAAGCTGCGTTGTGTCCTGAGTCAGACCACAGTTGCCCGACTTATGGTGGACCCAGTGTGTAATGGCACTGCGTTTGGAGTGTAAGAGAGGAAATGGCAACCGCGGAACTATTTCTGGAACAACCTATTTTTTTTTTCTTGTTTTTTGTTTGAGTCTCTTGCTCCTCATTTCGTTTCCTGCTCTAGCTTTCTGGTTGACTTTCTCCTTGCCGTCCTTCCCTCTTTGTTGCTCTATAAGCTACATTTAACCTAAGAGAAGTGTTCAGCTTTTATGTAAACATCCTGCTGTTGCAGAATTTTTTTTCTTCTTATCATTGCGTTTATTGAAAAAAGTCTGTCTCCGTATTTGGAAGGCATTTCTTTATTAAAAAGCATTCAGTCCTCTGAATGGATTGAATTGACCTTCAAGGATCATGGATGGGTAGCTGTTGTTAATCTGTTGAATGGATTTTATGAAATGGCGCTGTGTTTACCAATAGGAAAGGATTTGTCTTCTTTCTTTCCTTCCTACCTTCCTTCCTTCCTTCCTACCTTCCTTCCTTCCTTCCTTCCTTCCTTCCTTCCCTTTTCTTTGAAAGTAGAGACTCATTTTGTAGACCAGACTAGCCTGGAACTCACAGAGAACTGACTGTCTCTACCCTCAGGCGCTAGAATTAAAGACATGGACTCCCACACTTGGCCTATTTGTCACTGACTTTTAGCCTGTGCCTCTCACAGCCAGCTCTCCCTCATGTCCTCTGGGTACTTGAGGTATTGATTTAGAAAGTACTAATTCTAATTCTGTCAGCTTGGGCATGCCCTGACAACACAGAGTGGTTCTCATAGCAGAATTGCTTGAATTAACTTGATGAGCCTCATATATCTAGAAAATAATGTCTATGAAAGATTTCCATGAAAAGAGAAGAAAATGATGTTTAAATTTTTATTCATTTTCCAAAAGCCATTTTGAAAAGCCCATGACCCACTGGGATCCTAGATCTGAAGTCTTTTAGAAGCAAGACATGAAATATAACATCTGTGCCATATCTGCCATCCACTGATAGCTTTCCCTAAGGACTGAGTCTTATGGCATAGTTATAATTTTTGTGACTAACATGGCCAGAGATTAGGAGGTTCTGGGGAAGAAATAGAGTTGAATAATTTGATAAATAGCTGAAGTTGGTATGCTTTGGTGATGGTTTGTGTGTGTGTGTGTGTGTGTGTGTGTGTGTGTGTGTGTGTGTGTGTGTGTGTGTGGTGTCAGCGGGTCTGCTTCGAGCACACCCCCTGAGGACATTGTGGTGATACAGACTAGCCATCTGTGAACTGAAAGATGCCAGTTCTTTTTTTATGGAGCCATGGCACTTTCTGGTAATTGTTTCTCAATCCACCGCCTTTCAGTTGGTGCCATCGAGGCGCTTGAGACCAGTTTGTGACAGAACGATTGCCTAGCTGCTTTATAAAGCTCTGAACTTTGCCTGAGATTTCACATGGTCTTTGCTGCCTCCCTGTTCCTTGGTCATTTGTGAGTGCCTTAGAACTGAGGGGGGAAAGTCTCCTTCTACTTAATCTATCCTCCCTGCCCCCCCCCCATTTATTTAGTTAGTTACTTTACATCCTATCTCAATTGCAGGTTCCCCTCCCTTCTCTCCTCCTAGTCCCTCCCTTTTACCCCTCCTTCATCCATCCTCCCCACCCCCTTTCTCCTCCGAGAAGAAGAGACCTCACTTGGACACCCACCACCCCACCTCCCTTTGGCATATCAAGATGCAGTGGGACTAGGAAGCCCAGTTAGGGGAAAGGGATTCAAAGGCAGGCCACAGAGTCAGAAACATCCCTGCTCCAGTTGTTAGGGGACCCACAGGAAGGCCAAGCTGCACACCTGTTACATATGTGTTTCAGGGTCCGGGTCTATCCAGTGCATGCTCTTTGGCTGGTGGTTCAGTCTCTGAGCCTTTTTGGGCCCAGGTTGTTTGACTCTGTAGGTTTTCTTGTGGTGTCCTTGACCTCGCTCGCTCCTTTAATCCTTCTCCCCTTCTTCCACAAGATTCCCTGAGCTCCACCTAATATTAGGCTGTGGGTCTCTTCATCTGTTTCCATCAGCTGCTGAGTGAAGCCACTCAGAGGACACATGTACCATGCTCTTGTCTGCAAGTTGAACAGAATACGATTAATAGTGACAGAGGCTGCCTCTCTCTCATAGGATGGGTCTTTAGTTGGACCAGTTATTGCTTGGTCATTCTCAACTTCTGCTCCCGTCTTTATTCCTGTGCATCATGTAGGCAGGACAAATTTTGGGTTGAAGGCTTTGTAGGTGTGTTGGATTCCCCATTCCTCTGTTGGAAGTCTTGCCTGGTTATAGGAAGTGAGCGTTTTAGGTTCCATGTCCCCTGTTGCTAGTATTAGCTGGGGTCACGCTCATAGATTCCTGGATATTTCCCTTGCCCTAGGTTTTCTGGCTTGTCACAGAGCTGTCCCCTGCCCCCCACCAATTTCAGTTCTTTTCCCCAGTTCTCTCCCCATCAGTCTTCCCCATACTTGATCCCTCATGTTCCCTCTCTCACCCAGTTCCCCCCATCCATCTACCTCCAGTGTATTTTATTTCCTCTTCTGAGTAAGAGTCAAGCATACTGCCTTAGGCCATCCTTGTTACTTACCTTCTTTGGGTCTGAGGATTACAACATGGTTATCTTGTACTTTATGGCTAATATCCACTTATAAGTGAGTATATACCATGCATGTCTTCTGAGTCTGGGTTACCTCACTCAGGATGATATTATTTTCTAGTTCCATTCATTTGCCTGCAAATCTCATGATTTCCTTGTTTCTAATAGCTTTGTTGAGTCTTTGTGTGGTTTAGGTATCAGCGTGATTATGGCCTCATAGAATGAGTTTGGCAGTGTTCCTTCTGTTTCTATTTTGTGGAATAATTTAAGGAATATTGGTATTAGCTCTTCTATGAAAGTCGGGTAGAATTCTCAAAAAATCATCTGTTTTATTTAGATTTCCCAATTTTTGTGGAGTACAGGTTTAATGTAAAAAGCTAATGGTTCTTTGGATTTCCTCAATATCCATTGTTATGTCCTCCTTTTCATTTCTAATTTTGTTAATTTGGGTATTCTCTCTTTTAGTTAGTTTGGCTAAGGGTTTGTCTATCTTGTTGATTTTCTCAAAGAACCAGCTCTTCATTTTATTGATTCTTTGAATTGTTCTCTTTGTATCTAATTTATTGATTTCAGCCCTGAATTTAATTATTTCCTGCTATCCACTCTCCTCCTACTCCTCCTTGACTTTTTTTTAAAAGAGCTTTCAGATGTGATGTTAAGTTGCAAGCATAAGATCTTTCCATTGTCTTATGAAGGCACTTGGAGCTACAAATGTTACTCTTAGCACTGCTTTCATTATATCCCATAAGTTTGAGTATGTTGTGCCTTCATTTTTGTTGAATTCTAGAAAGTCTTTAATTTCTTTTTTTATTTCTTCCTTGACTCAATGGTCATTGAATAAGAGTTGCTCAGTTTCTATGAGTTTATAGGCTTTCTGTTGTTTCTGTTGTTCTTGAAGCCTAGCTTTAGTCCATGGTGGTCTGATAAGATTCCTTCAATTTTCTTGTATCTGTTGAGGCTTGCTTTGTGACCAAGTATATTGTCAATTTTGGAGAAGATTCCATAGGGTGCTGAGAAGAAGGAATATTCTTTTGTGTTTGGGTGAAATGTTCCATAATTATATATTAGGTCCATTTGATTCATAACATCTGTTAGTTTCATTATTTCTCTGTTTAGTTATTGTCTTGATGATCTGTCCCTTGGTGAGAGTGGGGTGTTTGAAGCCTCCCACTATTAATGTGTGGGGTTTGATGTGTGGTTTAAGCTTTAGTAATGTTTCTTTTAAGAATGTGGGTCCCCTTGCATTTGGGGCATGTATGTTTAGAGTTGAGATGTCATCTTGGTGGGTTTTTCCTTTGATGAGTATAAAGTGTCCTTACTCATCTCTTTTGATTAACTTTGGTTGAAAGTCTATTTTATTAGATATTAGAATGACTACTCCAGCTTGTTTCTTGTTTGCTTGGAAAACTTTTTTCTAGCCATTTACTCTCAGGCAAAGTGTATCTTTGTCCCTGAGGTGTGTTTCTTTGTTCCTTGTATGCAGCAGTGGATCCTATTTCCCCATCTGTTCTGTTAGCCTGTGTGTTTTTATTGGGGAATTGAGTTCATTGATGCTGAGAGATCCTAATAACTATGATTTTTAATTCCTGTTATTTTGATGTTGGCGCGTGTGTGTGTCCCTTCTTTTTGTTTTGCTGGTGTGAGGTTATTTATTCCCTGTGTTTTCTTGGGTGTAGTCCCTCCTTGGGTTAGAGTTTTTCTTAGTATATTCTGTGGGTTGGATTCGTGGATAGTTACTGTTTAAATTTGGTTTTGTCATGGAGTATCTTTTTTTCTCCATCTATGGTGATTGAAAGTTTTGCTAGGTTTAGTAGTTTGGTCTGACATCTGTGGTCCCATTGGGTCTGTAAGATATCTGCCCAGGCCCTTCTGATTTTTAGAATCTCTGTTGAGAAGTAAGGTTTAATTCTGATAGGTCTGCCTTTATATGTTACTTGGCCGTTTACCCTTTCAGGTTTTAATGTTCTTTCTTTGTTCTATATATTTAGTGTTTTGATTATTATGTGGCAGAAGGATTTTCTTTTCTGATCCAATCTATTTGGTATTCTATAAGTTTCTTATATGTTTAAGTTTACAGGTTGGAAACATTTTCTTCTATAATTTTGTTGAAAATATTTTCTGGGCCTTGGAGCTGGAAATCTCCCTCTTCTATTCTTATTCTTAGGTTAGGTTGTTTTTTTTGTTTTGTTTTGTTTTGTTTTGTTTTAATAATGCCCCAAATTTTCTGTATGATTTGTGTTAGAAACTTTTTAGATGTAATATTTTCTTTGACTGATGTATTGCTTTCTTCTACCGTATCTTCTATGCCTGAGATTCTCTCTTCCATCTCTTGTATTCTATTGGTGATGCTTGTTTCTATAGATCCTGCTTTCTTCCCTAAGTTTTCTATCTCCAGGATGCCCTCAGTCTGTGTTTTCTTAATTGCTTCTATTTCCATTTTAAGATCTGGAACCATTTTATTTATTTCCTTCACCTATTTGATTCTATTGTCTTGTGTTTCTTTAGGGGATTTATCCATTTCATCTTTAAAGGCCTCTGTTGTCTTTATAACATTGTATTTAAGGTCATCTTCTTGTGCTTCTGCTGTTTTAGGATATCCCGGGCTTGCTGTAGTGGGGTAGCTGGGCTCTGGTTATGCCATATTGCCTTGGCGCTTACCAATTGTGTTCTTAAGCTGGCCTTAGCCATCTGGATGTACCTGGGGCCAGCAGGCCTCCTTGGGAATGCAGGCAGATCTTTGGCTTGGATGATGGAGCTCAGGGGACAGAACAAATCTCAGGGCTTCTGGTTGTGCCTCAGAGGGATGTGGTAAGCAGGGGATTTGGTGGGGAGGGGCCTGAAGCCAGCAGACCTCTTTGAGAAGGCAGACAAAGCAGTGGCTGGGAAAGTGGAGCTCAGGGGACCTGCTGAATCTCTCTTAACAAGAGTATTTAGAGGATTGGTGCCTGGATAATCAGTGTGATGAGGAACTAACCCCAACAAAGAAGACGCTGGTGTCCATAGCCCAGCATAGTAGCTGGTTCCCAGCATAGTAGCTGCAGCCTGGAGCCAAGCAGGATTCTAGGAAGGAACCTGTATTGTGGGCTTTGTATCACAGATGTGCCCCATGTCAGCGTCACAGGAATCAACTCAAATGGCTTGAAAGATCAGCTGTGATTAATAGTAGTCAGTTGAAGTTAGAGTCATCTGCTTAAAATTCAGCCAAACAAATGTTAGTTTGCTTGCTAAATCCTGTGATTAAGGTTATTCTTGGCGGGGAGGGGGAGGGGAACCAACCCACAACTGTGGATGGGAGAATGTTTTGGTTGTTTTTGTGATTTATTGGGCTCTTCTTTGCATCATAGTTTAGGCATCTAGCTATTTCCTAAGATGCCGTGGGTTGAGCTTCTGTTCTGTGTTGCGGTTTTTTCTTTTCTTTTTAAAGGGGAGATAAGGGTATTTTGTCTCTCATTTTAAAGTCTTACTTTCTGACAGTGACTAACTTGATCTTGTTCTCTTTCTCTCGCCCCTCACATCCCATGACTATTCTCACACACACACACACACACACACACACACACACACACACACACACACACGCACATGTGTGCGCACACACACATACACGCACCAAAAACAAAACAACAAAAACCTCCACAAATTAGTTTGTCTAAACTCAGACTTGAAACTAATCAATGCTTCTCGAAAATGATGTAGTTTTCACTACTACTAGCCCCACACAGGAAAAGTGAGAAGAAAGAAAAATAGGAGAAATGTTGTCCCCTTACCCTCACTGCTGTTGTTTTACATGATCACATGATATTTTATTAATGTAGCCATTCCTAGATTGTTAGATGTCCTGTGTCTCCCATTTGAGGCTCATAGTAGACATTTTTGTGCATGTAACTTTTCACTTGGGGGAATTTAATTACTCCTCTTAAAAGAAGTAGACTTAATAGGTCAGAATATGGATGTTTTTATGGCTTGGCACGCAGTGCCAAATCACTTTCCATAAGGGTTGTCCTAATTTACAGTATTTCCCTCACCCCAGGGTGCGATGTACCTATTTCACTTTCTCTCCACCTTTAGGAACTGTCATTAAAATAATATATATTTTTGAAATTATTGTGTATAAAATGTACCTCATCTACATATATGAACACCTCGTAATAAAGTTATTATAATTATGCGTCCTTTGAGTCTTTTAGTCTGTTATAAAAATTGATGACCAGATAGTTCTGTTGGAGCAGTGTGATCCTCAAGTGAACCGTGAGCATAAAAATATGTCATGTTTTGTACTTTTATTGGAATTTTACACTTATTTCCTACTAGTGATAAACCTCATGCTGTTTTTGTACAGGAAATGAGACTTCAGTCCATTTCACGGTCAAGAATTTCTCAGCAGGATCCTTTTGGAATTTACTGGTGCTGTTACTTTGACACCAACTTTGGAATTGTTAGGAAAGAACAGGGGTTTTCCCACCTTTTCTGTGTGACTTTCTCTATGAACTAAAAGTTTGCTTGGAGAAGTAGTAAAAGCTGGGGTACGAATCAGAACCGACACCAGCTCTTGCTGAGACCCTGCTGGGATTCAGGCCCAGAGTTGTGAGTCAGGGGTTCTAAGCTGGAGAATGTGATGTCCAGGTTTTGAAGGCGTACATTCCACTAGAGGGGTCCCGAGGAGGCAGATGAGACTACGCCAGCAAGCATCCGTGGTTAGGAGAGCAAAGCTGTGTGTCTCTGTGGTGTTCCGTGCCTTCATAGCTTCCTGTTGTGTGTTTCTGTTTTCCAATACCCAGAACCAGGGTCCTCAGGCATGGGTACGCAGAAGCCGATGTGTTTGGATCCCCCCAAAGCTCTGTATCTCTGGTTCCAGGCCTGCTAGGGCAGGAAAATACCAAAAATATCCGAGGATCTCGTACGATGACACTGTTATTTAGATTTGTTTCACCATTGAAAAAATATTGATTTTATTATCAATTTGAAAAGGTCAGGTGGTTAAATGAGATCATGTCAATAAAGCAACTATTATTTGCCTCCTGTGTAAGGAATACATTGGCTGCACTTCCACTCACCTCCTTTTTTTTCCCTTTCCATTGGAAATACGAGGTTTCTAGGAGCTTCCAGATCTTTGACCCTTCCTACCTCTCACTGTGTACCCCTTCACCCCTTCTCTGTGTTACTTTTGTTTCCCCATTTCCCTGCCCATAGGAGGCTCTAGAGAAACACTCTTATTTCCCTGACTTTAATTATTTCATGACAAAAAATCCATGTTCTGTCGTGCCAAAAAACAATTGTATCGTAGGGGGAAAAAAATCTTAGCTGGCCAAGCTGCATCTCTCATGGGGTGGGAACTAGGAAACACTTGTTAGAGTAAACGTATGTTTGGCACGTGTAGTTTGGGAAGCCTCTTCTAATGAATCCTTGCATTTGCCAGGGAGCCGCATGTGCTTCTGTTCCTAGGCACAATGGCTTGTGTATGGGAGCCATGACAACACTGGTTGTCCAGCAGGCTTCATGGTGTGACTTCCCTACTTTAGTGAGTACTAAGGTCTGAACAGATGAATTGGCATAGGGAAAATGTTCATACTCCTTAAAGTCACTTGTAAGTTTTTATTCAGTTGTTGATTTAGCCCTTAGGGAAGTGACTGGCTACAGGAATGTGGAGACAAAGTTGGAGGAAGGATTATTTCTGTTTCCCGGATCTCCTGGAATTTCATGTCTCTAATTTGGAGGTACCGAACAGGGGACCATCAGTTGGCTTCATGCTGAAATTAGATGGAGTCATCAGAACTTGATGAGAGACCATTTATTTGGTGTCCCTCTGGCTCTTGAACTTTGTAACAGTCCCCGCCTCTAGTACATGGCCCTTCTCCCCAGGAGCCCCCCCCCCCCCCCAGTTCCAGGATGATCCAGCTCTGTGTAGCATCTGTCTCTCTCAATTTGGGGGTGGGGGATGCAACTGGGGAGCAGCCATGAAGCTACCCTAGAATCCCTTCTCCCCACTGCCTTCCGGCAACATAAGATAATCTTTTAGCTACGCCCACCCCCATAGTTCTCCATTACAAGCTGCTGTCTTTCGCTTCTTGCCTCTACGATACTAGGTTTGGGCTTTGATGCATAAGCTTCGACATGGCCAGGAGTTGCAGCAGAGGTGATGATGGGGTCATGACACAGCAGTTTTAGCCTTCCCTTACCTATCCTGGCACATAGCTGTGCTTCCCTTGCCTGCTTTCAGAGCTATGGGCTGTGGATTCCTGATCCTCTGTCTCCAGGACTCAGATCCACAACTGAGAGATCCCCAGAGCTTTGGAATCCACTTCTTCCGTGCTCATTTGGCAGTGAGGAAGGACTGAGAGCCAGGGCTTTCTGGGTGACATCCTTCTGCATGACCAGCCTTATCCATGTATGCCTTGGTCATCTTGTGTATGTGCCATGGTATTAAATTATTTTGACATTGTGCTATGAGGCGTGCTAGATAAAGTAATTGCATATCCAAATGCAACTTCTACTAGTGTCAGGTAAATTTTTTTCTTCATATTTGTTCCTGGATCCTCTCCACTCCTCTCCTCTCCTCTCCTTCCTCTCCCCTCACTCCTCCTACCCTTCTATCCTCTCCCCTCCCCTCCCCTCCCCTCCCCTCCCCTCCCCTCCCTTTTCTTCCCTTTCCCTCCACTGTCCTCTCTCTTCCTCTTCTCCACTCCCCTCTTCCTTCTTCTTCCCTCCTCTTTCCTATTCTTACTTCTCTACTTCCCTCCCTCCTCCCCTCCCTTCCCCCTCCCTCCTCCCCTCCCTCTTCCCCTCCCTCCTTTTTCTTTCTTCTCATTTTGGTAGCCCTGACAGACCTGGAACTGGCTATGTGGACCAGATGAACTGTGCAGCCTAACCTCTGTGGGGGTGTGCTCTGAGGCCTCTACGACAGAATCTCCCGGGAGCTCTTGTTTCTACACACAGCAGTACTTAGTACTTTCTAGATTTTGTGTGTGTTGTGGGCGTTGTTGATGATTTGCACACGAGTTTTGTGATGGGGCTTTTAAAGATTTGGAAAACTATGGCACGCTAGCCAAGGGCCTTGCCCAGAACCATGCAGCATATTACAGTTAAGGATGCTGGGAAAGAGAGATTTGTCCCGAAGAACAGAAACTTCCCATTAGACATATGCACTCCAGGGGAAGGGTGACAACACACAGACACCGATTATATAAATTAATTGCACATGCCCAAAGCCGTGGGGAAAGGAGTTATGAATAATTGCTCTTCTTTCTTTCCTGTGTCCCTCTGCGTCATCAGCAGCCTCAACGGGAAGGCCAGGAATGACGTCATCTCCTTGACCACCATCTAATGTCACCTCTTCTGTGAATTCCTCTTATCATTTGTTCCTTGTACTACTCATTTGGCGCTGGAAGTATTTTGTATAGTTGATCTTATTGTTTGCTTATTTGTTTGCTTATTTGTTTTGAGACTAGGTATCTCTGTTTGGCTCTGGCTAGCTATGTAAACCCAACTGGCCTGCCTCTGCCTCTACACTGCTGGGATTAAAGATGTATAATTTTAGTTGTTTTCCTCCATACTTGGTATCCTCTCTGCTGGCTCATATTTTGCTGATGACCATCCAGTGCCGCCTCGTTCTGTGGGACTCACATATCACCTTTTTGTTTGACCAGAGTGTCACTTTCAGGTAGACGTTGAGGAACAGCTATAAGTCAACTGCTCTGTATGTAGCACCATCAGCCATTGCACACCCTGAATGCACAGCCCACCCTCCACCCTGGCTTTTCCCCCTGCTTCCTACTGCGGATACCAGTTTCACTCACAGGGGACTCCTCTTATCTTTCCAGCATGGGAGACTCTTCGTAATTCTTCTCCTTGCTCCATAAACTCCTTTGACTTGGAAAATACCCTTTCCCTAATAGTTTTTCTTTCCCTAGCCTCTGTGTGTCTCACAAATTACTCATCTTTGCCCCCTTGCCATGTCCTAAGCCATGAAACTTCTTTGCTTCCACACACCCAGTTTCTAGAAACTACTAAAGAGACCATATGGTGCCTCTTTCTCTGAGCTCTGTATTCTTGCTCATGTAATATTAGTTGATAATTCTCCGTTCATCTATCTTTCCCTTTATTTTGTTGTTCACCATCAACACTGCATGTTTTTCATCTTTGTAACCCCACTGCTAGGTTTAATCTCTATTACACAGGTTAGAGGATCAGATGACTAGTGAATCATTTTAGAAGCTAACACATAGACGCAAGAGAATTCCTCCCTTCCAGGAAAAAGTAAATAGTTGGCAGGGAAAGTGTTGATGGAGCTGGGGAGATGGGGCAGTGCTTACGGGAGGGTGTGACTTCACTCCCAGGAAACTGTGTAGAGAAGCTGGCCATGATGGCATATGATGGTAATCTCAATGCTGGGGAGCCAGAGACAGGAAGGTCTCTGGAGCCTTCCATTCAGCCAGCCTGGTCCACTGGTCAAGCTTCAGGCCAGTGAGAGACCCTGCCTCAAGCAAAACAGAACCAAAATGAAGATGGGAACCCAAACAATGTCACCTGGCACTGATGTCTTGCTCAATATAAATGTCCCCCTCCCCCAAACACCCACATATGCACGCAGTCAACAGCAGACAAACAAACAAGCAGCAGTTTGGAACTACTTTTACGCAAGGTTTATTATTATCAGAAGGAGATATCCTTGAGCCATCTTCTACTAGACGGTGATTTTCCTCAGTATTTAACAGGACATCTCACACTCATAATCAACACAAGGATCTTTGGGCCAATAGGAAAAACATGCCTTTCCTTCACCAAAGTGAGTTTCCTCCAAATGAATGTTGCAGTTTAACGCCAGTGTACTTTTTGAGTAACGAATATTTTTGAGGGGCCTAGCCAGAGTCAGGTGGAAACAGTGAGTTGGTGCCAATGGTTTAAGACAGAGTGCCGTGACTTAGTTTTTCACATACCATGAGTTAAATGATGTTTGTTTGAAAACTCGATTCCTTTTGTTAACACATGGTAACGTTTAATAAAGCCAGAATGTGAGAAACAGAAACACAGGAGGAGTAGGCTTTGTATAGCAATGTGCATTGTTGGGCCTTGGGCTCACTACATCTTGTGTTTTGAATATCCACCTAAGGTTGGTGTGTGTGTGTGTGTGTGTGTGTGTGTGTGTGTGTGTGTGTGTGTGTGTAAACATATACTGAAAAATCCATCTCTGTGATATTGCTCATATTCACATAGCCCATTTGGAGCTAACTGAACAACTGAACAAGTTACCTCCAAAATACCGGGATTATGCTACATTAAAAAAAATTAAGCCAAGCTATGAAGTGTGTCACCATGGGACCATGGAGAGATGGTGAATGGCACCTTGCTCTCTGCTTCTTGTGAAGGTTTGTGGCCCCACAAAAGATGGAAGCTCTTATTTTAGTTTGATGTGCTCTTGTGTTTGGGGTGGGGTGGTTTCTCCAAGTACAGAAGGGTGAAGGCATTGTTGTTTGAATGTGCCCACGGATCCTTACAAGAGAAATAGGTAAGATTCTGAGACAGCGTGGCTACCTCCTGTTTCATCCCCAGTGGCTTATGCCTATTAAGAGCAATTGGTGTTTGGCCAGAAAGGTTTTAGTCAGGGTCTACTTCTCAGCTACAGCTACACAATGTGACTATGTGGCTGTGTTATTTAGAATTAACAAAGTGTCAACTAGAGTTTTGAAGATACAACTTAGACTACTTTCCATCTTAAAAATAAACTCCTGAGTTTGTAGGGCTCCGAAACTCTGTAGTATGTGTAGAGCAGATGCTCCTCATGCCGGGGCTTCTGCGTAAGTGGTTTGTGCTTATGTGAAATTGGTGCGGATGGATTCTTGCTAATCTCTGTGACACATGAAAAGGGGATTGAGGCTTTTTTAGGGGGCCTGCAAGAATGGAAAAGCTTAATTATACCTTTTACTCACAGCCTCCTTCTGTCTCCTGCAACAGCCCTCTATGTGTCTCGGAATAGAAGTGAGTTACATGCGAGGAGGAGAAGAGCTGGCAGCTGAGTTAGTCACTGACCGCATTGTCGGTGCGGGAAACCAAGTAATAAATTTCTCGGGTTTCTTTTCTGTCAGAGGACAGGCCGCTTTCCTAATTACATATGGTGACGATGTTTTAAAAGAATTGTGGAATCCTTCTTCTTTCTTAAAAGACAGGAGCCACCATTGGTTCTGTGTCTGGTAGTTGAGGACATCCTGTGTGTAGAGTGGGTGACTGAGGGAAGGAGGGCCTCAGATTACATTGTTTGTGTGCCTCTAATAGAAGGGAGTATTTCAAAGCAATGATTTGGTTTTTCTGACAAAATAATTTCATAACAAAAAGGTGATTTGGGTGATGGTCTTGATTTGCTTATTTGCCTCTAGATGTTTACAGGAAGTCTAGAAAAAACATTTATTTATTTTATTTTATGTGTATGAGTATTTTGCCTACATGTGTGTTTCTCATGCCTATGGAGGTCAGATGAGGGGTGGGAGCCCCTGGAACTGAAGTTAGAGATGGTGTGTGTGCTTTACAGACACTTTTGGAGTGGTTTGTTAGGACCTGTGATTGCATGAGAGGTTATGTACGTGTCTTCTCACGTAGGGCATATTTCCTGCAGGGTGTGTATTTATCATCTTGTTCTCAACTTATTTTAGGACCTGCCTATAGCTTCCCGAGCTACCCCGACATAGGAGGAAAGTGACTGGTACTTTATCGTGTCGCATTATAACCCATGACAAACAGCAGGGGAACCCTGCAGTGATGCATACTCTCCTGATAGCCCAAGTAACTCTCGTCTTGTTGTACACAGGTATAGTAGAAGATTACAAGCCACCATTCTATGACGTTGTTCCCAATGACCCAAGTTTTGAAGATATGAGGAAAGTTGTCTGTGTGGATCAACAGAGGCCAAACATACCCAACAGATGGTTCTCAGACCCAGTAAGTACGCCAGGATTCCCAGCATTTGCCAGCTTGCTCTCAACTTCTTCCTGGCTCTTGGCATCTGCACGGTGTGCACTGTGATCCTTTTTTGCCTCCTTCACACTTTTACATAGTGTCCCAGAGCCTAAATGAATAGGTTTAGAAAGTAGCGTAATTCTTGATGAAGCGCAGTCTGGTAGATGTGGCCAGCGAGAGACAGGATTCACACGAGGTGCCCGTGCGTGACCAGTGTCAGGAGTGACATGACTCACTACCCTTGCCCTGTAGCTTCAATTGCAGGTCTAAACCAAGAGACTTAGAGAGATGGTGGTTGACTCTTGACCGTCGCTGCTCACCCGAGATTCTCCAAGCAGGCAGCTCAATGCTGAAGAGGCTGCATTGTTGCTCAAAACTATTAGGACATCTAAGATCCAAAAAAGTGATATGGTTTGCAAATTTCGCTAGTATTTCTGAGTTAGTAACATTACTTTTAGCAGCCAGGAAGCCCAAAGGGTCTAACTTGGCCTGTGACATTTGCCCAATAGAGTAAGCTATAATACTAAGTGTCCATAGGAAGTTCGTGGCTTCTCTATTGACGTGGCTAAGGCCTTGAGTGCTTGCTTAAAGAAGATGGCTGTAGCACGGCCATCTTCTGAAGACCTGCAAGGTTCTTTAAAACAATCGAGACAACATCTGCCCAGACCCCAGGACCACTAAAAGCTAGCTTGTTTGATGTTCCTTTTCTCTCCTCAGACATTAACTTCTCTGGCGAAGCTGATGAAAGAATGCTGGTATCAGAATCCATCTGCAAGGCTCACAGCTCTGCGTATCAAAAAGACTTTGACCAAAATCGATAATTCCCTAGACAAATTAAAAACTGACTGTTGACATTTTCACCGGTGTCAAGAAGGAAGAGTCGACACTGTCGGTGTCCAGCTGGGACCTAACGCTGGCCCGACCGGTTGTCAGAACGGAACCCATCCGTCTCCCCTCCCGAAGTGGCCGCTTTGACAAAAGCAGATGTCTGTCCCAGCCATGTTCCGGGGGAGACACCCAAACCACCCTAACCTCACTCAGAAACTGTGACCTGCGCACTCGGCAAACTGTTCACGCCGCAGAGACTAACGGGAGGGAACTGGAGGAACACAGAGAGATCCTGCGAGAGATCTGGGCATTAAGACAGTGGCTTTTTGCATATCTTTCACGGGTCTCCTAGACACTCCCCACGGGAAACTCAAGGAGGTGGTGAATTCTTAATCAGCAATATTGGCTGCACTACTCTTCTTCGTTGCACTGGGAATTCTGTGCATTCCTTACTTGCACTGTTACCCTTAATTTTAAAAGACCCAACTTGCCAAAACATTGGCTGCGTACTCCACTGGCCTGTCTTTGGATAATAGGAATTCAATTGGGCAAAACAAAAATGTTATGTCGGACTTTGCTGCATTTTACACACGTGCTCATGTTTACAATGATGCGGACATTAGGAATTGTTTAGACACAACTTTGCAAATTATTTATTACTGGTGCACTTAGTGGTTTTTACAAAACTGCCTCGTGCACATGTTAAAGCTTATTTTTATGTGGTCTTATGATTTTATTACCGAAATGTTTTTAACACCAGAGTCTGAAATGGACATTTTCTTTTATTATCAGTTAAATTCACATTTTAAGTACTTCACGTTTTTTTTTTTTTATGTGTGTAGACTGTAACTTTCTTTTCAGTTCGTATGCAGAACGTATTTAGTCATTACCCATGCGACACCACCCAATATATTACTGATTTAGAAACAAAGATTTCAGTAGAATTTTAGTCCCAAACGCTGTGGGGGGAAATGCATCTTCTTCGGAATTATCCATTACATGCATTTAAACTCTGCCAGAAAAAAAAAATAACTATTTTGTTTTAATCTACTTTTTGTATTTAGTAGTTATTTGTATAAATTAAATAAACTGTTTTCAAGTCAAATGGTGAATTCTTTTTTAATGTATAAAAAAGAGATCTATGCAGCCTAATGTGCATTCTTTTGGGGGTAGCAGAGACACAAAACCAATGTGAGAATTGAGTTTGCTTTTCAAGGGCAGTAATGGGCCCCGGGAGCTAAGGGACTGGCTCGCAGTTTAAATTTGAGACCCCCACCCCCAATCTTTTATGCTGGGATTCTTTTGCTCAGCCTCTCTCATCTTGAAGTGTATGCACAGCTGTCTCTGCCTGTGTTTCCCAGCAGAGGCTGTGACTCTGGAAAGGAGGAAGGCAGTGGTGTAGGGCAGGGCGCAGCGAGGACAGAGCCTTACACCACACGGTGTCAGGGAATCTGCCCTTCACTATTTTCTCTGTCTATAGCAGCGTGAAGAAGGTAGGAGTTAGAGGCAGCAACAAGAAATGGGGTGGGGACTCTAAAAGGTCCTTTATAGGTGGTTAGTAACTTTGTTAGCATCCATTTACTTGACATATAATAGGATCACTATTTTAGTTGAAAACGGACATTTTAATTGAAGTTACATACTGCATAAAATTTACTCTTAATAAATGTAACGTTTGCAACTCAGAGGTATTAATCACGTCTGCAGTTAATGCAATTATTTTCGCAGTCCATTCATAGGACTCCCCCCACCCCTTATAAAACCGACCTCTGTATAGATAAAACGCCAACTTCCCCCTCCCCCATCCCTGCCACCATCGTTTGGCTTTCTCTGTGAGTCTAACCACTGCGTGTTGTTCATATGAGACCATGCAGGACTTGTCCTTTAGTGAAATTTGACTTACTTTACTTAGCACAGAGAACTCAAGTTTTATCCGTGTTGTAGCAGGTTCCTGAACTTCCTTTTTCTCAGGCCGAACAATATTCCATGTGTGTATATAAGACATCTTATTTATCTGTGTATCTACTGGTGGACCCTCCCAGTCTTTTGGCTGTTGGCTAAATGAACGCTGTCATGAACACCAGTACACATGTATCTCTTTGAGCTCTTGCTTTCGATGCTTTTGTTTGTATACTCAGAAGTTAAGCAGAATCACTTTATTTTTTTATTGAGATTTTGACTACTTTTAAAAAGTATGCAGTTCGATGAATTTTAATAAATGTTTATGAACTGTTGGCATCCATGGAAACAGAACCTCACTGAGCAGCAGGACATGGTCAGCTCCAGGAAGGCTCCCTCCTGCTCACCTCTTCCTCCTCAACCACAGTGATGCTCTCCTGACCATTAACGGTGTATGCTATATTCAGTTGTTAAAAGCACATTACAAGTAGAACCATGTTGCACGTCTGTGAGAAGAAGTGGGGTCACTGGGTGAGGAGGACTCTGGTGAGTAGATGCTACCAATCTATTGATAGAACTGTTTGGTATCCTGGGGTATCCCCATGTGTTCTGCTTGTCCCATGTCTTGAGCAGTTCTTATGGTTTCAGTCATTTTGGTGGGCGTTGCACACATATTTAAGGAAAATAAAGAAACCAAGTGGAGAGGGTGAGTAAATGATGGTTTAAATGCCATTCTCCCGGAGTGGAAAAGGTCTCAGTTTGCTTCATGAGAACTATGGATGTGTATCACTGACATTGCAGCCTTGACTTGGATGATCAACTGTGATGTCATTTGGCAACACTCACTGAGCCTGGCTGCTTCTGATCTAGTTTGGGTAGACCAGTATTTATATGTGGGTCTTAGAATGGTTTTAGCTATCCACCCCTCTCTCTGTCTCTGTCTCTGTCTCTGTCTTTCTCTCTCTCTCTCTCTCTCTCTCTCTCTCTCTCTCTCTCTCTCTCTCTCTCTCTCCTTCCCCCCTCTCCCTCCTCCTCCTCCTCCTCCTCCTCCTCCTCCTTCTTCTTCTTCTTCTTCTTCTTCTTCTTTTCTCTCCCTCTCTCTCTCTCTCTCTCTCTCTCTCTCTCTCTCTCTCTCTCTTTCTCTCTCTCTCTCTGTCTCTCCCATTCACATTCAGATATCATTTCCCCACTGAGGCTAGCCTGTGAATCCTGAGGGGAGGAAGTGGGAGGCAAACAACCAGAAATAAGGAGACCTCAGGCAGCAGTGAGCACTTGAAAACAGACTTCTTCAGAGGCAGGCTTCAGTGAGACAGATCATTTAATTGGAGTGAACAAAAGTTATTTAAACCTTTGGGGAATAGGTGGAGGCTTTGGGGGTGAGTGTATACCATTGGCTGGGGCCAAGGTGCTAGGAATACCTTATTTGCATGACGAGGAATCCCAAGTACTTGTTGGACATGACCTTATAAGAAGAGGGGAAGTTTAGTGTGTAACCTGGCTGCCAGGCTATGTGACTGCCTCAAGGATGACAGAAGTAGGGGACATAAGGTCACATGGGCAGGGACATGCATTCCCAGAACGGGAGGGAATGGTCCTTCTCCTGCTGGTCTCAAGGCAAGATTTTTGGGGTTTGGACACCTCACTCTTGTTCCTGGCTGGCTCTCCTGGTTTCAGGCCTGCCCAACCCCACATCTATCATCTGCTATCTTTCTCTTTATCTTGGGGTGTGCATGTGCCATAGTGCATGCATAGAGATCAGAGGACAATTTGTAGGCAACCCTTGTCCCCTTCTGCCATGTGGGTCCCAGGGGTGAAACTCCACCCATTGGTCTTAGGCAAGCATCTTTACTTTCTTATCTACATCACTGGCCCCTGATTTTGAATTGTTTTTAATTAAAAAATAAAATCATTGATATTACATCTCAATTGCTATCCCATCCCGCTCATCCTCCCATTCCTCCCTCCCTCCTGCTTTCACCCCATTCCCTTTCCCTATGACTGTGGCTGATGGGGACCTCCTCCCCCTGAATGTGATGCTAGGGTATCAAGTCTCTTCTTGGTAGTCTGCTATCCTCCCTCTGAGTGCCATCAGGCCTCCCCATCAAGGGGACATGGCCAAATATGGGGCACCAGAGCTCGTGTGAAGGTCAGTCCCCACTCTCCACTTAATGTGGAGAATGTCCTGTCTCTTGGCAAGATCTGGGTAGGGATTTGATGATGACTGCATGTATTGTCCTTGGTTGGTGCCATAGTTTGAGCAGAACTCCTGCTTTTGAATTTTAACACCAAGGCTTAAATTTTTTTTTTTTTCAGATTTTTTTTTTTTTTAATTTCTCTGTGTGGGTGTTGTGTCTGCACATAATGTCTGCACCACATGCATGCAATACCTGTGCAGACCAGCAGAAGGCATCAGATTTCCTGTGAGTGGAGTCTCAAGAGTTGTCAGTCACCATGTGGGTGCAGGGAGTCATCTGGAAGAGCAGCCAGTGCTCTTAGCCGTCTCTCCAACATGTGCCATTATATTTGGGTGATGAATCAATGCATAAGGTGAGAAGGAACCTATCCGTCCCCTGAGAACACAGGGTCAATGTGGATTCACTTTGGTGTCCTAGCAGGAAGCTGATGTCCTAAGAGGCCTGATGCTGAACCAGGACGGAATGTGTAAGTCTAAGCTCAGAGTTGACCCTCTGGTCACACATCAATCCTCACAGGTGATTTCTCCCCTCACTGACATTGGGCTACATTCCCTGGCTGCAAAGTTCTGGAGGTGAGGATGTATTTGCCTTCCTCTATGCTTAAAAACAGGTCCCTTGGGTGTTATGCCAAATCTGTGCGTGTGCGCGTGTATTGCATGGGTGGTTGTGTGTCACCATGTGCATGTGGTCAGTTCTCTTATCATGGGAGTCTTGAGTATTGACTCAAACTCAGCTTGTCAGAGTGGGTGAGCACATATCTACCTGCTGAGCACCATCTTGCCAGCCCTGGGGAGATGTTTTACTCCCCAGGATCTGTAAGAAAACTCAGGTGCCATATTATCTTCCCTGGGCACTGCACCTGATCAGAAGATATTGTTGCCCACCTCTTTTATATGCCAGTTTGAGAGGTTTGGGCTATGTGTCCACCACCTGTTAGCTATGCCAGGAGAGACAATTAGAGGAAGCCTGCAGGGCAGGAGAAAGCTGAGACTTCTAGTCTGTGTACTGTTCAGTAAGCAGTCCCCAGCCCTACTTCGTGGGGGCAATTCTTTCCCCAAAACCACTGTTTCTTGGTCCACTCTGCAGTTGTTTTAGTATTTGCTGAAGCAGCCTTCTCGTGTCCCTACTTCTATAGACACACTACCAAGGAGCCAGGGTCTGCTCCTCGGAAGGCCTAATCCCCGCAGAGGCCTCAGGTCAGTTCACTCTCCGGTGCTGTCCTTTAAACTTTGGCACATGCTAGCAAGCCCACTTTTCTACCTTTGTCCTTCTGCCTCCTCTGAGTGCTTCCAATATATGAACGAACACTGATCCATTTTGGCCTTTTCTCACTGACTAGCTGCCATGCCCAGCTAATCATCTTCTGGAATATGCTGAAATGGAATGCAGAACCGTGTGATTCTGGCTCTCTGTTGCACGGATAGCACCATTGTCTTATGACCTTTTTCTAGCCACTTTATGGGGCAACAGCATATGTTTTATGGTCCCAATTTACAGGTTAGAAAACTGAGGCTGTAATCTGATTATCCAGCAAATCAAGACCAGAACTAAGATTATGTTCTTAAGTGTTTAAGCCAGAGCAGTCTCAGTTACCTGTGGCTCCATCTCTTCTCCCAGGTTCAGTTCCAAGTTTACATCCCTTCTTCCTTAGGGGAAGGGACTAAGAAAGAGTCACCTGGTAAGAAAGTTTACCTCTTTATGTGTTTATATTCCATGGGAAGATCGAATGGACATTAAAATGGTCTTTTCATCTCTAGAATGATAGTACCTCTACACCAGGGCTGGTTTTTCTCTTTTCCTCTTACCTTCTTGTCTGAATAACATTTTTTCCCACATAAATTGGAGACCTCATGGAGTCCTAGTCACTGTAAGTCTATATCATTCTGGACCACTTTGGCCTCAAAGCTTTTTGCTTTGTTGTTTTGTTTTGTTTTGTTTTGAAAGCTTCCCACCTCGTGGTCTGTCCCTGTCAAGGCTCCTGGGCATAGTATTTAAAAATCTAAGTAATTCACACTCCAGGAAGAGACTGGCCATGCAGTACTACCCTTCTTGATGTAGAATTCATGGTGAAGTTTGCACCATGTAATTCTCTTAGCTTCCTGTTACCCTCCAGCCAATGATAACAGCAAGTACTTACAATCTCCTGAGCAGTCACTGCGTAGGGGTCCTTTGCTGTCAGGCGAGCAGATATGCTTCCCAGACACACTAGCCGGTAGGTGTGCCATATTTTTATGTGCTATTTAGAGAGCCTCAGGCTAATGGACGTTGTGACTATGTTTACCCTTATTTAGTTTCAACATCGGAAGGAATAAATTCAAATCTATAAGCTAGTTGTTAAGAAAAAATTTCTGGAAAAATCTTTCCCCAGCTATACTAAAATACTCAATATGATTGCCTTTGAGTAGTGTGTGTTCTGAGTTATTTCTTCATATTTTCTTTTTTAATACGCATGTATATACCCATGCTTGTATGTGTGCATTTGAATGTCTGCATATATGTGTCTGTGTGTGTGCTGACCAAAGTTAATGTCAAAGTGTCTTCCTCCGTTGCTCCTCGCTTTAGTTTTTGAGGCAGGGTCTCTCATAGCCTGGAGCTCATTAGTTAGCAGGGCTGCCTAGTCAGTAAGCTCCAAGGACCTGCCTGTGTGTGCCCCTGCTTCAGCACTGAGGTTACAGACACATGACAGCTTTTATGTGGGTGCTGGGGGCAGGGAGGCCAGATTTAGGCCCTTAGGCTTGCATGGCAAGTACTTTACCCACTGAGCCATCTTCCTAGATCTCTTTATTAATGGCAAACTACTTTGGAATATTGAAGACAAGGCAGTTTGGTTTTGGCTCAGGAGACCAGGTCAGCCTGTTAATTACCAACTGACTTGGTGTGTGGCTGATAATTACTTTTGTCAATTTACAATTTTAATACTTTCTAAATCATTCTCTAAAAAGGCAACTAGCTCTGCAGTTACAATAATAAGCATCTGTCCCCTGATATTTCTCAGGTCCACTTCCTCCTCCCTAGTGGCAACCCCTTTAAAAGGCCTTTACCTTTGTTTTGAAAGAGCATAATTCTCTTTTTACTTTTTGAGTTTTTTGTTTGTTTGTTTGTTTTTAGTTTCTGACATCATTTATTCACTTCTATTGAAGAAGAAGATGTCGCTTTTCTAGCTTTTTCTCACCCATATCTTGAATGTATACTTCTTTCCTCCTTGTATACATTCATTAACTCAGTTCATATTTGCTGAGTGCCTTGTATGTGCCCAGTTTGTTGTGCAAGGGTGTGTGTGCGAGAAACCAGTGAACTAACAGACAGAAACCTCTTTCCATTCCTAGAGTATCTTAGAGTATAATTTTGGGTTAAGGCATTGCCCATTGCGTCGTTTTTTACCAATAATGTTATTCACCAATGACTCCACTTCTCTCCCTGTACAGTGCTTGCTTTCCCTAAACTAAATGGTGTATGTGTGCGTGTGTGTGTGTGTGTGTGTGTGTGTGTGTGTGTGTGCGCGCGCGTGCGCGCATGCACATGCATTTGAACCCTGAGGTTCAAGCCTAGGATCCAACACACATTAGTCAAGCGCTCTACTGCTAAGCCACATCCCCAGGATTTGCTCTCTCTTCTTGTATATGAAGTTCTAGTGCGCTTTCACTCATTCCTCTAAATCTGTCTGCTCAAGTCAACCTTCTGCTTTCCTGATGGAGTTCTGCTGCCGCTGCCCAACTCCAGGTTGCTGTGTAGAGCCAGTACTGCTCTCCTCCAGGGGTCTCCCTCCCCTCTTGGCCACCTGAGAAATCCCTGTGGCCTTTTCTGCCAAGGACCTTGGTTGCCAGTATCTTCCTTATCATTTATTTGTTTATTTTGCTAAGATGTATCTTCCCGAGGAAGAATATGTTGGAAGTGACATACTTTAGACCTTTCATATCTGGAAAACTCTTTGTTCTACATTCATATCAAATTATTAGTTCAGATTGTGATAGGCAGATTTGGGCCCAGGGGTCCCCCTCAAACTAAGGCACCAGCCAAGGACAATACAGGCGGTAAACTTTAAACCCCTACCCAGATCTAGCCAATGGACAGAAGATTCTCCACAGTTGAGTGGAGAGTGGGATATGACTTTTACGTGTACTCTGGTGCCTCACATTTGACCATGTCCCCTGGAGGGGGAGAGCTGGTGGCACTCAGAGGAAGGATAGCAGGTTACCAAGAAGAGACTTGATACCCTATGAGCATATACAGGGGGTGGAAATCCCCCCCAGGAACAGTCATAGGGGAGGGGAATAAGGGGAAAATGAGAGGGAGGGAAGAATGGGAGGATACAAGGAATGGGATAACCATTGAGGTGTAACAAGAATAAATTAATAAAAAATTTTTAAAAATTATTAGTTCAGCATTGCCCATAGGCTACATCTCTGTAAGGGGCCTAGGTCCAGTCCATGCATGGTTTTTGGTTGGTTCTGCAGTCTCTACAAGCCCCTGTGGGCCCTGGTTAGTTGGCTCTGTTGGTCTTCTTGTGGAGTTTCTGTCACCTCTAGGTCCTTTTCTTCTCTCCACCCTCACCCCACTTTCCCACTACACCCTGTATGCTTCACCCAATGTTTAACTATGAGTCTCAGTATCTGTTTCGATCTGCTGCTGGGTGGTTGCCTACTGTTTGGCCACTTTTCTCTGGCGGGGTTGCCTGACCACACCATGCGGGAAGAGGACTCGCTCAGTCTTGATACAACTTGATGAGTAGGAGTGATTGGGTAAGGGGATCCCCCTTTTTTTGTGGAATAGGGGAGGGGGATGGGGAATTGGAGGGAGGAACTGAGAGGAGGGGAGGGAGAAGCTATGATTAGGATATAAAGTGAATAAATAAACACATAAGTAAGTAAATAAATAAAAGTTCAGGACTTTAGCACTCCAGGTTGGACCTTTAGAACTTGGGAGAGGGAGTATGCTATATTATCTGACCTTTTCTGTGGATGCTGAGAAGTTTTGTGTCATCTGAGTATAAATCCTTTACATAGTTTGCCCCAGAAGAATTTTAAGAGAGTTTCTCCTTGTCTCTACAGTTCTTTCTGTCTTGAGGTTTTATTATTTAGACGTTGAACCTACTTCAGCTGATCTTTTAACATAAAAAATGTTGCCCCCTGCTTCTTTTCCAGATCTGTGCCCACGATATGACGTTAAGAAGAGTGAATCCAAGAACAGACGCTCTGGTGATGAGCCCAGACCCGTGACTTTGCAGCTGTTTAATGTAGGACAAGTCACTTCGTCTTCTGCTAAGTGGGCATGATTTGCTATGATGGTTACATGACCAATACTTACTGTTTCCTCAGCTTGACTTTCCAACGTTCATATTGCATTTTCTATTTCTCAACAATATGCTGTCCATTCAGATAGCCGGAAGCTCCTTAAGAGTCAATTCAAATTTAAAATCCATGTGGTATACTTCATCAAATATGGCCCTTGTTGGGTGAGTCAGGATAGTTTTCAATATGTTAACTTTGTGCCATCTCTGAGTCTTTTCCAGACCCCTGTTTTCCTTTATTTCTGTCTGGTCTGGTGTAATTCATTGAGGAAAGAGGCTCATCTGGATAATTGTCAGGAAACTCGGTAGCAAGCTTCAAACTTTTGGCAGTAATTTTATGTGAGCAGAGGTTCTCTTTCAACTGTGTTTATCAGCATTTTCACCTGGCATCCATCCCTTTCTGCCTTCCGCATTTGTTGTATTGTGGATCTTTTGATAATGGATTCCCTCAGCTTTTGTATATCTAGAAAAAAAAATCTTTGCTTCTTTGAGCTTAGAGTTCTCAGTTGGCAATTTTAAGTGCTTTTAAGATCTTATTCTACTATTTTCTTATTTGCATTATTCCTTGGGAGAGATCAGTCATCATTCCCTCCTTGTGATGTGTGTAATGTGTCTTTCATTTCCCATTTCTTTCCTCTGGATGCTCCAGTTGTGCATGCGTTATGTAGGCTGCTGAAGTCACACAGATCATTGGTGGGCATCAGGTTTCTTTTCTTTGGCATTTTATTTTGGGTGGTTTATATTCTGGGGTCTTCAAATTCATTAATCTTTTCTACAATGTGTAGTGTGTCATTAATGCCCCAAGCCCATTTTTCATCTCACATATTGAATGTTTTTAAATCTCTATAAGCTCAGTGCAAGAATTTTGAAAAATACCTTTGTGTCTTTAATTCAGTAGCTGCCAATATTGAATACAGTTAGGATAATTGCTTTAATGTCCTTACCCACTAATCTTTATATCCGTGTCAGCTATAGGTTCGTTTCAGTTCATTTTTCTTCTCATTGTAGGTCATAGTTCCTTGATTTTTTTATAAACCCAGTATTTATTTATTTATTTACCTTTCCGGCTGTAAGATATTTTTGTGTTCCTGTAAATGTTATTTCAGAATATAGACAGTTGGAAACAGTTTATTTCTTGTAGTTCTTAATTTTCATAGTTTGGATGGGGCTAGAGCAAGTCCAGACTAGACCTGGTTATTCCTTACCACTGGAGGAAAGTCTCTTCTATGTACTTTACCCACCAACCATGATTTATACATTTTCCTAATTTGTTTGGGGGAAACAGGCACTATTCTTGCCCCCTTGTAAAGACCCAAACAGTGGTTTTTCATCTTTTTTTGTAAGCCTTATTCTGTATGCATCCTCAGGTGGCTTCGGCACACTGTGTATTATTAATGTAGACACAGGCTTCTGATTCCTGAGGGTCTTGTTTTGAACCTTTCCACTGCTTCATGTGGCTTGGAGAAGTTTTTCCCTCTTGTTGCTAGGTGATTAATTTTCAAATTGTGAACTGATGCTTTAAAAGAGAGGTTCTCGAATTATGGTCTTACATCACTGAACCAAGATGAACTAGGAACTTGTTGCATATGGAGGTTACCAGTATAGACCTCAGACCTACAGAATTAGATACCGTGGGTAGGGATGTACAAGAGAGAGCCAATAACCTGCGTTTTAACAAGCTCTCAAAGTAAATCCAAGCAGTGCTAAATTTTGAAGACCCAATATCTTAGAACCCACAGATTGAGAATGTGGGAGGAGAAGCCTAAGGAAACATTTCATATGTCTTTGAACCCTACTAAGCAGGCACCTGCTAATCTCACTGATGTCGGTCAACCTAAATCAATGAAGATGAGCTACTCAAGATGAAGACCATATACAGAGATCTTCCTGCTTTTCCCCAGGAATACTATGTAGTTAGGAAAATTCACTAAAGATCTGCTCTTCCCTGTTAAATGATTATTAATATGTAACATTGATTTATAATTTTAATAAATCAATGGTAACTCCTTAACCAGGTATATATCCAAGTAACCACACAGAGACTAGGGCCTACTTAATTAGCCTATAGCACAATGCTGTGTAATAATGACTCTATCCTAAACTTCCAAGCTAATATAGCATTTTCCCATTCAGACTTCTCAAATTATACTTGCTTTTTACTCATATCCTAGGTCTGGCTTATTCTCCCTGGTGCTTCCTGGTCTTGTCCTTGTGGCTCCATCCTGTCCTTCCTTCCCTTTCTCCTCCCTTCACTCACCATGATGTGTCCCACCCTATTCTCTGTTACTGCTCAGCATTGGCTAATTGGTTTTTATTGGCAATACAGAGAACAAATGCCGACATATTTACGCAAATTTGAGAGAGGAGATATTTAGAATAAACATCACAATGCAATGTCAGGATTGAAACCAGACAGTGGGGTAGAGAAATTAGCATTTGAATAAACAAGAGGAAACTACACAGTCCACAAGAACATTATGGCAACACTTCCCTTGTGGTGGTGAGAGTTTGGGAGGTGAGACTAAGCTGAGAGCTGGCAGTAACCAATCTTAGTGTGTAGGAGACCATGTTCCCAGCTTTTGGGATTTCTTGGCCCCTGATGCCATGTCTGGTAAACAAGCTGTTGGCTCCAGAGGGGGAACTTGGCAATATCAAAAAGGGAGAAAGGAGTTTCATGCTGTAGGGCACCGTGCTTCAGAGGAGAATTGCAACAGCATTGGGAAAAGGCATTTGTTTTGAGAAAAAATACCCTTTCAACAGCAGTGGGTCAGGCTCCCAAAAGGGAAAATTTGTCCAAAAAGAGTCAACTGGCTGTCTGCTCAGTTTCCCTTGACAAAATGATAGGCCTACTCTTCATTCGGCCCCTCAGCTATAGGACAGAGAAAATGAAACAAAAGTTGTTGCTTCCTGTGTTTCTCTAGTTTCTTTAAACCACAGTCCAACCTTACCCAATCTTAAGTAATTGGTCTCTTTATGAATACACTCCAATTTGAAAAGCATATAGATCTATAGCCTGAGAAATACATTGAGAAGTACAAAATTGTAATGTAACCCAGGATCTATCTATGTCAGCCCCGTAACTGGCTCTCTTCCTTATTTGTTCATATGTGTCTCTTGGTTTTTCAATAATTTGTTGGTGCTCTGAGTCAAGCAGGTGCTATCAAAGCACATGTATTTGATTTTTTTTTTAAAGATTATTTCGTACTGGTAAGACAATAGACAGAATTACTACCTGGCTGAAAATTATTGATACAGCTGAACGCTGGCACATTCTTACAATTTCTCCAAGGTTGTAAGTACTCAGGAACGGTTTAAATAGGTACCATGCTGTCTTTGCCTATATATCTCTTCAGTGCCCCAGCTGAAACAGGTCCATAAAACTCTTCTTTCAATACCATTTTTGCTCATTGACTCAAGAGTCAAGCCTGTAGCAAACTCTAAGAAACATCAGGTGAGAAGTCTTTCAAAGACAGCCATGCCAAGTTGTAGTGTGCCCTTAGCATTTTAGGAGTCTTGGGACAGGCTGCCCCTCCACACTTTCAAGCTCATACTGTCTCTTCTATCTCAGCGTGGTCAGTAGGCTCACTGCTGGCCCCTGTAACCAAACCTGCCTTGGACTTCTATCTTGATATTTCCCCCTTTACCTCCACCATAACCAAGTTCCTTAGAGTGAGTCCTGCCTAAAAAGCCATTTGCTCTATGCTAATACTTTTAAGAGCTTCACACTGACTAATTTTGTTCTTTGATGTGGCTGTTTCTCGGAGTGACCTCATGAGAGGCATTTATGATGCAGCTGCTGATGGGGAAAGTGAGATGTTGAGACCTGGCTCCTCTGGATTCTTACCTCCTTGGCACTCTCCTCTAGCTTTGGAGCTTTGTCCTGCACTCGTATTCCCACTCCGTGGCTTTGTCTCTCATGAGGATTCCCACTCCATGGCTGGGTTGGTGGTTCCCATGCCAGAAGTGCTTCTTGTCTGTCCAGCAGAGACACTGCCCTTACCTGGTGTGTAGCTTTTTGCCCTTGGGCTATTTGCTTCGTTTGCTGCATTTTCTTCCAGAATGTGAGCTTCTCCATAGCAGGCACCATTTCACACATACTTGGTAGTTAATCAATAGCGTTTTTTTGTTTTCCCTCCTTTCATAGTGCGCAGAATAGTAATGCCATAAATGGTGCTAGACCTTACCTGGGAACTCTTTCCTAGGGGCTTACCCATTCAGCCATGGTTTTGTTTTCATTGTTGGTGTTGTTTTCAGTGCTGGACATTAAGCCCAGAGTCTTGCACAAAGCTGACAAGTGTTTTACCACTCCCATCCCAAACCACCAGGGCTTTTCCATTTAATCAACTGGCGAGGTAGAGACTAAGCTAAAGTCTTGGGCAGGACCTCACAGGGTAGTGCATACTTCTATTAGCTTATTGAAGAATGACAGCAACATCTTGGAAATTCTTCCTGTTCTTTTAAACTAGGCGAGAACTCTGGGCTGCCATGTAAAATGGATCAAATTTTCAAACACTGTGAGGACCGCAGAAAACCTGATGTTCAGAATTTCAATATGAATTTTGCATGATTTGCTTTAAAGGGAACAAAGTAATTTTTTAGTTATGCACGAGGTGGTTATCATCCAGAGACACACAGATTTTATGTGAACACTCAAAAGATAGTGGCTGGGATGGGAAAGAGGGCCCAATCACACGATGTTTATGCAATGATTTCAGAAGGAGGCGACTCAGGTGAGAAAAGATGGAGACTACAAAAACAAACAGCTCTAGGATAAAGAGAGAAGGTGTTAACCGGAATTCTTGGCACTACCTGAATATGTGCTTATTAAATTCGTCCTCCCATGAAAATGGCAGTTCCTAAGATAGATGTAAAGGGCTGGGTGGCTTTGTCATCATGGCATCAAAATGACAGGGTAGTAACATCATCAGTTTGGAGTGTAATAAATGCCTTGAGAGCTTTTGCGAGAATCTGCTGACTCATGGAAGTGTTTTCTAGAGACTCCTTCTGCCAGAAGTTATACCCATAATCTCTATTAATGTTTGCTATGAGCCATAATGTCACACACAGTCTAAAAGGACTTTTTTCATGAAAGAAAGACTTCAGGAAAATATGTGTATACACACACACACACACACACACACATACACACACACACACACACACACCTATATAAGTGGTTGACTGGCTTGGAAAGAAAATAGCCAGCTGCAAGGGAGAGAAATCTAGAAGTGAGCAAGCATTCTGACATTTGGCTGAGAGTCTTTGCCAATGTCTCCCTATACAGGAAGACTTACCATGCACTCAAAGTTGTTTTTTTTTTTTTTTTTCTTGGTATTGCGAAATGTAAAGGAAGACTTCTCCCATCATAGTTTAATATTCGACAGGATGGCAAGTTTGCTCATGTGCCATCTTGGAGAAAGCAGTGTGCATTCATATGGCCAATAGCTTCAGAGTGAAGTGGGAGATGGACTGTAGTAATTCTTTCTATGTCTGTAGCTATTTATACACTTAATATAACTTGTGACTACATAGGAAACATAAAAACCTATGTGAATTTTTAGTTTTTCTTCCCTTCTATATTATAGCTCACAAAAATATGAGTGGAAGCTCATTTTTATGTTTTGACAGCCTCTTGCCAATGTTATCCTCAAGGCTTTAAACGGCAAGGATTTAAAGTTGCCTAAGAAGTTATTTCAGAATTAGATTTGAAGCCAAGTCCAGTATGAAAATTCAAGCATGTGCTGGTGGACTGTTTATTTGCCTCATGTGACTGGTGAACAGCTCTTCAATGTACCAATCCCCAGAAATGTGACTAGTGTTGGATTACATAGCCAAGAGTCCTTACTAGTCCAGGTGAAAATACAATAGCTAGTCAGCTGAATTTAAAATGGGGAAGCTGATCAAGCCTTTTACAGTCACTGAGTCTGTCACAAAATGGACAAGAGATGAAGAGCAGAGACAGATGGAAAAAGATGACAGAAAGGGTCTGGATGGAAGATGGGAAACAGGGCCTGCTCCAAGTTATTATAGGCAAAGGAACAGTTTCTCTATAGTGGAGCCTCCAAGGAGGAATGCAAGATGGCCGACACTTTATTAATGGGATTTGGGCTTCTGATCTGTGGAACTCTTATTTAGCGGTGTGTGTGTGTGTGTGTGTGTGTGTGTGTGTGTGTGTGTGTGTGTGTGCTTGCAGGTGCCCTTGGAGCCCAGAAGAGCCATAGCTGGAGTTAGAGAGAGTTGTCAGCCACTGTTGAGGGTCCTGGAAGCTGAAATTGGGTTCTCTGACAAAGCAATACCCACTCTTAACCCCTGGGCCATGTCTCCAGCCTCCCCCATGCCAATTTTTGTTACATTTTAAAATATTGGGCTGAGCCACTGCTCACATATGGAGAGGAGTCAGTTTTCTCCTGCCATGTGGGTATCAGAGATTAAACTCAAATTGTTAGGCTCAGCAGCAGGTGCCTTCCTATGCTGAGCCATCTCACTGGCCCCATCTTTAAACCTCTTAGCACATTTGTATTGTGTATGCCCTTAAGGTTGTTGCAACTTGTTATGACAGCAAATAGGAAACCAGTTCACTTTGAAATTAGTCCATTTTGTCAAATTAATCTTGTTTCCATCTAATAATAAAATTCATTTCAGAATTTTAAAGGTTCTACTTTTGACTATGAGAATCGCTCTGTCTGTAATTATGCTTCTGCGGCAGACATTAGAAGCAAGGTGGAATCTTTAAAGCCTGTTTTCTCCCAGCACAAACTAAGCAGCATAAGGAGGAACAGCTAGGAGAAGGAAAGCTATCCTTGCTCTAGACCCGCCAGCTTCCCGAGAGGGAGAAAGTCAAGTGGGTAAGCCTACCAACGAGGCAAGCCACATGCACTAGACCTGTGTGCTTCACAGATGGAGACCCCACCTGCCCCTAGTTCTCCATCTGTGCAGCACATATATTCTCCGTATAGTGCTTAGTTGAAGAGACTGGAGAAACTGACAGTGAGGACTTGTGGAACTGGGTAACAGAGAGAAGGAAACTATAAAGAGCGCTGAAGATGTGTATGTATGCGGAGTAATGGTTTACAAATGCATAGAATAAAACCCTGTGAGGATGGACAGTGAGACTATCTTAGGAATAAGCGATCCTGAAAGGTGCAGTGGTTCAGGTCACCTGCAGTGGCACCTGTGTTGGAGACTTGTTTTTTGGCTGATGAGACCTTGAGGCAAGGCTTAATGGGAAGTGTGTAGATTGCAACAGGTGTGGCCTCTGGTGGGTCCTTAGTTGGTCTTTGTTGTCCTGTCTTGTGACATGATTGTGATGCCATCCTCAGTGAGACCCTTCCTAGAGCTGAACTGATGCTAGTGTCATGCCTTTGAGCCTCCAAAAGTGTGAGCAAAGCATGCACGTCTCTATTTTAAAGCTATCCACCCTCATATATTTTGCTGTAATGTAATAAGATGGGTCAAGTCAAATAATTTTCTAAGCTTACACAGGGATGGAAGTTGTTATAAGAGCCTGAGTGATGGAATTCTCATTGAATACACCGAACAGCTCAAGACTGGCTGCACCATAGTAACAAGGCTGTCACCCCCTTAGAACAATGGCTTTCATAGGTCTGCTCTAAACAATAGAAACAACTTCCCTAGAGAGCAAAGTGATTCATGAAAAAAAATTTAATTGTAGATCAAGGTTAACAGTTACTTAAACTAATGTAATGAAATCGCATGCTCAGCAATATAACATCCACAGCATTCAGTACGTAACAACAATGCTAATTTTTACACACTTGAAGAAAGAGAGGATATAAAGAAATATAACCTCAAAGCGGGGGTGGGGGAAGGGGTGGGGACAAGGGGGGACACTGATTCAAGGGTACTCATACATCTGCTTTAAATATGCTTAGTAGGCTCATGGGTTTAAAAGAAAATATAGATTTAATGTAAATATGGAGGCAAGATATGATAAGAATCAAGTAAAACTTTTACAGTTGGAAGTTGCAGTATACAAAGGGAAATCTCACTGCCTAAAATGCCAGCAGATTAAAGGCTGGAGTTCAAAAGTTCAATAATCTTGAAGACCTGGAAATAAAAATTACTCAAAGTGATTTCCAGAAGGAGAAAAACTAGAGTCAGTGAGCAAATATCAGTAATTTGGGGGACAATATTTACAGATATGACACAGGAAAAACCAGAGTCTGCTGAAAAAGGAGTGACAAAAATGTTCTTGAAGGACTAGTGTGTAAAAACGTCCCAAAATAAGAAATGTCGTCTGCACATATGCTTAAGGAGCCCAACAAAATTCAAGACACTAACGACAAATAAAATTCTATAAACATTAACAGAATGACATTAAGATTATCACTATCACACTACCAAAGTTTGGTTATAAGGAGAATATATTCAAAGTGGCCGGTGGGGGCCTGGGGGAGACATTATATACTGAGGAACAAAGATATGAAAGTCAACCTCTCATTAGAAATGATGGAAACCAGAAGTCATAGGAATGGCATTTTTAAATACTGAAAATAAAACCATCAACCTAAAATTTTATGCACTGTGAAAATATCCTTTAAAAATGAGGTTAAAGTAAGGGTTTTTTTTTTGTTTTTGTTTTTTGTTTGTTTCATTGTTTTGTTTTTTGAGACAGGGTTCCTCTGTGTAGGTTTGGCTGTCCTGGACTCACTCTGTAGACCAGGCTGGCCTTGAACTCACAGAGATCCTCCTGCCTCTACTTTCCCAGTGCTGGGAACACAGGCCTGTGCCACTGTGCCTGGCTGGCTTTTTTCTAATAAACAAAAGCTGAAAGAATTCACCTTAAACAATAATAAAAAAATAAAAAATAAATGTTAACGGAATCTCAGGCCAATGGAAATCACACTTGATGAAAACGTGGACACATGCAAGGATGGGAGCTGGAAAAGAACAGGTGCTCACCAATGCAAAGGACTTCTCTCTCATTTCAAATTATAGTTTTATAACTATTAGAAAAAGTGAATTTCAGGATTAGGAATTTATCCAGAACTAATGAGAAACTCTTTATCGAGTTATTCAACAGGAAGGCAAAATCTCACAAGGGTTTATGCATAGACCAAATAAGAGAGGCTGAAGTGATTGACAGGAGATACAAAAGCACCTACATTTAAAGCTGGAAATTCCAGTGTCTCTTCCCCCACCTTTTGGTAGTTAGAAACGGGGGCTTCATACATGTTAAGCACTTTGCCAATTGAACTCTTTCTTCCCCTCTGAAAATTCAAAGATAAATAGAAGTAAACATGATTTAAACAAATTTGTAAAAAAAAAAAAAAAAAGCAGCAAACATCAACCAAAACAAAAATGCTTGACATAGGGCTTGGAGTGGTAGCTAAACGGTATAAGAGTTGCCTAGTGTGCCAAGGCCCTGAGTCCAACTCCAGCACTACAGTTAAACAACCAAAAACCAAAGCAAAAAACCTTCATTTATGAAGATAGATGATACGTTCACCATTGCCTGTAATTCTAGCTCCAGGAAATTGAACACCTGGATTGAACTAGAAATGATCATAATGAGTGAGTTAAGCCAAAGCAGAAAGAGTCAAATAGTATATACTCACTTATAACTGGACACTAGCCCAAGGGCCATGTCCTGTGAATGTCTTCACTTACCAGGAAAGTGAGACAGAGGGGAAGACTTCCTATTGGGACTCTAGGTGAGAGAAGCATGGGAGAATGGGGAAATAGAAGGATCCAGAGAGTCCTAGAAACCTACAAGAAGAACATTATGATGGGCAGATCTGGGCCCAGGGGTCCTGCTTAAACTAAGGCACCAGCAAAGGACAATACAGGCAGTAAACTTTAAACCCCTACCCAGATCTAGCCAATGGTCAGAACATTCTCCACAGTTGAGTGGAGAGTGGGGACTGACTTTCACACGAACTCTGGTGCCCCATATTTGACCAGGTCCCCTGGATGGGGAAGCCCGGTGGCACTCAGAGGAAGGATAGCAGGGTACCAAGAAGAGACTTGATATCCTATGATCATATACAGGGGAGGAGGTCCCCCTTAGTCACAGCCATAGGGGAGGGGAGTAAGGGGAAAATGGGAGAGGGGAATAATGGGAGGATACAAGGGATGAGATAACAATTGAGATGTAATGTGAATACATTAATAAAATATATTAAAAATTAAAAAGAAAAGAAAAGTGCTATGCACAAGGTATGGTCTCAAATGTTACATTCGGAGTCTAAATAAACTAAATAATCTTCAAAAAAATGAAAGAAAATAGTACTACAAAAGAGAGAAACACAACTTATTAAGCAAAGGACTTGGTTCTCCTGATAAAGAAGTGACCAGCAGGTGTGAACTGTGTCTTTCTTCCAGCCGAGCTTGTCTATACTGCCTGTGGCTCTTTCTTGCCTTGTAAGTACAATCCTAAGCACATTACACGTTTCAAAGTAGATTTGCACAGCATTCTCTAGGCTCAAAGTCCTCCTGGTTTGCAAGAGCCTAGCTGCTGTTTGGGACCATAAGTGAGTTTCTTGAAAGTAATCTAATATACTCTAAAAAGAATGGCACACTCTGCTTGAACTTTTAGGCTTCTCCAGTGAGATGCTCCAAGGACATGCCGGGACAAGCCATTTGTCTGCAAATGTCTCCTTTTAGATAGAAATTTGGGTCAGTGGGATGATCTGAAGAAGGGCAGTAAGAGAGGTAGCTTGCAAACAAAACAAAACAAAACAAAACAAAAACAAGCCTCCTGGGGGAATGAATAAAAACAAGAATCCATGGGCACAGCAAGATCCAGGAAGAATCGAGTTCCAGGGATGCGGACTGTATCTGTGTCTGCACTGTGCTGTGCTCTGTTGTGCTGTGCTGTGTGTTTATATACAGGTGTGCTTACATATGTCAAGGAGGGTTCCAGAGCAGGAATTGAGTAGAAAGATATTTGAGTGGAAGAACAGAAGGAAGAAAAACGATGATGACGGTTTGGCAGGAGGCCAGTATTTATTGCTGGAAGCTCAACTTTTGGTAGTAATCATTGAACCGTTGCATACCACAGGGAAATTTACAAAACACTGCTCAGTAAGTTACCTTATTTTATCTTCAAAGTGAAGTGAAGTGTCCTTGTAAGTTAGTCAAGGTGGCAGTCGTATACTCTCACTTACTGAGGAAGACAGTGAGGCTCAGGGCCTTCAGATGTCTCCTTCAGCTGTTCTGATACCAAGATTAGGCCAGCAGTAGACAAAGTATAAATTGCCAGTCAAGTGTGACTCACTGTCTAATGTTTTGTAAATGTTGAGACACAAGCATAATACATCATAAACCATTGCCTCTGATTGTTTTTGTTGTATAAAAGCTGAGTTGATTGATCATGAGAGGCATCTCAACACAATACATGTTCTTCAAATGTGTATCCAAACCAAACCAAACCAAACCAAACCAAATCACTCCACCTGGACCTTCACATAACCTAAAGGTCCTGCCACAATCACATATACCACTGTGGCACCCTAGTCAGTCTAGTGAGCCCCTGACCCCAAACTCACCATGGCATTAGCAGTTTGTGTGCCCTTGGTGAGACTACAGAACACATGCTCCCCTCACTTGTCAGTGATGCCAAAGGTATGGTTGGTTTAGTGCCCCTAACAGAGAGGAGAATGTTGTCCCACCTGAACCTCCACCCACTTCTCAGTGATAGCTCAGAGGCACACAGATAGCGAATGCCTGGTGAGTGTTTCAAGCTAACTTTGCCCCAGAACATCATGACTTCCCTTCTTCACTGGCGACTCTGCAAGTGTCCATGGACGTTTTCCTCAGATGCTGCAGCCTTTTGAATGTGTCATCTAGGCTAGTGGTCCATGGGTATGTAATTTAGTAGCCTTAGCATAAAATAAAAAATGTATCTGCAGCCAATTTAAAAAACTGGAAATATTTCCCATAAAAACACAAATATCCACTTTAGCTTGAAGAATTGAAAAAAATCTGGATCGTCGAAATATCACATGGGGAAGCATGCGAGAAAATAGCAGCCATCCTGCTTTAAGATATATTTATATTCTCTGATTCCTGGAGGAGTCACACAGGTACAGGAAAGATATCAGTGGGTAAAACAGAGCCTGGTGACCAGTGCACTGAGGGGAGAGTTTCTACTTTGATCCTATCTGGCTCCATTCACATGCAGCTAAGAACTGTGCTTGCGACTATGGGTCTGGAGTGCTAATGTGTGCCGTCTCCCAAGAGAAGTTTCAAGTCCAATTTTTATATTTAAGTTTTCACATTGAAAACATATGGTGATTAAGAAAATCAACAAAAATAATCCTAGGATATAACTTTTTGATAATTTCTCTATGGGTAAAGTAAGGCACGTCTAAGATCTAGTTCTGTCTTGTACCCTATACAAGGCTACACTGCACTCATCCACTGGTGACGCCATACAGGGCCAAATAGGAAGGGCACAGCTGGATGCAACCATCTTGGGGATGGATCCACTTTGATGTTCACCTTTGTCTGTTTTGTAGTTTGGAAAAGAAACATTAGCGATGAGGCTGATTTTCAAATACTTCATTTCATTTTCATTTTGTATGTGTATTAGTTTTGGTTTGCATGTATTTACGTGTGCAGAAGACAGAAGTGGATTCTCTGAAACTGGAGTTACAGATGGCTGTGAGCTGTCACGTGGGCTCTGGGAACCAAATCTGGGTTCTCTGGAACATCACCTGAGTGCTCTTACCTTTGGAGCCATCTCTCTCTGGCTTGAAGAAAGTTACCAAGTAATGCACTGCGGAGCTGACTATCAGCTCCCCCTAAGTCTCACCTCATCTCAGAGCTGCTTGGTCATGGAAGTCGATCTCTCCTCTTTTTCTATTCATCCCCTGCCCCGCAAGGCCCACTCATGGCAACGTTCCAGTCCCCAGATGATACATTTCTCCCTAAACCCAATTTATGTAAATAAAGACATTTTATTTTTAAAAGGCTGGTATTTCTCAAATGGGTTATTTTATAAAATGGGAAAAAAATTAAACTTCCACAGAGCATGCTGAGTTCTGTTATGTCAATCAAACACCATGGTTCATTACTTCTCTTTCATTTTCATTTTTTCATCTCAGTAAACAAACAAAACAAAGCAAGTGGGTTTTACATGTAGTGGAGAAATAGAACACAAACTGGGGCAGTTTTGTTGTCTCTGGTGAGGTCTGCCATGATGCTGTCAGCCACGGCTTCCCTTCCGTTCTAGTGTTTGCTGTGGGAAACAGACGCCATTGTCGTGGTTGAGGGAACTGGGGGAGGTTGAGGATGATGCGGAGAGTCTGGTTCCTTAATTAGTTTTTGTGTATGCGAGGGCGTGATGCTTACTTGTGGGTGTCTGTGCATGTGTGTGCTAGTGTGAGTTCATGTGGAAGCCAGAGGTTGGTACCTGGTACCTTTCACTATTACTCTCACCTTATCCCAGAGCTCACTGGTCTAGTTGGCTGATATGTTTGGAGGATCAGCTTGTCTCTGACCCCAGCACTACGGTTATGGATGTTCATGGCCACACCTGGCTTTTATGGGGGACTAGGGATCAAAATCATGTCCTCATGTCTATGTGGCACATACTGAACAACTGAGCCCTCTTCCCCAGTCCATTTAATATATATATATATAACAATATATATATATGTATTTTTTTTTTTTAAGGAAAAGCGTTTGAGGGTACATTAAATCACTTCTTGTCTGGGAATAGACTTCTCCACATGACAAACTCAGGAATTAAGCAGTGTATGGGAAGGATTCTGGCTTTTAAAGTTTGAAACCTCATTCTTGGTTGCCTTGGTTACTTTTATATTGCTGTGATACAACACCGTTACCAAGGCAGTGTGTAAAAGAAAGAATTTAATTTGGGGTTGTGGTTTCAGAGTGTGAGAGTCCAGGATGCATAACGGCAGGAAAAGCTGAGAGTTCACATCTTGATCCTGACGTGGAGGCCAGAGGTTGATATCTTGTGTTTTCCACTACTGCTCTCACCTTATCTTTTGGTGTGTGTGTGTGTGTGTGTGTGTGTGTGTGTGTGTGTGTGTGTGTGGAAACGGCATGAGCTTTTGAAACCCCAAATCTCACATACCATAACACACCTCCCAAATGGAATTATTGCTTTGAATTTTATTAATTTTTCTCTCAACTGATGATGACATACTCATTCATTGCCTTCATCTCCTTCACATTAGTACAAATCACCCTGAATCCCCTGTGCACAAACACAGTAACTTACAATTTTCTTTCATTGGGAAAATGAATTTAGACATGAAACTCCAAGAGTTGCGTATATGGGCATGAGGAAAATTAAAACATGTACTCATGTTTCCTAGGTTCAGAAACTACTCTTGATTGTGGTCCTTTAGTACAAGGTAAGAAAACCTAAACAAACTAAATTAGTTAAAAGTTTGACAATAAATTATTGCCACACACAAATGTAGGAAGACCACCAGACATCAGTAAGCATCAAGACTAGACCCTGCCTATCTGTCCTTTGTCTATTGTGTCAGCACCTCTCTGAGCCACTCTCCTACTTCATCTGGCCACAAAGTGGGCAATGACCACCTTAGCACCTGAACTGAGAGATTATAATTTTATTCACTTGTCAAAGCTACTTTGTTACTTTTGTCACACATCAGCATTCCAGAAGACAACATCAGATGGGTCCCTTTCTAGTCCAATTTACTATGACCATCGTCTGAGCCCTACTAAACAAACCTGACTGCAGTTCAAGCCAAGGGAATTTCTCAGGACAGTGCGGGATAATGCAGTTTGTGAGCTGGGAATTAACCCAGATGGTGTGCTACTCAAATCGTCTTACATTTAACAACGAGATTAATCAAATAGATAGTATGTTTTCCCCATCTTTTGATGTTTGTTTCCATCATCGTAACCATGCCTCTTCAAACTACCAACTATTCCATTGAATATATTTCTTACATGAAATTTAAGGGACCATATTCTTTTGTATCTTAAGCACTTTCCAAAAGTCACAGGTTTAATGGGTTTTATTCTTATAAATATCTATGTATCTATCGTCTATCTATATATATCATCTATCACATTTCTATATCTATCATTATTTATCTACATCTATCATATATTTATTGATCTTTTATCTATTCTATCTATCTATCTATCTATCTATCTATCTATCTATCTATCATCTATCTTCTTCATCTAGATTAAATGAACCAATATAGATGTACTTGGGAGCTTGAAGGTTTCACTCTGGAGAGGCAGGAAGTCATCTGACTGTTAGAATATAACAGAAAAAAAATAATCTGACCTATGCATCAAGATGATCCTCATCACTGTTCTATGAATACAGATTGTGGGAATGTAAAGACTTCTAATTAGCTATTAATTAGAATAGAGACTTTATTTTAATGATTAATTAAAATAGAGACTTCTAATAAAGATCATCTATCTGTCTGTCTGTCTATCTATCTATCTATCTATCTTATCTATCATCTGTTGTATCTGTCATGTATCTATCCATCCATCTGTCTGTCTATCTAACTACGTCTAAATGAAGCTATGAAATTAAGAAGTTTACAAATGGCCCATTAACGGACTATTCCTGTACAAGCCATACAACCTTTACCTAACACTTCTTATTCACCTCGTCCACCTAGAGTCCCTTCCTTCTACTGCAACCACACTTATCTTTCAGACACAGAAATAGGATCATATCACCTGCTGCAAATTAAACTGTTGGTAAATTTTCCTTGCTCAGTGAATGGCAATACATCTAAGCTGAGTTGGGCAAGACTTTGGAGATATCCTCAACTCATTTTACTTCCATCAGCTGATTCACTTATTTCTACCTTTGAAGTAAACCAAGCACATGACTACTTCTCACTGCTTCTGTCACCCTACCCAAACCACCACCATCTTTACCTGGCTTATTCTAAGGCATTACTAGCCATGCTCTCCCTGCCACACACACCCCCGCCGCAATCTGTATTCTCAGAACAGTGATGAGGATCATCTTGAAGCATACTTCAGATCATTCGGTCTTTTCTAACAGTCAGATGACTTCCTGCCTCTCCAGAGTGAAAATCTTCAAGCTCCCAAGTCCCTCTGTGCTGCTTCATTTAAGAATCTTTGCAGATTTTTTTTGGAGAAATAAATGAATACAGATACGAGTCCTTGTAATAGACCCGCAGTTTAAATGGATTTCTAACTCTAGGCAAGTCAGTGTTTTTCTCTGTAAGTTTTATAAAGAGTGAGGTAGGGTATGCAGTGCCTCGTTCAGATGTTCCTTTTATTTCTCTAATTCTTGCTTGTGGAAAATGTAGCCATTCTTAATATTTGCTTTCTGGTTTGAATGAATGGACTCTAGTGAACTCAGAATGTATTGTGCACACCCATTTAAGTTACCTCGGCTTTGTTTTCAAGCTTAGGTAATTTTATCAGCAATATTTGTACTCTGGGTCCTTCATCTCTTGTCTTCTTGATCTCTGATTATTTCTCCGGGGATGACAGTCTCTGTGAATCAGGTTTACCAAGGAGGAAGGTGACATGCGTTTCAGCGGTGCCATGCCACAGCTCTTGCCTAACCCCAGGCTCTTCCTGCAAGACTGTGCTGCCTCCTGCTCACTGGTGGATGGATCCATCCATGGCTTGCTCATTTCCTCATCCATTTCAACAAAGGAATGTTGAAGATACCACTTTAAGAGGCTCATGGGACCAAAGAAAGAACTGTGCTCCTATGTTAGTGATGTGGGCTTCAGAAAACAATTTAGAGAGGACGGTTGTAATGAACTCTCCTTGTTACTATATGGAAGTCTTCTTTGTTAAGTTTTTTATTTATTATTTCTTAGCATTGCAGAATTAGCTGAAAGGGATTTTACCCACTCCAAGTCTCAAAAACGCCTGTGGAGAAAGGGACTGGATCCCCAAGAAACTGACTGATGTCAGATCACACAACTACACAGACGGAGAACTGGGAGCATAATCCTGGCCTGACTCCTCAGCTACTGTGCTCACAGGCACACACACGTAGGTGCCTAGGAGACTCTAGGGACCTAACACCAGTTATCTAAGATGACGAGGTGGGCATGACTAAGTTAATGCAAATTAGCCCTCCCACCACTGAAGTCAGCACTGAGTTTCAAGGCCCCACATCACAGCGTGGGGTGTTCAATTATCTCTATTTTTAAGCATTCAAGAGTCAGATTATGTTATAGACCAATCTAGGATATTGGAGGCAGGGGATCAGCACCCTGCACCCTATCATCTCACATAGAAGCTAAAACTCACACTGTTGTCCTTGCTGGACACTCTTTAGTAAGATTTACCCCCTTAGAGTTTAAATCCACAGAACAGTACTCCAAGGTACAAGGTGATTGGTTCAAGTGTAAGTGGGTCAAAACAGATTGCCTGAGGGAAAATATGTGTTTAGTCAGAAGATTCATGTTTCAAATAGAAGAGTAACCTGGGGACTTTGGTGGTGGGTGGCTTCAGTTTGAGAAGGAGCTGTGGTATTCCAAGTGGGACTTGATGGAGCACATTTATAGCACACCACTGAAGCCCCCTTAGTGTCTTTTTGATGTGGAGAGAGCCACAGTGTGTGGGGATCAGAACCTGAGTCTTTCTGAAACTACTAGCTGTGTGATTTTAGGCTAGAAGCTAAATCACTTGCAGCCTTCCTGTCTCTGATGTCAAATGGAGACCTAAATAAAGATGGCAGACAGTCAATGGTCATCGCGAGTCTTGAGTGAGTTAGAACATGTATTGAGCCTTTAATCATACCTGTACATAAGACATTGTAATAGCTTTGCCATTATGTTAATGATGGGATTCCTTTTCCTTCTCTTGGCACAAATCATTCCAGTGAAAGGTGGGTGATCTCATGGACAGAACTCCTCTTACCAAGACTGATGTGATGGCAGTTGCCATAGTGTATGGAGATGCAAAAGGAGGAAGGGACTTCTGTGTCTCCACAATTCAATCCTTTTTATGTTTGGAAAAATGAGGATGTTTTCCATTCAAAAAAAAGTTTTTTGTAGGCTTAGTGTCATGATAGGCACAGACGTGAACCATCTAGATTCTTCTTCAAGGAAGGATTTGTTATCTGACTCTAAGAAAGCAGCCTCTTATATTTATGGTTGTGAGCCTAGCCTTTAACGGCTGAGCCATTCTCATCAGGAGGTGGTCATAAGTCATTATTGGTCTTATACAGAGAAAAAGTTAGGAGAAACACAGAAATCTCTCTCTTTGCCTTTATCTTGCATATGTAGGCAAGGAGATGGGAGCTGAAAAGAAAGAAAAGGAGATTTAGGAACATAGAGGGAGGATAGGACAAAAGCTAGATGATTGAACCTACTCCTTAACTCAAGGCCTTAATTGTTACTTATAATGAAGGTTATGTCTAAGTCATTGCTGTAGAATTTAGTATATTGATGCAAAACATGGGCGTGTCAAATACTTGGCAAATTTTAACACAAGAATATATATCCTACGTCTAACAGATAGATATGACTCTATCGATATATGAGGTAAAATAGTTGAATAAGGTCTTCAAAGACTTCAGAGACACACAGAATACGGCATTTAAAGTTCTTCTTAGAATCCTAAATTTCTTTGACAACAAGACAAGTTAACTCCTGACAACACCCAGCTGACCTCAAAGAAGATGATGAACATCAAAGAGCCTCCTTATGGACATGGCTTCAAAGGTGGCAAAATAGCCACTGGGCAAAATGTCCTCATTCCTACCACAAACAGAATCTGCCTAAAGAGGGCAACTTAGATGCAGGCAGAGTCGACAGGCACACTGTGCCAAGTCAGGGTAAGCAAGTCCTCAATAGTTCCTGCTCTGCAAACAAGTCTGGCAGAGATATTAGGCCAGAAAGCTGAAGATGAGGCTCCAACGTTATAGAGTGTATTGGGTGACTGGTCAGGCAGTAAACTGTCTTAAGTCAATTTGTAGAATTTGGAAACTGCTAACCCACCCTGCTGCTTCACTCAGGAATTTAAGTTTTATTCCTTCTCAAGTCTCTGAGGGGCATTGAAGACAAGATAGTATAGTTTTACAACCAAGTTTAGTTGGTTAGGGGACAAGATTATTTTTAGATCAAGATCCTATTAGATAGGATAGACATTGACTCTTATTCAGAAATTTAGACCCAACAAGACAGAAAAAACACTTACTTCAAATGAAATGAATGCAGATGGCCAAGTCCCTATGAATGTAACATGTATAGAACTCATTATTCTCATGATTGTCACATGGTTCTCCCTGCTGTTTGTAGCTTGTTTTATACATGTGTAGTAAAATGAAAGTATTATTTAAAAAAAGAAAGAAAGAAAGAAAGAAAGAAAGAAAACAGCCTCCAGATGCCAATCTCAGCTTTGGGCCATCTAGCCAAGACTATGCTTCCTGGGGATGCCATACTTAGTCATCAAAACACTGGCAGTAAGACCTGACCACCTTGCCCAACAGAGGACTCCAATGGTCCCTATCATTGCTAGCAAACCCTAGAATTGGCAGTGACATGGTTGGCCTACACTGTCATTTCATTTCCCCCCTCACCAATCTTCCTTTTTCAATGCTGAGCTCTCACAGATCTACCCTCTGAAGAGTTTGGGAACCACTTATAAAACTGGAAAAATCTTTGATTTCTCAAGGACTCAGTTTCCGCGTCAATAAAGCGAGAGTGATTATCTTGAACTTGCCACAGGGCTGCAAAGGTTAAGGAAAACTGTGAAACGCCATGATAGCTGGTGAATCATGTCATGGTACAAGGCTGCCTGCATTTTAGATTCTTGTTTTCAAGTTTCTTGTACCTTTTCCTAGATACGTTCCCTCATATCACAGGTCCCTTTTGTTCTTTCCTTCCCTCCCCGTCCCCCTCCTTGTTAAAAAAAAAAAAAAATCCAGAGTCTCAAAAGTCTCAAAATCTTGGTTGTCTTTAGAGCTCACTATGTATACCAGGCTAGCCTTGAATTTACAGAGATAAACCTGCCCCTGCTTACTTGATAGCTGGCATTAAAGGTATATGCCACTACACTGACCTTTCTCATCTTTATTTTTATCACTTAAAAAAATGCATACATGGTGTTTGAATGGGCAATGAGGTTTGAAACATATCAGCACATGCAGATCTATTCCTATCAAGATACAGATCTGGAACTTTAGCCAAAAGGGGCAGGGGCGGGGCGGGGCGGGGGCGGGGGATGCTACAGTATCTGTGCCCAGTGAAATGCTGCCCCACTACCCTAGCTGAGGTAATCACCAATTTACTTTCTGCCATAATAGATTGGATTGGCCTTAGTAGGGTTTCATATGAGTATAATCCGGAAGGGTATGTTCGGGCCGTCTGCCTGGCTTCTTTCTCTCACCAGAATGTTGCTGCTCCCTTTCACTGCTCTGCAATATTCTATTGTATGAATGTATTACAATTTGTTTCTCCATTTACCAGGTGTTAGACATTTGGTTGCTTCTAATTTGGGGCTATCATGAATAAATCCAGCATGAACGTTTATGTGTAAGTCCTTGTGTGGATACATATCTTGGTTTTGGTGTATGTGTGTGTGTTGGGGTGGGGGTAAATGTGTAGGTGTGTAATTACTGAGTCATATGTTAAGCGTATGCTTAACTTTGTAAGGAAATGCTAGTTTGTGTTACAGTGCACTACAATGGACCCACGTTTCAGTTTCTCCAGACCCTTCCGAACACTCCACCTTGGCAGGCTTTAACTACCCTACTAGGTAGAGAAGTGGAAGCATTTCACTGTGACTTTAATTTGCATCTACTTCAAGAATAGTAACATCTCACATCATTTTACTCTTTTCTCTTTTCCCTCCAGATAGGGCCTTTCAATGTAGCCTAGGCTGACCCCAAACTCGCGATCCTGCTGCCTCGATCTGCCAAGTGCTGAGAGTGTAGGCATTTGTCACTACATCTGGCCCATTGTTTCAGTCCCTAATGGACTTTAGTACATCTTTTGTGGGAGTTTTAAAATAACTTACCCATTTTAGATTGTGTGACTTTCCTCGTATTGTGTGGTATAAAGCTCGATACATATTTTAGGGGCTATCCTCGAGTATACGTATTGTGAATATTTTCTCCTGATTTGCATCTTGCTTTATTTTCTTTCTCTGAAAGAAGTCAAATTTTGGTAAGGGTAAGTTTGTTACATTTGCTGTCTTCCCCACTCTTTGTATCCAATTTCAGAAATCATTGTCTAAAACTGCAAAGAGGCCCTTGTAGATTTTTTTTTCTAGAACAGTTTTTTTAGTTTGAAGTTCTGCATTTTGATATATAATCCACTTAAGTTAATCTTCCAAAGAATGTGACATTCGTCTCATTTTTCCATGATCATCCCGACTTCCGTGTCATTGTAGTATCATCTTTCTCTCCTCAAATTACTTTGGTATCTTTGTCAAAGTAAAATCTGACCTTATTTGTGTATTTGTGTGCAAGCTATATATATAGCTTTGTAGTCAATTTTTTTTCAGAATTGTGTTTTCCCTACTAAGAATCTATTACCTTTCCATGTGAAATTTCAATTCTGTCTGTTAATTTCTACAAAAATGCCTGCTGTAATTTTGATTCAGATTGCACTGAATTTGTTTAGAGAGAATTGACACCATAAAAATAATTGTGTTCATATCAATTACTAGTCTATTTTTATTACAGGAATATACATCTTAGGTGGAACAGATAGATACGATTCTATAGAAAGATAAGGTAAAATAGTTGGACAAGGTCTTTAAAAACCTTAGAGCTATACATAATATGGCATTTAAAAATGTTTTTATTGGACTGGAGAGATGGCTCAGTGTTTAAGAGTGCTGCCTGCTCTTCCAAAGGTCATGAGTTCAATTCCCAGCAACCATATGGTGGTTCACAACCATCTATAATGAGATCTGGTGTCCTCTTCTGGCTTGCAGGCAAGATATTGTATACATAATAAATAAAGAAACCTTTAAAAATTTAAAAAATGTTTTTATTATTTTAATGATTCATTGACAATGAGACAGGTTAACTTCTGCATCCAACCTAACTCAAAGAGGATGATGAGCATCAAAGAACCTCCTTGTGGAGATGACTTCAAATGTGGAAAACAAGCTACTGGGCAAAATGTCCTCATTTTTACTGCAGACAGAATTCTGCCTAAAAAAAGGGCAAACTTGGATGCAGGCAGAGTTGATGGCTGAACTCTGCCAAGACAGGGTAAGCAAGTCTTCAATTGTTCCTGCCTCACAAATATGTCTGTCAGATATATTGGGCTAGAAGACTGAAGATGGTGCTCCAACATAATAGAGAGTTATGGGTGACTATTCAGGTAGCAAACTGTCTCTGTCATCTTCTCATTTGGAAAGCTACTAACTTGCACTCCCGGCATACTCAGGTAATCAAGTTTATTCTTTCTCAAGTCTCTGATGGAGTTAAAGACCAGATAGTTTAGTTTTACAATTAAGCTTAGTTGTTTAGGGGTGAAGATTTTTTTTGGTCTATATAGATGTTTTAAGTTGATAATGATGAGATATGATAGAAATTGACTTACATTCAGAATTTTAGATGCACTAGGATAAGAAAGATGTTTTCTTCAAGGCTGCCAAATACAAATAACCAAAACACTAAGAATGTAATTCTGACTAAATCAATTTACAAGACATATTTAACATAAAAATTTAAAAATATATATGACATTTATGTCATGTGCAAACAGAACATGTTTGCATATTTTCTAATACATATGGTTTAATTTCTCTTATCCTTTCCCTCCCTATTGCATTGTTTAAGGCTTTTTGTGTAATTGAAGAGAACCGGTAAAAAGAATATCCTTCCTTATTTTTTCTAACGGGAGAACATTTATTCTCTCACTTGGGAAGTGAGGGCGAAATAGGATCTCTCTGTGTAACAGTCCTGGCTGTCCTGGAGCTTACTATGTAGATCAGGTTAGCCTCAAACTTAGAGAGATCTGCCTGCCTCCGCCTCCTAAGTGCTGGAATTAAAGGCATGTACCACCATCATTCTCTCACTTTTAAATTACCTGTTGTTGTTTCTAAATGCCTTTTATTAGATAAAAGGGAAATTTTTTATTTCTAGTTTGCTAACGGCATATAAAAATTACTGCTAATATTTGTAAGTATGTTTTCATATATATTTCTATGATCATATATTTTTCTCTTTATTCTATTAATGAGTTGTATTAATTGCTTTTTAAGACTATTTTGCAATTTATTTTTATGTGTATGTGTGTTTCCCCTTCGTGTTTATCTGTGCATCACGTACATGCAGTGTCTGTGGCAGCCAGAAGAGGGCATCTAGATCCCCTGGGACTGGAGTTGTAGAAGGTTGTAAGCCACCAAGAGAGTACAGGAAATCAAATCCAGGTCCTGTGGGAAAGCAGCCAGTACTCTTAACCACTGAGACATCTCTTCAGCCTTCCTCAAGTCATATTTTAAATACTGAAACAACTTCACAGTTCTGCAGTAATGCCTTATGCCCATAGTGCATTTTTGCATTTAGATATTGCTGGTTTTATAATATTTGGTGAGGATAACATATTTACTTATTTATACTGAGATTAAGCTTATATGGTTGGCAAATTTTCTATCCCTGAGTTATATGCCTAGCTTCATTTTTGTAATTTCTAGATTTGTTAAAACACATGAACCTCCCTCCTGTTTCAAATATTTGGTTTTTACTCTATTTCTGTGGCAATCTAATATTGATTCTGATTCTGATGATTGTTAAATTGATTTTATTTCAATGTTAGATTTTTTGTGTATTTATTTATTTAAAGAATATGTTGGGCTTTTTGGCAGTCATTTCAGTTATTGGTAGAAACTTTGGATATTTCTTTTAAGTTTTTTCTTTTAAAGATTTGTTATTTAAGCTGCACCAGGACCCAGCCAAGTAAAATGATGGAACTAAAAAATATTACACTGAGTGAGGTAACCCTGACTCAGAAAAAACCCAGAGGACTTGAACTGGATCTGACTTGAAGGCCTCGTCCATAAAGACTAGCTATAATAGGTGCTTCCAAAAGGGAAGTACTACTCAAACTTCCAAAAATAGGGAGACAACCAATAGTCCTACCTAGCTGTACTGCCTATTAACCACAGTGGTAACCAACATGGCACAATACACTTAGGAGTGCAATAGCGGGACTTATATATTGGCAGCAACCTAGAGCTCTCTAATTCAACTTAAGGGCTGCTCAAGAGGTGAAACATTATGCCTGGCACTGGAAGCCTAGCCCACTACCCAGGCCTAATGACGTCATGGATCTTAGAGGAGAGTCTACAACCACCACTTTCCCAAACTTGTGCAATTCTGACTGCATTCCAGTTATTTATTTTATAGCTATAGATAAATGCGGTTCTCATCTCTCATCAAAGAAACTTCTCTTTACAAGAGAAGGAGCCCATTGCAGGAGACCGTAACCAGTCACAATGCAGACAACAACTAACTATGGGAATACCAGTATCAATTCATATATCTACGAAACCAGGCCTGTGTCTAAGGCTCAGGAAACATCACAGAAGAAGAGGCAGAAAGGTTATAAGAGCCAGAGCGCCAGGGGAATCTGAGAGAGTGTCTCTCCAAGCAATGACAAAGGAGCTATGTCTATGATACTTCAATAGTATGGCTTCCTAAATAAGACCTGTAGAAGTACAACATCTACGGACATGCTAACACGGAAGCGGGAAAGTCTCACAGGGTCCTAGTCATAGACAAAGAGCTGCATGTAACCAAGGAATGCTGAGAGAGGAGAAATAGTCTTCCCTGGGAAATGAGTAATCAATCGTCAAGTGGCTAGCCCTGAAATCATACACATACAAGTCACATTAAACAGACTCAGATTGTTGTATTCATATATTTTTGCACATATATGAACAATAGTAAATATTTAAAAGAAAAAGAGGCCATGATTTCAAGAAGGAGCAAGGGGGAGGATGCACAGGAGGAATCAAAGGAAGGAAAGAGAAGAGATGAGGAGAGGAAAGCTTGTCATACATAGGTGTAATACAGACAAAGCTGGCATACATTCCCTATTCTGTATCTTTACAAAAAATTAAATGCTGATTAAAAGTAAAGATGAAGTTAAATACCCAATACATGGAAAAGCAGACCATGTTCATGGAATCGCTGTATTGATAATTAAATATGTCAGCTTAGAAAGATTTTTTTTATTACTTCAAATTATGTGCCTGCATGTGGGTAAATGCATGTGAGTGCAGATGTCCGCAGAAGCCAGAGGAATAGGATCCCCCCGGGAGCTAGAATTACAGGCATGGATGATGGGAACTGAACCAAGATCTTCTGTAAGATCTGTAGGTTCTCTTAATCATTGGAAATTGTCTCTTCATCCCTCTTCTTAAAATTGTGTCTGGCACAGGCTTCATTTTATGGCTAGGTGGATGCCACTAGTGATGTTGACCCTCGTGTTAGCTCTACTAAAAGGAGTTTTCACTCTGGTAGGTGCGCGCTACAGCTGCGCCCAGTCATGTGCATGCTACACGGGTCATTTTTCTTATGGTTCTGGAATTGTTCTAGCGTTGAAGCTGGTCGTTGAGCAGACTTGTGTGGGATTTTACTCAATACACATGCAGGTTGCTATTTGGCTGAATGCTATAGAGAGGCTCTGTGTTGCAGAAGCTCTTTGTCCCTTGGCCACTGTTCTTTGTACATTCTCTTTCTGCTCTTTGATGCTGAACCTGAACTATGTCACTTCAACTCAGGCAGGCTGCTGAGGTCTCTTCACATGGCTTCTTTCTGCACGGAGTCTTGGAAAGAACTTCCCAAGTTATATCCCAGTGCTTGCTGAATCTGCTTTCCACATCTCAGGACTGACAGCTCTGTGTTCCCTGCTGGGTCTGGAGACTGAAGTCTCCTGGGTCTTGTTCACTGTTGGAGTTGACTGTGGTCTGCTAGTAACTTCAGACTTTCTTTCTTTCCAGTGGCTAGAGGCAGAAGTTCTATTTTAATTTCCATAATTATATAGGGACACAGTTAAGGGAATCAAATACTATTATTAAATTGCCACAAAACCAAAACCAGAGGGCACAAACAAATGACTATCCCTCTTTATTAACCATGTTGCTTACATCTAAAGCAACCACTTTTTGATTATTTTTGAGAGTTTCATACATGAGTACTGTATCTACACCATTTCTACTCTCTCCCCCTCTCTAACTCCTGCTGTGTCTCCTGACTCCTCTCAAATTCATAATCTAATTGTTATTATTACTATATATATATATATATATATATATATATATATATATACACACACATATGAGTATATAAACATGACTTGATGAGCCCATTAAGTGTTGCTCCTATATACATATTTTTAGTTCTGACCACTTGGGATTGAAAAACATCATCGGGGGACTCATTTCTGGAGGAGGTTAAGTCCTCCTTTCTTAGCAGCCGCTAATCGCCACTAGCTCTTCACTTAAAATCAGCACCTTGAGAGAGATTTCCCCATTTACATTGGCATACCCACTGGTGGTGTCCTTGTGCAGGTCATGTTTAGTGAGCATATTCCTGATAGTTCTTGGGGGTAGCTTCCCTGCCATATAAAGAAAGCACCGTCCTGCAGAAGATGTCTTGGTGCTCTGGCTCTTACAGTCTTTTGCCTTGGGTGTAGTGGGTGTGTTGTAGATGTATCCATTGGGTTGGGTAACCTCCAGTCAGCTGTTTTCTGTATTTTGACCAGTGGTAGATTTCTGAATGGTCTCCATCTGCTGTGAAGAGAACTTTGATGGGGCATGAACCACACTTGCCTGTGAATATAAGAACAAGCATTTAGAATGCAACAGGGAACAACACTGTCTAGAAACGCATCAGTAGCTGGTTCTCCTCTAGAGTTCATGACCTCACCAAGCACAGGGAGTTGACCTCATTTACAGTACCAGGTGTGAATTCCTTCCCATTGATGGAGGCTTAAGTCCAATTATATGGCTGTTGTTGTTTCTCCCAAATAGAAGTGCAAAAACCATCCAACTTTGACACAAATATTGTGCTTGGATTGCTGTAGCATATGAGCACTCTTATCTGATTATTTTTATTTACTGCACGTAGTTTATTTACTGCATAGAGTTAATAAGTTTCTTGTGTTTTTGAGGACAAGATCTCAGTATGTCACTCAGACTGACTGGCCTGGATTCTCCTCCCTGAGCTGCACAGTGGCAGGATTATAGATGGGTCATTTATTAATTGTCTATCCCTAAATAGGTCACCTTTACTTCCTTCTTGTCAATGCTCATATGCTGAAAATATTCTATCTTTATTATCTTACTGAAGACGTGTCTAGAGCTTGAAACCCTTGAGCTGTTCTAACCTGGCTTTGTTTCCTGTGGTCATCTCTCTTTCAGGACAATTGATACCTTTGCTCATCTCTTAGGTTAGACGTCCTATACACTGTATTTCATTCTTGGCTTACCACTTCCTTTCTGCTGTTTGAAATTCTCTAGTAACTGCCCGAGAAAAACCACGAGAAGCCATTTTGTTTTGTTCTCTTCCTTACTCTTTGTGAAGTGGCATGCTTTTATTTTTACTTTGATTCACAGTTGGTTATCTACGTGAGGAAGATGTTGTGAGTGAGGTGGGGGTGGCATCAGATCTCTCTAAAGGTTTGATGTAAATGTCAGGTGGGCATATGTGTGGGGACTGAACAGAGTTGAGGGCATCCTATTCCTCAACACCAGACTCAGGGCATTCGGTGCTGGCACTATTGTGTGTTTATGAAGCACAGGAAAGCCCAAGCTAGTTACCATTGTTGTGGCTGAAAAAACAGAAAGGTTGATGAGGGAGCTGAGAGGTTTATCTGATGTATATAAGAGGCATCTAAAACTTGCTTCCATCAACTAAGCTTCTGGTAAATCCTTTTACTCTAGGAAATAATGCTGCTCCATTTCATAAGATATCTCTCCATTTCTGTTTTCTCTTTCAGGAACACCTGTTAATCAAATTTTAAGATCACTTAGACTAGGAAATAATTTTAATTTTTTCCCTGTATTTCCATATGAAGTTATTTTGCTTTACTTCTGGGAAGAAATTTTTCTCGACTTTATCTTCTGATTATTTTGACTTAAGAATGTTAACTATCATATAGCTTTCTGAAAGATTTGTTTGTATGCACTTACATTTGTATATACATATTGTTGTTTTGTTTGGTCATTGTAATATTAGTTTTAAATTCTCTTGATATTAATTATAGCTTCTGTGTTTTACTGGATTTTTTCCATGAAAATACATTTTCAGTTTCCTCCATTTTTATCCTTGTCTCGTTATCTTTGAGCTTTGTCTTCATCTTAGAATTTTCCTCCAGATGTTTGCTGATTATTTGTTAGAATGGTACTGAAAGGAAAATTGAAAGCTCTCTGTGCTTGGGTGAGCCATTTAATTAAGAAGCTGCCAAAGCCATTAGGCTAAAGAATTTCTTCTTGGCTTGTTAAATTTCTTGGAGAAAACTCTTCCAGTCTTTGATCTAAAGGGTACAGACCAGGGTGCCAATGCTAAGAACACCATGTAGAGCAAAGGCGAGGTGCATATTTCATGCACAAATTTTACACTCTTCTTTGAGAGAGGGCGTAAGACATCCCGTGTCAATTATGTCTGGAGCCTCCCAGCCAGAGACCACCTATTTTTATCATCTCTAGAGAATGAACTCTTATTTCACAAGAGACAGAAAGAATCATGGAGGTGAAATATTTTTTAAACAGATTTAAAACCATGCCTTCTGATTTCACTCTACCTCTGTGTTTCTTGCCAGCGATTCCTGAGGTTCAGGGGTTTCCACCATGTAAAATGAGTCATTGCCTAGCTCCTTCCACTGCCAGCCTAGACTCTAGCTAGCTTCATGGGTTCGCTAAGTTATCCATCTGTTTTCCAGCTTCCAAAAAACTTGTGCCTGGGATTGCTTCTGTTCTTTCAGTGGTATCTTTCTCCAAATCTTTTTTGCATGGAATATAAACAGATACTTGAAGATCTGTTTTTCCTTCCAGCCTACCAAATATAGATATTGACCAAATTAAGGCTCCTGGCATGCCACTATTTTTCTGTGTTCTGAAAAATTCAGATCCCTTTAGTGTGTGCATAGCATAATAACATTTGTGTCTCTTAATGTGTCAACTTTGGCTTACTGTGGGGTTACAAAACACTCCCAGTTAGTAAAGTTTATAGGAGACAAGCTCATTCATAATTTTTACTTCATCTCAGTACAATATAATAGAACTCCAAACTCTGTAGCTGATTTGACTTTTCATCCCCATTGAGCTCAATATATGACCAAGAGAAGCAAGCTCAAAACATTATCAGAAATTTAATTAGAACTTCCACTGCATACTTTGGGGCTGAAAAAAAAAAACCATTAGTATTACCTTGCACACTTTCCAAATATAAATGGCAAGGAAAATTTATGTTTCAAGTGGTTATCTCAAGATACTGTGAAGAAAAAAAAAAGATACCATGTTGGCTTGAATTAGAATGCTGCCCCCCGCCCATAGGCTTATATATTTGGATGCTTGTGTCCCAGTTACTGGAACTTTTGGGGAAGGATTAGAAGGTGTGGTCTTGTTGGAGGAGATATGTCACTAGGTGTGGGGTTTGACTTTTTAAAAACCCCATGCCTATGCCATTCCCAGTTAGTTCTCTCTGCCTCATTGTTGTGGATCAAGATGTGAGCTCCCAGCTATTGACCCAGTGCTATCCCTACTTGCTTGCTGCTATGTTTCCTGCAATGATGGTGAAGGACTCTAATCCTCTGCAGTTCTAAGCCCCAAATAAATCTTTTTTCTCTAAGTTGCTTTGGTAATGGTGTCGTATCAAAGAAATAGAAAAATAACTGAGACAGATACTAAAATATGTTCTCTCTCTGTCTCTGTCTCTGTCTCTGTCTCTCTCTCTCTGTGACACACACACACACACACACACACACACACACACACACATACACACCCCATTAGAGTCTATCTTTACTTAGGTTGAACCAGGACATTTCTGGAAACTTTTAACATTTATAACGAAATGAAATGGGCTTTTGGATTAGACTTATGTCATTCACCAGAATACTCTACAACCCAAAGTTACGCCAGCTTTGTGGCACAGAAGAAACTGTGTGAGAAACCACTTAGATTGGTTAAGGAGGATGTGTGTTGAGTTGAAAGAGCAGGGTCCAGTAAATTTTAGGCTTGGGCCTGGTACTCTAACAGCAATAAACTACTTTTCAGCCAGAATCTGTCTTACTAATACCTCTGCAGTTGCTGCTTCTGATGGAACTCTTGAATCACAAAGAATCACTGAAGCAGTCTACTATGGAATATACAATACTTCACACAACTAAAAAATTCCTGAGAAAAGACTCATGAGACAGGCAGGTATCCTGTTATGATCTCTGGTAGGCCCAAAGAAGTGATACTCAGGTTATAGAACCTAGCCAGAGAGAAAAGGCATCATCTGCCAAGTTTGGGTTTGGAGGATAAGGATACATGCTTTGTCACTGGTAGGAATATTAGCAGCTATAAAGTAACACAGAGGCAGTCAGAGGAGTCACCTCTCCAGACCCTTAAGGAGATATATGTATGTATGTATGTATGTATGTATGTATGTATGTATGTATGTATGTATGTATTTATGATGAAATGGACATAATAGCTATTTAATTTTTCTTAATATATGGCCTTCAAAAAGATTTAAAATTTCTCTCTAAAAATCTAATTCAAATAATTTTGTTATTTACAACTTCATACAAGTATATAATGTATTGTGATGACTCTCTCCCACTGGCTTCTCATATTTCCTTCTAGCATTATAGATTTTACCTTATCACTGCCTATCTCCTAGATTAATGACATGGTTTTTGATCGGTTATAACCATTGGATTGGAGCTATTATTGGAGCTAAGTGGCGTATTCAGTGACACAACTTAAAGCAATGATTTTCCCCTTCCTTGAATCCAGCAATGGCAAGTAGTTTACCCATGAAAGGTAGACCCCAGAGCTCTTTTCCCATCCATGTCTGACATGCGTATAGATCCATCCCTGTGCAGACGCAATGTAGGCATCCACAGCTGTTATTAATTTATTATTGTTATGGCTGTAACCAAGAGATGACATTTCTTTCCATCTTCTGGCTCTTATATCTCCTTAGGGGGGATAGTATAAATCTCTTAAGGCTGAGTACTCATCACCTATGCCAGTACCTTGTACAACCATGAGTCTTTGCATTCAACACCATTCGCTGGAAATGAAGGTTTCTCTAAGGTTGAGATAATGCTTGTCTACGGGGAGAAATACTAATATCTAGAAGGAAGCTTACAATATGTCAATTTGCTAAATAACAGTTCTTCAGACTACTCCCAGGACCTATGAATTCTCCTGTCATAAGTTTTTGATTGGGATAACAGTACTAGACACAGATTCCTCCTTGTGGAGTCGAGAGTCAAATTCAATCGTGGAGTAGTTGGTTACTTCTGCATCAGTAACACATCATTATTGCACAGGTGAGCACACTTATCTGGCAGTTGGTCTTAAAAACAGTAGGATTCACAGCTGGGTAGAACTGTTGATATATTTTCTTCCTCTAGTAGCCTAGCTAATAAACACTTAAATACAAAAGATGCTCAACATCACTAGCCATCACAGAAATGTAAATTAAAACTTCTTTGAGATTCTATCTCACCCTAGTTAGAATGAGTATTGTCAAGCACATGTCAAAAAATAATGAGGAGGATATGGGGAAAGAAGAACCATTATTCACTGTTATAAATGCAAATTAGTAGCCACTAGAGTTTCCTCTAAAAGATAGAGATAGAACCATCATATAAGCCAGCTGTTCCACTCCTGGATATATATATATATATATCTCCAAAGGACTTTGCATCATACTACATGGATATTTGCTCATCATTATTCATTGCTGCTTTATTCATACTAAGTAGAAAGTGGAATGAGCCTAGATGTCCATAAGATGACACATGGACAATGAAATTGTGGTACACAATAGAATTTTAGTTAGCTGTGAAGAAAAGTGAAATTATGAAATGTGAAGGGAAATGAATGGCGTTGGAATGGGCTGCCCAGACATCACATTTGCTCCTTGATGACAGATCGTAGCCTCAGATCTCTAATTTTTAAATTGAAAATAGATTTTTATACTACAAGTTCTGATATCAATTTTCCTCTCCCAACTCCTCTCAGACACCCCCTTCTACCTAAATCCACACCCTTTCTTTCTCTCTCTCAGAAAACATATCTAAAACTTAATAATAAAATAAGATAAAATATTACAAAATCCAAATAAATAAGAATAGGACATAACAAACAAAATGATCCCTCCCAAGAAAAACCCACAAGAAGCATGTACAGATGTAGAGACACACACATTTGCACACATAAAAATGCTATAAAACACAAAATTGGAAACAATAATATATATGTAAAAGATTTATAAGGAAAAAAAAACCAAGCTCCAAAAATGCCACTGAGTTTGTTTTGTTGGGTGGTTTGTATACCCAGTGAGATTCACTTGGAGAAAACTAAGCTTTCCTTTGTGAGTGGTTGTTAATTGGAAGATACCTCCTGGGTCAGGAATGGGGCTTGGGTCCACTCCTCTTGTCAGTGTTGGGGCCCCCACCCTCATTTGCCTTAGACCCATTAGGTCCTCTGCTTGGTGCCATGGTCTCTGTGAGTACATATGTGCATCGGTCCTGTTTAGTGTCCTCCAGGTCCTCTGTCACACAGAGACCCCACACCTGGAACATGTTTAGAGAATCAGAGACCACACAGTTGTAAATGGGATGTCTTTGTCCAATGCCTCCTCTCAGGGCACAGATCTCTAATTTTGGATGTTCAGCTTGGAGAATCTGCAGAAGACAGGGAACTAGGAAGAGGCCATTGAGATGGGTGAGGACAGGGGGACAGTGTAACCTAGATAATATGAAAGTACAGAGGGAGAATACTGGGTTTCAAGAGGGGGAGTGTGGGGATAGGAAAGATAAGTGGGTACGGAGGGTTGACCAAATGAAGGGGTATAAAAACTATTATCTTTAAAAAAATTTTTTATTAATTTATTCTTGTTACATCTCAATGTTTATCCCATCCCTTGTATCTTCCCATTCTTCCCTCCCTCCCATTTTCCCCTATTCCCCTCCCCTATGACTGTTCCTGAGGGGGATTACCTCCCCCTGTATATACTCATAGGGTATCAAGTCTCTTCTTGGTAACCTGCTGTCCTTCCTCTGAGTGCCACCAGCTCTCCCCCTCCAGGGGACATGGTCAAATGTGAGGCACCAGAGTACGTGAGAAAGTCATATCCCACTCTGCACTCAACTGTGGAGAATGTTCTGACCATTGGCTAGATCTGGGTAGGGGTTTAAAGTTTACAGCCTGTATTGTCCTTGGCTGGTGCCTTAGTTTCAGCAGGACCCCTGGGCCCAAATCTGCCTATCATAATGTTCTACTTGTAGGTTTCTAGGACCCTCTGGATCCTTCTACTTTGCTATTCTCCCATGCTTCTCTTATTTAGAGTCCCAATAGGATGTTCTCCACTCTGTCCCAGTTTCGTGGGACATGCCCCTTGGGCTAGTATGCAGATATAAGTGAGTATATACCATTTGAGTCTTTCTGCTTCTGGGTTAACTCACTCATTATGATAATTTCTAGCTCAATCCATTTATCCACAAATTTCGGGAATTCCTTGTTTTTAATAGCTGAGTAATATTCCATAGTGTATATGTACCACAGTTTTTTTCTATCCATTCTTCTACTGAGGGACACTTAGGCTGTTTCCATGTTCTGCCTATTATGAATAAGGCTGCTATGAACATGGTTGAGCAAATTTTCTTGTTGTGTGCTGGAGCCTCTTCTGGGTATATTCCAAGGAGTGGAATAGCTAGGTCTTGAGGAAGCCCTGTACCCATTTTTCTGAGATAGCACCAGATAGATTTCCAAAGTGGCTGTACTAGTTTGCATTCCCACCAGCAATGAAGGAGTGTTCCTCTCTCCCCACATCCTCGCCAGCATGAGGTGTCACTTGAATCTTTGATCTTAGCCATTCTGATGGGTATAAGATGGAATCTCAGAGTTGTTTTGATTTGCATTTCCCTGATGACTAAGGAGGTTGAGCATTTCTTTAAGCGTTTCTCAGCCATTTGATATTCCTCTGTTGAGAATTCTCTGTTTAGTTCCAAGCCCCATTTCTCAATTGGGTTATTTGGTTTGGTGGTGTTTAATTTCTTGAGTTCTTTATATATTTTGGATATTAGACCTTTGTCAGATGTAGGGTTGGTGAAGATCTTTTCCCAGTCTGTAGGCTGTCACTTTGTTCTCTTGACAGTGTCTCCTGCCTTACAGAAGCTTCTCAGCCTCATGAGGTCCCATTTATTAATGGGTGACATTAAGGCCTGGGCCGTTGGTGTTCTGTTCAGGAAGTTGTCTCCTGTGCCAATATGTTCAGGCTCTTCCCCACTTTTTCTTCTAAGTGACTTAGTGTCTCTGGTTTTATGTTGAGGTCTTTAATCCACTTGGATTTGAGTTTTGTACAAGGTGACAAATATGGGTCCAGTTGCATTTTTTTACACATAGACCTCCAGTTAGACCAGCACCATTTGTTGAAGATGCTATCCTTTTTCCATTGGATGGATTTGGCTTCTTTGTCAAAAATCAAGTGACCATATGTGTGTGGATTCATATCTGGGTCTTCGATTCGATTCCACTGATCAACCAGCCTGTTGCTGTGCCAGTACCATGCTGTTTTAATTACTATTGCTTTATAGTACAGTTTGAGATCAGGTATGGAGATTCCTCCAGAGCACTTTTATTGTACAAGATTGTTTTAGCTATTCTGGGTTTTTTGTTTTTCCATATAAAGTTCAGAATTGAACTTTCAATGTCTTTAAAAAATTGTGTAGGTATTTTGATAGGGATTGCATTGAATCTGTAGATTGCTTTTGGTAGGATGGCCATTTTTACTATGTTACTTCTCCCGATCCATGAGCAAGGAAGATCATTCCATCTTCTCAGGTCATCTTCAATCTCTTTCTTCAAAGTTTTGAAAAAATTTTCAAACAAGTCCTTCACTTGCTTAGTTAGAGTAACTCCTAAATATTTTATATTGCTTGTGGCTAATGTGAAGGTTGTGGTTTTCCTAATTTCTTCCTCTGCAAGCTTGTCATTTATGTATAAGAAGGCTACAGACTTTTTTGAGTTAATTTTGTATACGGCTAATTTGCTGAAGGTGTTTATCAGCTGTAGGAGTTCTCTGGTGGAATTTTGAGGGTCACTTATGTACACTATCATATCATCTGCAAATAGGGATAACTTGACTTCCTCCTTTCCCATTTGGATACCCTTGATCTCCTTTTGTTGTCTTATTGCTCTGGCTAGAACTTCGAGTACTATGTTGAAGAGATATGGAGAGAGTTGCCAGCCTTGCCTTGTTCCTGATTTTAGAGGAATTTCCCTGAGTATCTCACCATTTACTTTGATTTTGGCTATTGGCTTGCTGTATATAGCCTTTATTATGTTGAGGAAAGTGCCTTGTATCCCCGATCTCTCTAAAACTTTAAACATGAATGGGTGTTGGAGTTTACCAAATGCTTTCTCTGCAGAAAAACTATTATCTTATTATCAAACAAGAAAATAAAATTCATAACAATGAAAATGGTATTTGAAGGGAGATACTATGCGTGGCTAGAAAAAAAGCTGTTCCCCAAAGCTGTGAGAGGAATGAAGATACACAGTGTCTAGGCAGAAGGCTGAGTATAGGGAAAACTTCAAGGCCCTGGGACAGAAATATAAATAAAAATAAAAATGAAGGGCCTCCAAGGTCCTGGTAATGAAATAACTTTCTGACTTCACTTTTGGGTTTAGGTGATGAGGCAGAAAGTGGGGGTGCTGTAGAGTGAATGTAATTAGGAAAGCATGAGTTAGTAGGGTTGGTTGGGGGTACCGCCAAAGAAACTGGGCACATTAAAAATTCTGCTTCAGCACTTGGTTACTTAGCTGTGACTGTCTTGTGCAGTGCCTTGAGAAGGATCCAGAAGCTGCAGGGGTGGCTAAGGCAGTTGTTCCGTGGACAAACTGCTTGCCACCTATGTGTAAAGACTGAGGTTCAGATCCTCAGCATGGACCCAAGCTGACTAGACAGACTAGCTGACTCACTGAGCTCTTTCAGTAACAGACACCAATAAATAAAGTGGCAAGTAATGGAGGAAGATGCCCAATGTCAACCCTGGCCTTCAAATGCACATGGATGCACCTATCCAGATGTGCATAACAAACATGCAGCGCGCGCGCGCACACACACACACACACACACACACACACACACACACACACACGAGAGAGAGAGAGAAAGAGAGAGAGAGGAAAGAGAGAGAGAGAGAGAGAGAGAGAGAGAGAGAGAGAGAGAGAGAGAGAGAAAGGGAGGGGAGGGAGAAAGAGAAAGAGGTAGGGGGAGACATACATTATAAAATTGCTTAAGATAATTGGGGGGTGAGAGTAGAGTTTAGGGAGATGGAGATGGATAGAGAAATACACTCACAGGATTATGCTAATGGCCATAATAATTTCCTGGGAGACTTTTGTTTTGGAAAGAATTTGTGTTTAGTAACCAAATACATGCAAGGATCACTAGAGCAGCCTGCTAATTAGCAATCAGCCTTCCTAATCTCGATGTGCATTTTGTGAGTTTCAGTTGCCACTCAATCAGTTTAAGGATGCTCCTTCCTATATGAGATAACACAAAGTTTCCAAGCACCTCCAACAGTGTTTTCCCTTTTAGGTAATCAAATCCTTATTGAGAATTTGTTATGCACCAGGTGTGCTAGGCTGCAGGCTACCAGGCTGGTCCTAAGAGGCTTCTTCTGCGTGTGGAATCAGGTGGAACAGCCATTCTTACAAAAAGTCAACATAATAAACTGTCCTCTGAGCTCAAGCACTGAGAGGCAGGAGACAGATCCCTGCCTCAGGATCTGGTGGGTTACCCACAGAGCAGGACCTGTTGGAGGATTTCAAGGCCTCACCAAACGCTGCTGATCCTACAACAGTGATCTCTCTGACTCACTTGTGCTATTTACTTGAGATACAGCGACAGCACTTACGAAGTGCCAACTAGATGGTGTTTATGCAAAGAAAAACAAAAGGTATGGCTTTTTTCTTGTTTTCATGACGATGAAAGCAGGGTAGCAAGGAGACATCTAAATGAAGATGGAAGCATGGAGCAGAGGGTAAGGCTGGTTAGGACCTTCTTTAGCTGCCTGGAGATAATTGAGATGTGACAGCATATCCACGTCTGCTCTGCAATCTTGGATTCCAAAAACAGTCTCTTTTAGTTGAGGCGTGGTATTGTGCAATGGTAAAAATGGAGTTCTAGAGCTAGCCTGCCTAGCGTTTATACAAGCTTGGGCAGTGTCTTAAGTTTTTTGTCTACTGTGCAGGCTAGTCTTATGTCAACTTGATATACAAACTAGAAGTGTGTGAGTGGACGGAACGCTAATTGGTAAAATGCCCCCACAACCTCCAGCACTAGGGCATTTGACTACTTAGTTATTGGTGGGGAAGGTGTCAGGCCATTATGGGTGGTTCAGATTCTGGGCTGGTGGTCCTGAGTTCTGTAAGAGAACAAGATGAACAAGCTTTGAGGAACAAGGCAGTAAGCAGCATCCCTCCATGAATTAGTTCCTTCTCCAGGTCCCTGCACTGTTTGAATTTCTTCTATGACTTCCTTCGATGATGAAGAGTGATATGAAAGTGTAAGCCAATTAAACCCTTTCCTCTCCAGGCCGCAGCAGTAGAAACTATAACTAAGACAGCTGTAGTTTGTTATAGGAAGAGTGTCCACTTCCCAGTCTTCCCGATGTAACTGAGGATGGCCTGTGTTTATCTGTGTGCAATTCTACTTTCCTAATTTATAGCAAGCACTTCTCTTCTCCCTGCAACACCCCCCACCCCCCCGTCCATTGTCCATCTTTTTTTTTTTGCTGGGGATCAAAACCCAGAGCCTAACACACACATGCTAAGTATCTCCTTCCCTCCTACACTGCCAGCTCACTGTTATTTATTTATTTATTTATTGGGAAGACTAAGAAATAAACCTTACGCTTCTTCTTATTTAGGCTCTGTAGATGTAGCAAGTTTCCAAACCTTTGAAACTTTGGGCATCCCGGTATTTACTGTAAATAAAGAAGGGAGGACTTTAAGGGCTGTTCAGTTTGTCAATATAGGAAGTCTATTTAAACATCTTGTAACACCTTCTTTATTGGACAAATGTTCTCTAAAGGTGCATTCTATCAAGGTTTTGCTGCCAGTTGTTGTTGGGACTGGGAAGTACCAGTACCGTGATTCAATAAGTGGGGCCTACTGAAAGGTTATTAGGGCATACCATTGAAAGGGATGCCAGCAACCTAGTCATCTCTCTCTCTCTCTCTCTCTCTCTCTCTCTCTCTCTCTCTCTCTCTCTCTCTCTCTCTCCCGCCCTCCCTCCCTCCCTCTTCCCTTCATGTACTAATGTGAACAGCTTCCTCCATCTCATGTTCCTGTTGTGATGCTCAAAGTTACAATATGCCCAGAGTAATGGAACCAGGTGACTATTTGCTGAAACTTTTGAAATCATGAGTCTTGATGAATCCTTTCTCACTATAAATTGTCTATCTCAGACTTGAAACATTTTAGTGTTTATGTGTGTGGACATTTTTATTTAATTAAGACACAATCACAGCACTTCCACCTCCTGCTCCTCTCTCTTATCTGTCTAGGGTCTCCTCATATGAGTGTTTTGTCTGCAAGTATGTCTATATATTACATGAGCGCCTGATGCTTGTATAGGCAAGAAGAGGGCGTCAAATCTCCTGGAACTAGAACAATGGCTTTGAGATACTGTGTTGATTCTGGCAACCAAACCAGGGTCCTCTTTAAGAGCAGCCAGTGCTCTTAATCTATCTTAGATATTTTGTCACAGAAATGGAAAGCTGAGTGACAAATTTAATACAGAGATAATTACTCCTGACTGTCACTGAGGGTGTGGTCCAAAAGCCATTGGAGTTTACTGGAAAAACTTGGGACTGTAAGGAGAAACTAAAACACTCACCAAGAGCTATTCTGAGCAGTCTACTTTTTTATTTAAAAAATATTATTGAGGTTATTAACAAATCAAGATACACTACTCTTATGTGTAAAGATTGATTTTTTTAGTATATGTAGAAGAAGCACTCGGGTCAGAACATTTGCTCCACCCTAGAAAGTCTCCAGACCATCTTTAATGTTTTACATCACCGACTGCTGGGTGTCCATAAATCTACAGTTGTTTCCTCTTGGTTTTTAGCTGAATGTTCCCCACTAATATCTGCCTTTTGAGGCATGGGTTTTTATAAGGTAATAGCTCTTTCAGTGTATAGTAAGAGAACACACAATGAGTTCTCCCAGGAGATGGCCCTGAGCCAACTAAATCTACACAATGCTGTGTCTTCTATGCTGAGATTTTCTTGTGCCTCAATGTACCCAAGAAATCCCGTGGGAAAGAAAACTATCAACCACTTGTTACCCGAAGGAACTCAACCCCAGAATGCTGTCTTCCTTTATAAAACAAAACAAAAATATCCCATTCACCTACAGTTTAACATTTGGAAAATTGTACTCACTATTTTGTTCCCAAACTGTCTGTTCTTCTTTCAACTTTCCTAAGTAGAAAAATACATTCCTAATTGTCTAAGTTCAACACCTAGAAACCTCTATCTCATTCCTTCTGTGGTTCGGAGCTTGACTGTTCCCTAGATGCCAGTGTATTAAAGGTTTGGTCTTCAGATTGGCATCGTTGGGAAGTGAGGTGTAGTGGGAAGTCTTTGTATCAGTGGGAATGTGGGACCACAGTCTCTTCTCTCTTTCTTTTGCTTCCTGTCCAAAATGGTGAGTTCTGTTCTTTTGCTATGCATTCCAATCATGTTCTACCAGGGTGTCAGGGGTACAGAGCAGGGAGACTAACTGATCATATGCTGGGAGCTCTAAAACTGTGAACAAAATCAAACCGTCTCTCTTTATAAATTGATTATCTCAGACATTTTGTCATAGTAACAGCAGCTGACTTGAACAATGTCCTAGGTAAAATTCTCACAAAGTTTCTATTGATTCACCAAAATTCCTCAAAATCTTTCATGTCATCAAGTAGTCTGTTTACCATCAAAACATTTTTTAAAACATGTTTGGATCTCTCTTAGGAAGGGGCTTCCTTGTGAAGGTCAAAATGGATATCGAAGCTCTCCATTGCTTCCAGATGTTGGTTGATAACTCTGCTTATTGTGTCAGCTATAAATTCTCAAGTGCTAGAATGCAGTGGATGAAATAGAATGGTTATTTTATTGCCCTTTCCTGTAATCTGATAACTTGCTTGATCTTCCTAAGGAGTCATTTAGGGACCCATGTTTCTTTTTATTTTGTCTCTGCCAGCTCCTTGGACATGGTCCTCATTGGCATGGCTGCAACAGAGTTGTTGTCACATGAGCGTTCTAGCCTTGGGAAAAGAAACAAACAAACAAACAAACAGGAAAGCAATGTCACAGAAACTGACTCAAACGTGGTCAGTTATAGGTTCCCTTCCAGCTGTGATTAAGGAGATTAGGCTTATCTTAACTAGCTTCATGGCCAAGTATATAGGAAGAAGAGTCAATGGATCTCATAATAATTAATGCTTTGCTACCATATTTTCATTCTCCCCACAAAACATTTTCTCATTCACACATTCAGTCCCTCAGTACTTATTTCCTATAATTATTTATTAACCAGTACATGTTTTAACATGTATTCTCTTTTATTCATAATGGACACATCATTACAAATTTGAACAAATGGTGACTGTTTTAAGAGTCCAACAAGTTTGAGAGAAATATTTGTGGAATGGAGACTGCTTAATATTTTCATCAGTCAAGTTACTTCCGTGGGAAACCTCACCCCTCTTTGCACACTGAAAGAGACAAGTCTTGTTTTTCAAAGACTGTTTATGCTGAGCTTGCTGCTTTGGTATACAGAAGTGAAGTTATTCCTCTATATCTATGAGGGACTAGTTTCAAGACTTAGGAATACCAAATCCTTGAATCCTTGAGGAGAAAATCTCTTCTAAAAAACAGAGCAGTATTTACATAGCACTTACCACAGACACAATCATCGCCAGATCTCTTCTAATAACTAATATAAGTAAATAGTCATTATGCTGTGGTGCTTAGGGTACTGAGACGAGAGCCCATGTTCAGCACAGAACAGACACATTTTCTTTTCAAATATTTTCTATTTGTTACTTGTTGAATCTAGACTCATAGATACAAGGGCTGACTATACTGAGAATGCATCACTCATTTAGCAAAAACAAAAACACAAACAAAAAAAAACCCCACCAAAAACACCCCAAAACCAACCATCCAAACAATAACAACAACAACAAAAACCCAGGACAACATTTTAAGCAGCATCATTACAGCCGTTGTTCAAGTATTCCTACCTAGCAAACTGTCACTTTAGTTGCCTATGAAACCTCTGACCTGTCATCCCTCAGAGTTTTGTCTGTGGTTGGGTGGATTGGATAGGAATCATTGGACAAGGCAAACAACAAGATGTCACAGCTGTAACACTCTGTCTGTCTGTCTCTATCCCTCTGTCCCTCTGCGCTGCCCCCCCCCGCGTGTGTGTGTGTGTGTGTGTGTGTGTGTGTGTGTGTGTGTGTGTGTATGTGTGTGTGTGTGTGTATGTGTGTGTTGAGAATCTTCTTCAGCTACTTTTCCATCTCATTATTTGAAACAGGATCTCATGGGGCTCTTGGCTTCACCTGCACTGTCTAGCCATTGGGAATCTCCAGGGACCCTCCAGTCTCCATCTCCCCAGTGCTGGGACCACAGACAAGTGTTGCAATGCTCAAGTCTTTTCTCGTAGGTGCTGAGGGTTGAATTCAGTTCCTCATGCTTGTACGGCAAGTGCTTCACTGATGGAGTGGTCTCCCAAGCCCAGTGTTGGGATAGCACCAAAGATCAGTGCTTTGCCATGATTCTGTAAGAATGATAATGTTTGATCACTGTCTCAGATTAGAACTTAATGACAGGTTGTGGCCCAGTTCATTGCTGGGAATCACACATAGTGGTGGTACTTGTGGGAGCTACAGATTAGGGGTTTTCAACTTTCCTAATGCTGTGACCCTATAATGCATTTCCTTGTGTTGTGGTGACCACTACCCCAAAGCATAAATTTCTCTTCATTGCTACTTCACAATTGTAATTTTGCTACTGATATGAATCATAATGTAAATATTTGCTTTGCAAGATATCTGATATGAGATCCCTGTAAAAAGGTCATTTGACCTCCAAAGGAGTCACTACCCATAGGTTGAGAATCATAGCTATAGATACAATAAAAAGCCTACCAGGGGCCAGGTGTATAACTTTCTGGTGTCAAATATATACTTACTAAATAGCAACTCTCGGACTGAAGAATTAACTAAGAATGGTTACTTGAGATGCAATAAGAGTACACTGCAGTTTTCGCACATAAAGCGAGTGGACACTTTCACATGTTGTATGCTGTGCCTACGAGGTACCCATCTGTTCTTGGAGGCTTCTTTCTCTCTTCATACTGTACACTCTCCATGGGCAATAATGGTTCCAATCACCGTTCACAAGCTAATTCCCACTTACCCACATCTCCAGCCTAAACTTCCCTTGGGCACTTCAGATCTACATAGATTGCCAATTGCCTGTAGGTATTTCCTTTCTACCTGGCTATTCCGTAATCTGAATTAGTATCTACAAGCTATGTTTTCTACATGCATATAATCTCTATTTTATAATGATAAAAATGTATTAAAAAGTATAAATAATAAAAAATTATTAAAAAGTACTTTGCCATGTCTGCATGAAAGCCTGTACATCTCATCAAACGATGCCACCATTGATCCACTTACTCTGGTAGTGATCTAGGATGGATTCTTCACTCACAGGAGCTCTTTCTTTTTGCCCGGTTCCTCCATCATCTTACTTAACAATGACTAAATCCAAGTCCCAAGTAGCTCTTGAGTTCATTCAGTTCTTTCATTTTTGTTGTCAGGACCTTAAGTGAGACCAACATTGCCTCCCACTAAGATATGGTTGCCCAATTAGCTCCTTGTCTCTGGTGTTGTTAAAATGCAGCCAGAAAGATAATTTTGAGGTACAGTCTGGGCATACTACCCCTCATCCTAAACATTAGACTCTCATGGCTTTTGTGAACGTCTATCTCCTTCATGTAGTTTGTAAGCAGGTTGACCATATGTTCCACTTTCTTAGAATAGTCTTAATAATCTTAGTTGATCCCTGTTGTTCTAACATAGTAAGTACATCCTATCACTCTACAACATGTGCTGGTCTTGTTGGTGCATTATAAAGATGCCCCAAATGCAAGGCCTTTCTTTCACATATTTCTCGTTCTTCAGCAGTCACCGTTGTCTATTGATACTGTTCTATCTCATTAAATGCCATCAAGTTCTTCTGACACGTACATCTTTTGCTTTCCCATTGCTGCTTATGCTTTCTTTTCTCCTCCTGGGTCACCTTTTATGTTCCTTCAACCCTGGTCAATGACAAGTCACAGCTTGGTTCCATTGTATCTCTGTTCTATCATCACTTGGTACTTAAATATGTGTATGTGTGTGTGTGTGTGTGTGTGTGTGTGTGTGTGTGTGTGTATTATCACTGATGCTTAAATATCACCTCAATACCACAAACTCTGAAGGAGCTATGTTTTTAATATTTTATTTGCAAAGATTTATTTGTTTTTTATATATGTATGCATGTTTGCTTGCATGTATGTCTGTGTACTACGGGTGCACTAGAAGCCTGAGGAAGGCAGAAGAAGGCATAAGATGCCCTGAAACTGGAGTTATAGATGGTTGTGCATCACTATGTAGATGCTGACAAAGAGAACCCAGGTCCTCTGCAATAGCAGCAAGTGCTCTTAATCAATGAGCAATCTTTTTAGCCTCTGGAGACTGTATTTCTCAATCATATTTTCCCTAGGAATTCCTGCTGTTCCATCAAACAAACATAAAATCCAAATATCCAAATGCCTGTATCCCTTATGGAAGAGAAGACAAGATGAGCATAACGGAAGTCCTATGTGCAGCTATGAAGTGGGGGTGCATGGCTGATGCTCTTGCACCTCTGTGGCTGGTGCCCTTGCACCTCTGTGGCTGGTGCCCTTGCACCTCTGTGGCTGTGCCCTTGCACCTCTGTGGCTGGTGCCCTTGCACCTCTGTGGTTGGTCCCCTTGCACCTCTGTGGCTGGTGCCCTTACACTTCTGTGCCTGGTGCCCTTGCACCTCTGTGGCTGGTGCCCTTACACTTCTGTGCCTGGTGCCCTTGCACCTCTGTGGCTGGTGCCCTTACACTTCTGTGCCTGGTGCCCTTGCACCTCTGTGGCTGGTGCCCTTGCATCTCTGTGCCTGGTGCCCTTGCACCTCTGTGGCTGGTGCCCTTACACTTCTGACTTTTATGTTCTGTCAGCCTAGGGTATGAGCCTGAACTTCTGTAAGTGATTTCAAATTTTTCACAAAGAGAGTCAGGCCAAGAGCTTGTTTTCTAGTTGCCCACTAGGTTGGGTTCAGTATTAGGCATGGTGTCTTAGTTAGAGTTTCTAATGCTGTGTTATAACATCATGAATAAAAGTAACTTTGTGAGGAAAGAATTTGTTTCAGCTTATTCTTCCACATCTTAGTCCGTCACTGAGGGGATTCAGGACAGGAGCTGCAGGCAAGAACTGCTGCAGATACCACGGAGGATTGCTGCCTATTGGCTTGTTCCTTATGGCTTTCACAACCTGCCTTCCTATAGTATCCTGGACCACTATCCAAAGAGTGGCACTACCCACAGTGAACTGGGCCCTCCCATGTTAATCATTCAAGAAAATACCCCACTAGTCAATCTGGAGGGAACATTTTCTCAATTGAGATTCCCTCTTCCCGAAGAACTTTAGCTTGTATCAGGTTGACATAAAATCATCCAGTACACATGGATCATTCAGAAATTTTCACACTAAGACCTGTAGACAAAATATGGCCTATTGTTGACTTTGTAAATAAAACTTTATTGGAGCATGGCTGTGTCCATTCACTGATGTGCTGTCGTCTATGGATATCTTCTTGTTTTTCTGAGTGGTTGTAACCAGGACCCCATGGCTCACAAATCCTAAACTATTTACAAACTCGCCCTTCACAGTAGAATCTGCCTACCATTTGGCCTTCAGTAGCAATGCACAAGATGTTGGGAAGAATCTAGAAGCTTGCAGCTTCAAATGTGTTACAGTGGACCAGCAGCACCGGCAGCACCAGCAGTAAGGCACTTATTATGGATACAGGGATCTTGAGCGCATGCTAGTGCCTCTGATTTAGAATATGTATTCTAATGAGCTCCCCAGATGACTCCTGTATATTAAAGCTTGAGAAATCCTTACCTAGACATCTCCAGAGGTTGATAAAGGGCCCCATCACACTCACTCTGAGCACACTAGAACTTTGGATGCATGAATTTCAGGAGCATTACTTGTGCTAACAAGCCATGTGTTACTTTCCAATGAATAAAGTCTTAATAATGGAGCATTTTTACTCCAGAGAACACAGCCTAATGAAGATTCACGGGGTCACAGAAATTGATGGGGTGAATGTTTGGGCGCACAGACTCTAAGTACTGCTAAATCACTATTGCCGGTCATACACTTTATGAATGCAGCCGACCTTGAGCTTTTACTTTTTCTTCTTCCCTTGTTTCTTTTTGTGAGTGTGAGAGTGGATACAGGAGACTAAGCAATGCAATAGAGAGGCAGCTACAGTTTTCTTACATGTCACAATGGTCCATTTTGTTGCCAGGGCAAAAACACCTCCTCTTTCTTCCTCTGTGTTCTTGGTTCTGGGTCCTTATCTCCAAAAGCTGCAGTTGGTTGGTGCTAGCAGCTTGAAGGAGCAAGGGAGATGAAATCAACTTCCCGGAAAGAGTCATTTGCCATCTCTTGTTTTGTTTGGAGTGGGGAGGCTCTAAAATAAAAAAAAAAAAAAAAAATTACCCCAAACAAGGCTATTTTTTGCGTTTGAAATATCATACTGGAGATAGTGCCTGGAATCCTGTAAGAATCATACTAAGTGGTAGGTAAGATGAGTGTTGAACATAAGAAATAAGTTGATTGGCGTCAAAGCTTGCACGTAAACACCACTGCAGTCTGTGGAGTGCTCTGTAAATTATTTAGGCTGGAAAGTGGAGAAAGTCTCCAATAGCACAGGATGTGTTTCCTCAGAACAGCAGATGTATTTATCCTTCCAAAACAATCCACAATAAAGCCTGGAATCAAGGCCATAGACTGCTTTCTTGTTGTAGCAAATACGCAAACACAGTGTGTCAACCTGGAAAATTTAATAAATCTAACTGCTGGCCTCTTCACCGTAACCTGTCACAGCAGAGAAGACACAGGAAGCTAGTTTTCCCATCTCGTCTCTTGTGTTGCTATTGCTTTGCTCAGGATATTTATCCACTAACCTTGGTCTCAGAACTATTTCTATAGCCAGCAAATAATAACGCTGACTGATATAATTTATCTTCTCTTTTTCCATTTCCCTGATACAAGCTCAAAGGAATAAGTTAAAATAAAAATCAAAAGGGGGTCAAGGGAGAGGAGGAGAGGTAGGTGAGTAGGTAGACAGAGAGATGGATAGATAGGAAGAGAGGGAGAGAGAGAGAGAGAGAGAGAGAGAGAGAGAGAGAGAGAGAGAGAGAGAGAGAGAGAGAGAGAGAGAGAGGAGCAGGGCAGGATTAGAGATGCAGGCCAGAGCAGTTTATAGTCCCTGTGTTTCTCTCACTCCCTAGTAACCTCTAAATGATTCTGTATCTCATAACTCAGAAGCACAGGATGAAAAGAGAAATCAAGCAGACTTAGGATTCTAGGTGCTGGGAGATGCTTTCACACAATTCTTTTTTTTTATTAGTGATGCTTTACATGTATAGGGAATGCAGACTATGAAGAAATGCTTTCCAGATGGGGGACAGCACCCCTTCCCTATCTCTGGTGGGCTGTTCTGATCCAAATATGGTCAGTGAATGGGGGAAGTGCACGCCCTTTGCTCAGTTTCTTGAACAGTATGAGGACCAGCACACTTTCTGAAGGCCGTATGCCACACTGCCACTTGCTTCTTCCTATCACCTATAGGATTGGCACAATTCTACTTCACATGGAGACGAAGAAACTTGACAAGTGACAAGCTCACGTGCTGACTCATCACCGCAGCACCCTGCTGTGTTGTTTTATGAGTGAACCACGAAGATCTTGCTTATCCATCACCATCAAGCATCCACTAAGATAATGACTATGTAGCGACCACACACTACAGTGTTGAGGATGCAGGGGTACATGAGTCACCGTTTCTGCTCTTGTGGCACTCTGCCCAAGAGAAAGAAACAGATTTTACTTTCATCATAAGTTTGAATTGTTTTTTTTTTTCTTTCCCCAAAGCTTTCTCTTGGCTTTCACAGTGTACTTGCTCTATGGCCTGTGCCAAGCAGGCCCTCCATGAAGTTAGCTGAGGCAGAGCCTTTGCTCTTTGCATGTTTACACTTCTTGACAGACATAATAGAGCTACGGAGATGACTAAATAACCAGATGGGTGATGACAAATGTGCTCATTAACTCCCGCAACCCACTAATTCAAGAATTTCAAAGTCTGAAAAATAACATCAATCTGATAAGTAAAAATGAACCTCTGAAGACTCAAAATAGCGACAGAATAGAAGGACTAAGGGTCATGTGCTTCACTGCAGGAAAACCATCTCGGCTCTGTGTCTGAGCCAATGTACTCACATAGGATTCTAACGCGGTTGGATACCTGTTGGAAACTCACAGCGCATTTAAAAGGAGACCTGTTTGTTCCTTGGGTACTGCCCAAAGGAAGAGACTTAGTCTTTCATAAAGCCATATTAGTAGAAAAGTATCTGAACTGGGAAATAGGATTGAGAACATTTAGAAGCACAAAGAATTTTTTTTAAGAAAAGAGTATTTGATTTGATTTGTTTTTGAAGAACATGATTGAGCTTAATAGTCTTTTCTCAAAACCACTATCCCTTTTTACAGAGTGCCACTACGTCCCTCACACTTTGTTCTCTTCCCTTTTACTCCCATTAGTCTGAGCATCAACAATCTGTGGTGCACTGATAACAGGTCCCATCAACTATCAACCATAGAGTCTCTGTAATTAAGAGAACAGCTTTTTCTCTTCTCGTCTTCCCTCAGTTTCATGAAGATGTGGCAAGCCCAAAGCTGGAGTACCTCCATTTTGCGGCAAGCCCATTCTTCCTGGAGGCCAGTCTAAGGTGCTCCTGTCATTAGTCACTAGACTAGGTGCGTTTGGAAACAGCTACACTCTCAGTAAAGCAGGCCCTGTGAGCTGGAACACAGGGGTGAAACTGCTGGCCACCGGGACTGATGTTACCTTGGAGAACTACTTCCAGGTGACAGATGGCAAGCAGTTCCCTGGTCAGAGAATGACCTTTCACTATAGGAAGATGTGTCTGAGTATTCTTTTTGGAGAGGACTTGTAAAATAGTATCCGATGGTAACTCTGCTCTTGAGAGGGCAGGGGTGGAGGGTAGCGGTACGGCGAGTACCAGAAGGACTTGATATTGACACTTGGACATTGGAAATAGTTGTGATGTGTTCATTGTTTTTTAAAAGTGGTGTTTTTTAAAAGTGTAGCGGTGAGATATCAGTTAGGCATCTTGCCTTTCTTTGAATGGCTTAGGAAAGGGGTGTGTAGTGGTCCAGCCACTTTTCAGAGCTTCTTGTTTGAGGGCTGAGGCTGGAACTCAGAGATGGAATACATGCCTAGCTGTACAATGCACCACGAAGAAGGAGGAGAAGGAGCAGGAGGAGGAGAGAGAGTGAGGAGGGGCAGAGGGAGGGAATCCAGACCATAAAGAAATTCAGAAAACTTGTGAAGGGTAACAAAATCAGACACAATTTCGGAAGCTGGGTGTGCACTGTGAATCTCTCTGCTGCGGGATGCTGGGATTGGATCTAGACCCTGTTACATGTTAGCAAGCACCCTAACCACTCAGCCACACCCCCAGCCTAATGTAGGTCACTTGACTCCCTTTTCTGTGTTCCACGTGCTAGTCTTGTATGAGTGTACAACTATCCAGAGATTACCGTTTTAAGAGCAAATGACTGAGGAACCTCTATCTGTAGGTCAGGAAGTCATTGATCTGTAGGTCAGGATATCACTGCTCTTGTGTAGTGTTGTCTTAGGTCGGATGAGACCTCAGCGTCTCAATTTTGCAAAATAAAAGAACTACGATTCATTAAAAACAAAAAACAAAAAAAAACCCAAAAAACAAAAACAAAAACTGGCTTTTTCTTGGCACTCAGCCAGGTCCCGAAAGAGCTTTGATTCAAGGTCACATTTTGTGACTTCCAGACCAGTGAGCTTTCTAATACATGATCCTTTGCTTCCTCAGCAGCACACTCTTCTCCACAATGTCTACCTTTTTTTTTTTTTAAAGGGGAGAAATGGAAGGGTTTCACTCTTATAAATAAACTGTTGATTAAGGATAGAGACAGGGTTCTTAATTAAAATTAAAGCGTAAAAATGTCATTTTTTTTATTTATTGAAACTCATGAAACGGTCAATTGGAATATTTTATAAGTGGCATGAGACAGCTGCCCACCATCTTTTAAGTCCTTAGGTTAACCAATGTGCTCTTGCAGTATTCTTATACCTGTTATCCTAACATAGGTTTGAAATGAAACTTGCTGAGTTCCATTGCAAACGTAGTATAGACACATATTATTTCACACCAGAGTTAGGGTGTACTTTATTTACTTTGCTTAAGATTTGATTTGCCTTCTTCATGCATCCTGGGGGGATCTCATTGTTATCCTTGCCTAGTTTCTTAGACATATTTGTGATAAGTAAATGGCTTTTGGGGGAAATATTTAAAAATGCTTTGTTAGCGAGCATCTGCTAAATACAGCTTTTATTTGTGTGCATTTAAGAACACATGGATACATGTGTTTAATGGGCTCTCTGCCCATTATAATAGCTAGCATCCCAGTAAAGACAGAAGTGAAATATTGTAGTATTTAGAGTCCCAATAATGCTCAGTCGTGAAACTGCAGAATATGGCCCTTCCTATGTGCTCTGTTAATTACCAAACAGAATTTAGTTAGAATGAATTAATTTTAATTTTTTTCTGTGGTGAGAAATTTAGATTATGAGGTACCCGGAGGAATTCATTATGAGGCAGCTTCGCTTGTAAGCAAGGCATCAATCTACCTATTTTGCTTTTGAGCAAGATTCAAACTTATGTGTAAAAGAGTCCCTTGGGTTAAGGCAAATGCCTTGAGAAGAAGTTTCATTAATAACTATTTGGAGTAACTGTTTATGATTCATGAGCTACATGTGCTTATTTTCCTGTGGCTCACTAGACCATCTGTAAACTGGCCTGACACAGGGCTTCAAAAGAATAAATGCATAGGAAAACTCCTAAGTTAGAATTCTGTGGGTTTTTTTTTTTTTTTTTCAGTTGAAATCTGTGCTGTTTTCAGAGTCAATCAAGCGTCTTTTATTTTAAGGTTTTGACCAACTATTTCTTTTCATGGAGGTCTAAACATGGATTATACATTAATTTCAACATATTGATTTTAACATATGGTAGACAAGTAAATATTTCTGTTATTTTGTATGTATTTTGGAATATTTGGCTATGTTAAGTAGAAAGCATGCATCCCTGGGAGGCTGAGAGAAAAACAGTAAAATAATGTTATATAACCCAAGGTTCCTGACTTTCCAATGATGGCCTCCATGACTTAAAAATATAAACACTGTATCTTTAATCCTGAGTGTGGCATTGAATCTTGTAAAATTTAAGCAAGATGGAAGTGAAATCAAAAAGAATGATTATACATTCCCCCCTTTTATACCTCATCCGTAGTATATTTCATCCCCTCTTCCACAGATCTACCCACTTATGTACATATATATGCATACACATACCTTTTGTTTTTGAAACACTGAGATCAACTTATGTGTATTGTATCGGAGCCAGTTTTGGATGAGTGCTCTACCACTGAGTTGTACCCTCCCCCGCCCATAGTGAAATTTGTTTACTCTAGTAAGTCTTACAAAGCTCCTGGCTATATATTTGTTCATATATACATTTTTGCAAGTCGTCTAGTTTGTATAGCATCATTCTTTTTATCTTTTACTTATTCTTTGGACATGCTATATATGGATACATTGGTCATATCTACCCCCCCCCAACACTCTCCTTGGACAACCTCAACATGCTGCTCCTTCCCAACTTTATGCCTCTTTGTTTGCTTGCGTCTCACTGAGTCCAGCTAATGCTGACTGCTGAAATGCTGACTGATCCTGGTCCTCTGCTGCCACCAAAGCTGCTGTGAGTTCCTAAGTACAGTGGCATTTAGCTATCTGGGAGACAGCATTTTACTGCACTCCTCTCCATCTTCCAGATCTTATTCTTTCCATCCTTATTTCTGGCATGTTCCCTGGGCTTTGAGGTGAGGGTGCTGTAGATGTCCCATTTAGGGCTAAGAACTCAACTATCACTTATTCTCAGCACTTTGACCAGTTATGAGTCTCTGCATTATCCACTGACCATGCCACAAAGAAGCTTCTCTGACTCAGGCTGAAAGTGGCATTAATGTATGGGTATAAATACAGTTTGACAACATGGCCACTCAGTGACACAATAGTAGTGAGTCTCCCTAGGGCCTATAATTTCTCAAGTGGTAGATTGGCTTTGGACTAGGTTTATAGTGCCAGACAGTAATTCTCTCCTATGGAACAGGCCTCAGGTCCAACCAGAACGTGGTTGGTTACCCATATAACCTTCATACCACTATTGCACCAGTGGCTATATATCTTGTCTGGTGGGTCAGTGTTGTAACATTTAGTGTTCACTGATAGTTACTATGTTGGTGACTTCCCTCCCATAGTGGCCTGAATGGCCCTCTCTAGCACTATGAGAGCTAGAAAGGAAGTTTTCAAGTCCATTCCAGCTTGATTTCTCTAGTTCTTGCAACTGACATTGAGACATGGACAGGGTCTTCCAAACTAGTCATGATGGGCAACCAAGAGCAATGCCAGTAACTCTCCATGACCAATAACTTATAAGGAGATATTCCATGTGTGTCATTGAGTTTTCATTTAATTACCCTGTCTTCTGCGGGAAGCATTGTCACCATGCAGGCTATCTGTGTCTAGATTCTATTTTCTATTTTTTTAGTAGTACCTGTGGTATATGCTAGAATTGTATCGATAAGCAATAAAATAATACATTTTTAGAACATTAAAAATAAGTCAATGTGTAGTTTTTTGTTGTTCTTGTTTTTGAAACAGGATCTCATGTGGTTCAGGCTGGCCTTGAACTCAATAAGTAGCTGAACTCCTGGTCCATTTTCTTACCTTTCTTACCTTTTATAAAGGCAATTATATTGTTTATGTTTTTATTTCCCCCTTTCATTGATAATAGATCCTTTTCTTATACAACATATCCTGATTACAGTTTTCCCTCCTCTCTACACCTCTCCAGTTTTTCTATTCTTTAGAATATACTTTTTAATTAGCTTACAAAGTAGTGGGTTTCTATAGGGTCTTTTATATATCCTTAATTTGGGCTAACCTCCTCTTACTCTCTCTTCTTTCTTGTCCTCCTCTGCTCCCATACCCACTTAGACCTTTAGAGCCCTAATATTCACCTCTTATTTTCATATCCATATATTCTTCTCCCAGCTCATTCCCTAAGGTCCTCCTCCACCCTCATGTGTCCTTCGCAGCTACTTGACCTCTACAGACAATTCAAATTAAACACACATAAAAATTCAAAGCAACCTTCCATGTATAAGAGAGAGAATATGCCGTGTTTGTCTTTCTGAACCTGGCTACCTCACTTAGTATAATGCTTTCCAGCCCTATTTTCTTGCAGATTTTATTTCTCATTATAGCAGAATTTAATTCTATTGTGGACATGTACCACACACCCCCCTCCATTTTTATTATCCATTCCTGAGTTGATGGACAGCTAGGCTGATTACATTTCTTAGCTATTGTGAAGCATCCCTCTTAACTGTGGAATTTCTAAATGAAAGAATGTGTATTTTTATTTTGGAAAAATTTGAATTTAAGAGCTTTTGAATGAGGTGCATGTAAAAACTATATTCTACTAGAAATTTGTGAAAGATTCTTTTCATCCTGTTGTGTGATATACTCTCGGTGTTTCTCCCTTTCTCTCTCATTATGGTTGAGCAGGTAGATGAAAATCGTACTTCACTATGATTTTGTTTTCTGCACTTGAAAATTATCAGTGAGGCTGAACAATAATTCATGTATTTAATAACTGTTGATATTATCTTTCCTATTAATATGCACCTTCTATTTCTTTCTGATTTGATCCTTGGATTTTGCCTCCTGAGTTAAATGAACTCTTCACATTTAAAGCTATTGATTGTTCATTAGTAATACCGACTACAAATTTACTCCCTGATAATGCTTGTCATTTGTCAATTTCATTTTGGGTCATTTTACAGTGAACTAATTTTATGTAGCAGTTTATCATGAATTTTGAGTGGTTGTTGATTAAAGTTCATTTTTCTTCTACATTGTTTTAAAAATCAATTTATCTTACTAATATTTCTGTGCCTTAATTTCACATTTGAATTACATGTATCTGAAAGTCAATTTTTCCACATCACATTTCAAATCTACTTACGAATTTTAACACTTACTTGAAAGATTTTAAGATATCGACCACTCTGTTAGTCCTCCTCAGTTCCTTTTTGCATGTTTCCAACATTATTTTATGACCCATTTGAGTGTGAAGGAAGTAATTCTCTGATATCACTGGGGCTTCTGGGGCCAGACAGACATGGTATTTATGTCCTGGCTCAGCTATTTATTAAGCGCAACACCCCCAGGAAGGATTGGTGGGTTTTGATGACCGTACATATGGTAGTGCCTCCATATAAGCTGACGATGAGGGTTCAGTCAGAAGACACATCAGGAGCTCGACACAATAAATACTGGGCCAAGTTGGATATTGTCACCGTTTTCAGTGTTACTCTCGTCATTGAGTCTGGTAGAGCTGTACTGAGATGCCTTCATTTGCTGGAGAAGGTCCCAGTGAACTTTATGGAGTGTCAGCATCTAAGGTGCTTCCTCCAGACAGGCTGTGTTTCTAAAGCCAAGGACTTCAGTGCTGCATAAGATAAAGTAGAAGTAGAGTTTATTATTTCCCCAATGGTGTCCCTTGACACTGTTTAATATTTGAGCCATGAAGCTTCTTAAGAAACATGAAAATTTCCATTCATTTAATTATGGGATTTAAACCTGGACCAACAGGCCTGTTGGATGACTGAACTGGTATACAACAAAAAAATGAGGATGAAACCCCTCCTGGTAATTTATAACATTTACAAATTATAAATAAAAACATTTATAAGTGATAAATAACAAACATCAGCAGATATTTCACAATTTGGAATATCTGTACAATGTACTCCATAGAGCAAAGTGAAAAAACAACAACAACAAATTATAAACTAACAGCTGAAGAATGTACGAAAACCAAGAAGAAAAAGATAATCCACAGGTAGCAAAAATATGAGAAAGATATAAATGCAAATTAAAACATTAAAAATATTTATAATAGCCAAGATCTGGCTTGTAGGTAGAATTCTATGTGAGAGTACCTAAAAATTTAGACTCTGCATACACTTTGGACCAGCTAATGCCACACATAGATAATTCTTCTGTGCACCAATGTGTGTGCACTAAGCTGTCTAATAAGGAAATGAGCTAGCGCAGGGTAAAGCAGTGGAAACAATCTGGGCATCCTCACGTACGTGAATGCTGGGTATTTAGTGGTGTATGATTAAACATCCCATGGCCATGTCTGGCACGGAAATGGCCTAGAGACATTATTCTATGAGAAAGCACATTCCCTAAGTGAAGAGAAAGCCTCTGGATAAAAGCACATGCATGCATATAGAATCATGTGGGAATAGGGGCTAGGACAATGCACATCTAAATTCAGGCTCAGTGTCTCTGATAAGGGGTACTGAGTCCTCAGGGCAAGGGAATGGCAGCAGGTGATAGAGAAATTGTGGGATTTTTGTTTCCTTTTTATCCTTTGCACCTCTTTGATGTTCAAACTGTTTACGAATGTGCTCATGTGTACTTCTGTAAGTAAAACTAAAAAAACAAACAAACAAACAAACAAAAAAAAAACCACAATGACGTGGTTATTATTACACAATATAACCTGCTGTGTAGTGTAATGGAATGATCACTTCTAAAATCTTGCCCAGGATAATTTACTTTTACTGAATACAGCTGGAGAGCCAATTATGAGATCACAGCTATTCGGAGCACAGTGCTGAATTCCTTGCAAGCACAGCACCCAGGACTGGCCCTGCAGCAGCACATGTTTTAAGACGATGCCTAAATCCTCATTAAAGTGGGAGCCAGGGGGATAATGAGGTGATTTTGCTGACAAACTGCACCTTGCTCCATCACACTAAATTCTCCACTGCTGCGGAGTACTGTCACGTTCTGGGATAGATTGTCTTTCTCTGCTACCATCCTACTGAACTTTTGCTCTTTAACATATAAGAAAAGCCGTAGCAGAGTGAAGCCTACTGCTATCATTAATTGTGAAACTGACTTACGGTTGTTTGGGCAAGGCGCTTGCACAAGGTCGTCGTTAATCTTCTCTCTTGAAATTTCGTGGGAAATAGATTGATGCCCTAATATCATTGAATTTTCTGCCTCCAGGACTGGCCTTTTGGGTCTGTCATTTGTTTTCTGCTTTTGAGAGAGATCCGTATAAGCCGAGCAACACTGAGAATGCAAAGGTTGGCGTCAGTGGGCTGTAGCGGAGGCAGCTGAGAGGGAGGAAGACTGGGGACTGACTGCACACCATCCAAAGAAGGCAGCTGCAGTCATTTCTCTTCCATGCTGGAATGGAGACCAAGGGTTGTGAATCTTCTAATTTTTAAACAGAAGCAAGAGGTCTCAATTATATATGCTTTTACCGTGAACTTCCGAATGTTTGGCAATGCAGATCTAAAATAAAAGTAATACAAATTCTATCATCACTCACTCACCCTTCTAGAATTTACCACAGCCAAGTTCTTCATTTGGATATGCACTGCTCTGCAACATTATATTTATGACTTTGGGGAGCGCGGGGTGTCTCAAATATACTGTGTCACAGATTTCCAAACCTAGTAGTGTCTAAGGACACTCTGCTGAAGTTCTCAATAATGCAGGCTATCAGACCCTACTCACATGTATTGGAAGCTATATATATTTTATAAGATCCTCCATTGACTGCATATAGTTAGTTCAACAAGAGATCCTGGCTAGCTGCCAATCAGCTATAATTGGAATGGCAGATGGGATCTATCTTAAATGCAAATTCTAATCCATTAATGGTGGTTGTCTGGAAACTGACTGGAGGAGAGCTGTCAGACTGTGTCCAGATCTGTGGGGGAAGGATTGGTGATCTTTTAGAGATCTACCCCTTGGGCACAGGCTAGTCGAGAGCAGTGGTTCTTGTGTAATTCTTTTTTTGACTATGACTCATAGGGTAGGATTTTTGCTTTAAACATATTTTAAATCCCTTCACTGCGTTGCCCTATCTTCTCCCCGTAGTTTGTGTGTTGAGAAAGAGAAGGAGAGACAGAGAAAAAGGAGGGAGAGGGTAGAAATGGGCATAGAAAGAGAGAAGAGAGGGGAGGTTTGGGGTCAAGACTTAGAGCTATTACTTCTTAGGTTTCTAAACTCATATTTCCATAAAGATTATGGAAACTGATAAACCTCAATCTTCATTTACTAGCTATTGCTTTGATTAAGTGTAATAAGCAAAACATAGTTCCCTTGGGTTGCAATTCTATTCCTAAGATGTCTCATTTCTTCTGACCTACTCACCAGTTATCAGAATACCTTCCTTTGGTTCTCTTGTTGGTCGTAATTTTAAGGAGAACTGAGATATCTGTGCGTATAGTAGAAAATAGTTCATTATTATTTTAATCAGTTTAAATGGTTTGGGTTGAAATCAAGCCATTACAACTACATAACCATGTATTTCTAATATCAGTAAACCTCAAGTGAGCAGTCCCAGTGTTGGGTCGATGGTTCGACATAGTCACCAGGAACCAAGGTTTTCTCTTCTATTTGTTCTACCTGGTTCACTAAATAAGCATTGTCCTTAAAAGCCTGAGACTCAGTGATGGTCTCAAACTTTCCTTCCATAAGAGGGCAAAGAGCATTGTTCTCGTGTTGGGAAGAAAAGACTCTTCCTGAAGATCCAGTTATCCTCTTTCCTTTCATATCACCAGCCAAAATGGTGTCTTAAATTTTTCATTAGACTGATCATTGGCAAAGGCAAATGAGTCAAACTAATGGCAGCTCACCCCATAGGCAGGGCATGTTACAAGCAGGAAGTCAGACTGAGCGGGTAATGAGTGTCAGGGATGAGTGAACAGTGCTGGGATGATGAGAACCATCTCCTAGCCTGGAGAGAGCTTCTGAGGAGCTGAGATTCATTTTCAGTAGCTACTTGGAGGCTAGAAAGTATGCCAAAATGATGGCTTTAATTTAGTTGTAGAGGTAAGATATATTTGCTACAAACACTAATGTCTACACAAATGATACATATTTTGAGAAAATTTCATTATTTCAAACCAGTAGTGGGTAACCACTGATGAAGACATTTTAGTAAAACAGTTGGAGCATTATGCCAACATATCCAGCAAGTTCTAGCTTTTCTCAAGCCAACTGTGAATCTGAATCAAGGAGCTTTAGGAATTCCAAGAGGCTTTGGGATAGATGAATAGCATTAATGTGAATAATGGAATGACCTATGAAGTTTGTTAAAAAACAAAAACAAAAACCTCAAAAATGTTTTTACAACCTATAGAGCTTAGATTTACAACATGCAAAACCACCACGGTGGCTCCAAGCACAAAGATGCTCTTCATGGTGAGTGGGATGTAGTCAGATGTGAACAGCAACCTTGAGCTTCTAAAAATGGAGCAAACTAACTTTTGTTTGCCTCTATCCAGTGATTTTTAACCTTCTGGGTTTAAGGGCCTCATTGAGAATCTGAACAAAGTTGTGGAATGCTTCCCAGAGAGGCACATTTGCATAGCTACACAATGCTTTGAATATTAATAACCTCTACTCTAATGTTCTTGGCCCTATTAGAAGAACTAAGGCAGCATAGCTAATAACTAACGATAGACATCATTAATTGAGTCCTTTCCAGTCTTCTGGGCGCCACTGAAATCTACTCACTGTGCGCCTCAGGGGCTCAAAAATACATAGTTTTATAAAGTCCTTTTATTGTTTCTGATGAAATTAATTAGATCCTTCCTGACTTGTGAGTGAGGCAAAAGGTTTAGGGTAAGATAAACTTGAGTTAAAAATCAAAATGTTGTACTCACTGAGCTTCAGCAAAAACGGCTTCCACCCTGAGTCATACTTTTTGTCACCTATAACCTGAGGAGAGTGACTGTCACCACGAGAACAGAGCGAAAACAAAGGAAACTGTACACAAGTGCAGCAGAGCATGCCCCTGCATACAGCCTGCACTATAAATATTTAACTTCACTGTAGGCATGCATAAGAGGCTGATTTATTTGCAGTACAAATCTTGTTCAAATAGGAAATGATTACTTGGACTAAGAAATTCATGGCCATAATATTTACGTTGCATGTTAAAAACAGAAATTCTGACACTAAAACAAAGAGAAAAAAAGCAACGGCAGGATCTGGGGACGGGTTTATTTGAGCCACACAGGACTCAAACACATTAGCAAAGCAAAGCTGTTTAATCCTCGAGCCTCATCTTCAAGGTGGTGACCCATTTTGTAAGACCTTTGGAGGTTGCCAATTTCTAAAGGTTTAACATTTTCCTGCCAATACGCTAGGTTCTTGATAATGTGGAAAGAGTGTTGTTCAAGTGACCAAGTTGTTCTGAAGAGGAAAGAGAAAAGAAAACAGCAACAGCAAAAACCTGTTGTTTTTCTAGTGACATTAAAACATCATCATCATCATCAACACAAACCCCCTGCCCCCATTTGAAGATTATATAATATGTAATCTGGGGAAGAGTAGAAATTTGAAGATTTACTCAGTTTGTTTGGGCCACAGAAAGATACCCTATCACAAATCGCAGCTTCCCCATCCCCCACCCCTGAGTTTTAGTGTTTATTAGTGCTCACTGCTGACCTATACCCTCCTCAATGCTGGCTGCTCTTAGGGCTTGCCTTCATGCACCTTGCAGCAGTTCTGTGAGATGAGCTCATCCTTCTGTAGAGTCTGGTCAAGGCCCCCGTGACTTGTTTCTAACTCAGTCTGTTAGTGAGGGGCAAGATGAGGAAGGGCGCTCCAATCCCCTTGACTCCAGCCACAACCCAGTGCTTGCTTCCAATCCAGCTTTGGAAGGACAAATGTGGCATGGAGCAGTTAGACAAAAGAAAAATCGCCCAAGAGACTGGATAAAATCACTCAGGAACTAGAGAAAAAATATAGACAGAACAGGAGAAGCAGCCACACCGGTGAGATGTCAACGCGTCTCTGGTTTCAGTCAATGACCCAATGACCCAGTGACCTCCAGTTGAGAGTAAGGAACATTAATGTCTGGAATGCAGATCCAGTTAAGGTATCAGGCCAACAAATCTCAATGACATTTAACAGTCTTTGAGGCCACAGTTGTTTCTTATAGAAGCAACACATGAAATCAAGGTGAGTGCTGAGCCCATGAATGCTCTGTCAAAATCAAAGATTGGGGAGCACTGCCGGTGAGTTACTCATTTCAGGCCCGACTTCCATTTGCCTCTGGCCAGTGAGCCACACCTTTGTAAAATATCATGGAACTGATCATCATTTACATACAAGCACAGTGTTTTGTGAATTCACGTTTAAATGGCAGGACAGAAACACAAGCAGTATAGCACAGATGATGACAGCAGATTAAAACCTGCTCAGGCAATTGAAGACAGGGACCTTGAAAGAAGCAATTCCCTTTTTGGCCATGGCCAGTCGCCAGAAATGTCCTTGGTACTATTCTAGACACAGGTCAGAAATACAAGAGTGTCGGGAGCCGCTCCGCCATTCCAAGATGGCGCTGGCTTCCTGTTTCCTGATTCTTCACGGAAGCCCTTATGGCCAGTGCGCATGCGCAAGCACGTCACCCTTACATAACCCGCTTACGCGGGCGGTATGCTAATTAGGTATTCTCTAGAGCACCAATGACGGGAGGACACGTCCCTCTACGCCTTGATATTTCCTATATAAGCCAGGGATTTTACGGGGAGTGGGTCCTTCTCCATCAGTCTGCAGAGAGCTGTACAATAAAATGCTGTCAGAAGAATCCTGAGTTGCCGCGTCTCCTTTATCGGCGAAAGGTGCGCGCGACAAGTGGTGCCGAAACCCGGGAACTCCCGACCCCTGGGTGAAGGAACGACTTGAAGGACCCCCGACTGCTCGTCGGAAGAGGATTCAGAACTGACGGCGTGAGAAGCCTAGGCACTTTTCTGCAAGGTATGATTTCTTTTGTGTGGTACGGTCCGCTCTTGCTGGTTGCTTTCGTTAAATCATGTATAGAAGATGAAAGATGCAGAGAGACAGTTAGCGAGGGGCAAAAGGCTTTGGCCGACCATCAAGATAGTCTATCAGAAGCAGAAAAGGAAAGAGGTTTAAAGAAAAGGAAGAAACCTCAATCAAAAAGATCCGAATTAAAAGGGAAACTGAAGGAGGGAGAGAAAGAGAAAGCCAGTGGGCTGTATCCCGTCTTAGATGAATTTAAAAATCTTAAAGTAGAATCTTCCACCTCTGAGGAGACGTCTTCAGAGGACGGGGACTTGGGATCTGCCTCAGAGGAGGACGAGTTAGATCCTGAGGAGCAAATAGAACTGGACGAGGAGGCTGCTAAATATGAGTCAGAGAGATGTGGGGTTGATCCGCCATTCGCCCCTAGGTGTAGACCATCAGCACCTCCTCTAGAGGAGAAGGTGATGTTGGTAGAAAATAAAAGGATGACAACGAGACCTAAGACAGCTAGCTCCTTGATTCCAATGGAAAGATGTAATTGATAACAAATGGAAAGGCCCGGATCCAATATTAATAAGATCCAGGGGAGCTGTTTGTGTTTTTATATAAGCCGTGGATTTTACGGGGAGTGGGTCCTTCTCCATCAGTCTGCAGAGAGCTGTACAATAAAATGCTGTCAGAAGAATCCTGAGTTGCCGCGTCTCCTTTATCGGCGAAAGGTGCGCGCGACACAAGAGGTGTTTGGGGCCCTAGTGTCTGATCTGGTTTCTTGTTATATTTGTTTTTTACACAGCCTGCAAACTATATGTGAGGGTGTGATGAAAACTCTAAGAAAAACAACCCATCCTTGCCGGGCAACAGCTTTGAAATAGGAGCTCTAAGTTTTCATGGTGGAAATGGGTTATTTTCACCACTGTCTTGGTAGTAATGCTGGCAGCCTTTGGATCTTGTGTAGTCACTTCTGTCTTACGCAATATTCTTCTTTATCTACATCCACAATGGCCCTTCTGTGATCCAGCTCTATCTGTCTGAGGGCCCTTGGTTATTTTCTAAGCCTGAACAGTAGCAAGAATGGAGACCCTAGACTCAGTTATTCCCCAATCCTAGACCATCTCCTGAATTATTTTATGGTCTCAGTTCTTGAGGGAGGACGGCTTCCCTCCCTCATGAGTCACTTTGGGCCCTACCTCCTGTTCCATGGTGACGGTAGAAGAGAAACATCACATTTGCCTTCCCTTTGGTGTCTAAAATACGTATGAAAAAGCAGGGATATTTTGGTTTTGTTGAGGCTGGTTAAGGGAAAACTGTTTCCTCCTGGTCAAAATAATGACATTGTCAGTCTACCTCTAGGACTAAGTGGAGGCATGGTACAAACATTACATACTCTCGCCTCTTCCCTTAAGAGTTAATCCAGCGGGACCTGTCAACCAGCTGCCAAGACCACTCCATAGGAAAGCTGATTCACCTGAGTATGTGCTAAGAAGATGGGCGGAATAATTATCCCTTAATGAGATAGTGTACTTGTATTTCCACTTCCCAAAGTTAGCTGCTTACAAACTGTCAGCCACATTGCACTGCAGAGCTTGTCCACTTTTCTGATTTCTAACTCAAAAAGTGTAACTTTTCCTTTCCTTTCCTTTCCTTTCCTTTCCTTTCCTTTCCTTTCCTTTCCTTTCCTTTCCTTTCCTCTCCTCTTCTTTCTCCCTCCCTCCCTCCCTCTCTCTCTCTCTCTCTCTCTCTCTCTCTCTCTCTCTCTCTCTCTCTTTTCAAAGACTGGCCAAAAGCCTAAGCATGCTTTCCCTGATAACTCTGGACTCTCACTTTCCCCTTCTGCTTTACAGCTATTTGCCAACTTCCACTAATGAGCATGCCAGCTTTCTTGGACCCTGACTAAAGAAGGCATGCCTTTCTCTCTTCCTCTCTCCATCAACCTTCTCCGAGCTGCCAACATTTACAGCTTGCCCATCCTGTTGTTTATCTCTCAAACTCTAATTAAATTGTCTTGGAGATTTATTCTGAGTCTGTTTTCAAATTCTTTTCTTAACAAGGTTGAAAATCCAAAAGGGAATCCCAATTTCCCTTGTAAAAGGAATCTCTTAATTAATTATGAATTAATTAAGCTAATAGCTATTGGCTACTACTATTCATTAAATCCTTAGTAGGTTACAGACATGCCCTTCATTTGAATTATTATATTTAGTTATCATCCCTACCATATGAGTTAAACAATGCTACTGGTCTAATTTTCATAGATGTGAAAATTGGGGCTTGGGCAAATTAAGTAGCTTATTCACAGTTCTGTAGTTAGCAAATGAGAAGAACCAGAAGTCAAATTGAGATCTTTTTGATGACAGAGCATATACTTTGAAGTACCCATTATAATATCTTTAGTTCTTTGTAGACATTCAAGATCTTGTATTCCAACCTGGGCTAAAAAGAATTTGTGAGCCATCAGTTTTTATTTTCTATGGTGTGTGTGTGTGTGTGTGTGTGTGTGTGTGTGTGTGTGTGTGTGTGTGTTTGTGTGTAGGGGGGTCTGGTTTCTCAGATTCCTATCCTAGTAGCTCCCATCTGAGCCAGTAGACACTAATCAATCATCTATTTGGTGTCTTAGCTCTGGATTAAGTTATGCTGTCATAGAACCACATCCTGGGTCACACTAACCATTTCCTTCTACTTCTCCCACGTCATAGACTTGCTGCTATTAAGTTGTTTTCAGAATTAAGCTTAAATCTTGAGTTAGGAAAAAGCACTAGAAATGCTACAAAACCTATGACAGTATTTACTTTATGGATTTTAGAATATGTTTTCAGTGTCTTCTGAACAACATTTGAAGCTATCAATTGCTTTTGGGCAAAATAAAACATTTCCTGGTATATAATAAACAAATAAAGTGGTGTTTCCTTTTACTTAAAAGTCAAAATTTCAGACTCCAGCCTGGATCCAACTTCAGTCCCCATGGAAGAATCTTGACCTTTGTACTTAAATTTGCACCTCCCCCTAAGTTATAGACACCCTCTCCAATCTTCATTTTCCTATGTAGAAACATATTTCATCGAATATATTCTTGTAAGATATCTAAAACTCTTTGTGAAACAAAAAGAGAAATATAAATTAAAATTTAGCTTTGTTCCCTCTTTTTGTTTTCCCAACCCATGCTACAAAAAGACACAGATAACTCTGGAAACAGAAATCTGTATCGTTTTAAAAATTTTTTATTTTATTAATTTATTCATATTACATCTCAATGGTTATCCCATCCCTTGTATCCTCCCATTCCTCCCTCCCTCCCATTTTCCCCTTACTCCTCTCCCCTATGACTATGACTGAGGGGGACTTCCTCCCTCTTTATATGCTCATAGGGCATCAAGTCTCTTCTTGGTAACCTGCTATCCTTCCTCTGAGCGCCACCAGGTCTCCTCATCAAGGGGATGTGGTCAAATATGAGACACCAGAGTAAGTGTGAAAGTCAGACCCCACTCCAGGGGCCCCGCTCAAACTATGGCACCAGCCAAGGACAATACAGGCCGTAAACTTCAAACCCCTACCCAGATCTAGCCAATGGACAGAAATCTGTATCTTAACCTTCAAGGATACAAGGAAATGACCTCCAGTTAGGGAGATATAGTAATAAAACAGTGACTATTTAAAAGATGGGTTTGGGGATGACCAGAGGGAGTGCCTACTGCTCCTGGGTATCAGCCTTTCACTCTGGCTTAAGTGGTCTCTGCCACAAGGTCCACAGGAAAAGCCATCTTGGAGCTGGGGAGCATGTAAGTGCTTCTAGATAAATCACGAATAAATTGCATTTTATGAGCTGAATTGCCTGAATGTATGTTCCTTTTTTGCTGAGTCTCTTTTTTATTATCTCTGAGCTTTAACTCATGTTGGTTTAAATGTCCAAGCATTATATGTGTACAGGTACTGGGAATTTGGAACAGTTGCTCCATGCTAGCTCTCTGGGATCAGAGGTAAACATTCTCTTGTCCTCTTGTTCCCTTGTGTCTCTCTCTCTGGGCCCACATGATGGTAGGATAGTTGATTACCAAGAGGCATGCCATCAACTTCTGTCCTGTTAGATAATGTTCTGGCCACTGGGAACTTCAGAAGGCATTTGAGTTGCTCAAAGCAGGGTCTGCTCTTTGTTAAAAAAATTAATTCTTTTATTTATTCACTTTACATCCTAATCATAGCCTCCTTCCTCCTCTTCTCCAGGTTCCACCCTCCCTCCCTTTCCCCCCATCTCTCCTCCCCCACCCCCCCCCCCCAGAAAAGAGAAGACCCCTTACTAACCCACCCAAACATATCAAGTGACATCAGGACTGAGTGAGTACATACTCTACCTTTGTGGCCTGGTAAGGCAGCCCCACCAGAGTGACCTGTTCAAAAGCATGCCACAGAGTCCTTGTAGGAGACTCACACGAAGATCAAGTTGCTCATTGGGTACATATGTGTAGGGGGCCCAGGTCCAGTCCATGCAAGCTCCTTGCTTGGACTAGCCCACTGGGCCTGGCCTAGTTGGCTCTGTTAGTCTTCTTGTGGAGTTCCTGTCCCCTCCAGGTCCTTTTATTCCCCCACTCCAACTTTCAGAAGGCTCCCTGTGCTCTGCCCAGTGTTTGGCTGTGAGTCTCAGCATCTGTTTAGATCTATTTCTTGGTGGAGCCCCCTTAGTATGGGTCTCAGGTTGGGCCAGGCATTGGTTGGATATTCTTTCAATCTCTGCTGTAGGATATGCAGAGGGAAATGAGGGTGGGGATCTGATGTCGGGCAGGGACATCTCTGAGACAAGCTGGAGACCTATGACAGGGTAAGCTCCTAGGAGGATATAGGGGTGACTCTAGCTGAGACCCCTAGCAACAGGAGTCATGGAGATTGAAGAGGCCACTCTCTAAACAGACAGGACTCCTAGTGAAGGGAGGGGAACACCAACCTATCTACCCACAAAAACTTAAACCCAAAATTTAGCCTGCCTACAAGATGTGCAGGGATAAATACCCTGCTCTCCTTACAGGCATCTTGAAAGTATGTTTGACAGGAAGACTCCTTGTTTTTCCACAGTCTTCAGTTTTTCCCTGAGATGACTGTTTTCTGAGTTTTAAGTAGTATTTCTTAACTTGGTAGGGTTGAAATGTGTCCCAAAATTTTTACATATTACAAATTTACCTCTCAAAGTCAATTTAATAGCATGTAAAAATATGTATTTATTTAAATTTTATGTGTATGTCTGTGTGTTCCAAAGTTAATGGCACGTGAAAGTATGTATTTGTTTGTTACTTGAGCTGGGAAGACTTGCTCACTGTGGACGATGCTATTCCCTAGGCAGGGGATTCTGGAAAGGGTAGAGAAAGCGAACTGAGTGGTACATAGCATGTCACATGAATTACTGTGTTTTGCTCCTCTCTGAAGATGAGTTATGACGAGCTGCTTCCATTTCCCACGGCTCCAAATTTTCCTCTGGTATGAACTATAACTGGACTTCTGAACCAAATAAGCCTTTCTTCCACTGGGTTGCCCCGGTTGGGTGTTTTATCACAGCAGTGGGAAGCAGGACTAAGCCTCTGGCTGTGTTACAAAGTTACAGAGCTAGAAAATCGACCAAGATACCACTGTAGCAGAGCAGGAAAGAATGATCCAGTGTTTTCATTTATAAAACAGCATACCCAAATATTTGCAAATACACGCTTAGTATTCTACCCTTTGTTTACATAAGTTACTGTATCAAGAATCTGTTCCGTGCATTTGTTTGATGTGCTTTTTTTTCAGTTTAAAAAGACTTTCCTGTGAGAAAGTGAATATGAGCAAAGTGGTGTGACACGTGTATGAAAATGTCATAATGAAACCCATTAGTTTGTGTGATACCAGGAAAAAAATTAATAAAATAAGACTTCCAATCTTACCTAATTATCAAAGTTTTTGTGTATGGCAAAATATTATTATCCCCATTTGTGATGATTTTAATAGTAACTAATTATAATTGCTTAATAGTCTGAAAGCATTCCATTAAAAAACAAGGTACATTTTCTCATTTCATCGTTGATTACAAAATGTGGCAGAATTATGGTTAAGTAGGAATTACAAGGGATCTGGACCCTCAGCTTCTGGCTGTGATTTGGAAGGATTTGATACCTTTTTAAGCTATGGAGACATGAGCCTGGACTCCTGGGACTATGGACCTCAGCCTGTCTTTTTGGATTAACCCTTTTGAACACTCATTCCATTTTGAAAAAAAAAATGTCCTGCCTACTCCCCTCTGATTGTATCTGTAGAAGCCAGACACTTGTCTCTCAGCTTCCTGTGAACTACAGTGAGGGTGAACAAAGCCATGGCCAGTCACTGGACATCCATCCAGGTTCGTGTCCTTGCTAGTATAAAGTACATTATTTGGACCAGTGAAAGACTAGGGCAGTAGCTTTCCCAAAGACATTAAGCTTTCATATATATATATATATATATATATATATATATATATACACACACACATATATATGTATATTTTCATTTTATGTGTATGATTGTATGTATGTGTGCATACCATATGTGCATTTGGAGCTCACAGAGATCAGAAAAGGACATTGGGACCCTTGGAACTGGCATTACAGGCTGTGAGCTGGCATTTGGGCGATGGATACTAAAAATATGTACCCTGTAAGAACAGCACGAGTGCTTAACCACTGAGCCACGTCTCCATCCCCTGCAGGGACAATGATATGGGAGAATGTGGCATTGTTTTTGTTCATGAATCTGACTCCTGGGTCATTCCGGAGATGGGGCCTACATCGAATGGTTGAATAAATTGACTGTCTGCTTTTGCTTATGACGCTGGGCTTCATTTGTACACAACTACAAGTCTTGACCGACATGGCCTACAGCTTATCCTACTAGGACAACGTAGGCAGGAAGCAGAGGATGCGCAGATGCACAAGCTTTGGTTCCTTGGAGGTTTGTTCTGTCTCAACTTTACCATTCCCCTCACAGCTTCTGTGCTACTTTATATAAATCACGGCCTTTGATTTGGCGATTTGGGTAAAAGGGGGGTTGGTGTTCAGTTCTAAAATGTTGCTGCGGTTGGATTTACTTCTTGGTTCAACACATATGGCACTTGTGTGAGGAGCAGAAGAAAGGCAGACATACGCTAGGAAAAGCAGATGTGGCATAATATGGACAGCAAGCCTAAATGTCACCTACTCATCCATTCAACAAGTACTTATTAAGCAAAAATTAAGGGAAGAGGAAAAAAAAAAAAGACAAAGGCAGAGTATATTCTGTATGTGGTAACAACTCCTGAGGTCAAAGATGAAGGGGAAAGATGTGACTGGGGGTGGGTAGTGGGCCTATACCCCATGGTTTGGGTCGTATGTGGCCTACTTAGATAGAGACCTTCATAAGACACACTGATTTGGAATCTGGAGGCAGGATAAGGCCTAAAGGCTGATTTGGAGGCCTGGACATGTAACATCTACATTGGTGAGAGTACATGTGCTCCCCCGGGGACCGCTTGAGTAGTGGGACACAACGAGTGGATAAAGGGTGCTCTAGAATGTTCCAGTATCTCCAGGGTGGAAATGACATCTGTAAGAAACACAAGCAAGAATGTTGCCTTTCTCACGTTCAGTTGCCCACAACAGTGTGCTGGGGCTTTTGGGAGACTGTGAGACGTGTGATGATATTCTTGATCTGAAGGCTAGTGGGATGCTTTCTCCCACATGCCTCTGCTTGAGAAATTTCTCTATTTTAATTTTCACTATAGTAAGTGTTGAGAGGTGGAGCCCTCTTAACCAGCTAGGCATCATGGCATAAGAAAGTCTGAGAGCTGGGTATGCTAGACAAGTTAGCATTGAGCCTAACGACAAGGATGGTGACTGAAGACTTCAGTGCCTAGGGGCACAATGCTAACCACACAGACAGAACGTTGTCTTGGTTGTAGTCCTGAGGATGCATTCAGATGGGGGAGAACGTGAAGTGACAGACATGGTTTAATAGCTAATTATGACAACTCAGGTATGAAATTACTCAGAGACCAGACTGTGGAGACAGCAGCAGGAATGACAATGACAACACAAAAGAAACATAACTGCGACTTGGTTGTTGACTAAATATGTGCCAGAGTGGAGGAGGTAGAGGAGTTCGACACAACTGAAGTTGGAACAATGCGCCCAGAGGAAAGAGGCTGGGTGCTCGCACACATCAGCTATGGGAAAAATGATCCTTGGCAGCCAGGAGAGATTTATTAGAGTAACATGATTCCATGGAAATAAAGTGAGGCCCATAAATGTAATCTAAATTTCTGCTTAGCGGCATTAAGATAGATACAATTAATTTTAATATTTAATTTAACCTAATACATAAAATATTGTAATTTCAACATTCAATTAATGTAAAATTATTAATAAATTCCTAAAATTGTCTTCTGTGTCAAGTCTTGGAAATCTGGTGTGTATTTAACCTATACAGCACATATCAATCAGATGTCCCATGTGAAGCCCTCAAAAGCCACAGGTGACTGGGGGCTGCCCCTTCTATCAGTGAGGCTTTCAACCACTTCTTGACTTGAGTCAAGATAATCAGAATCCTAGTTTTTTTTATTGTCCTGAGATTTTAATAACTTTGTTCTTTTTGAGCTCATTTCCCAGAAAGTGGTAGGTTTGTACTGAGTCATCTAAGTCTCTTACCTTTTGGTGACCCGGCTTGTGTAGGGTGTCATCACAGATGCACTAAGGAAATGATCTAAGTGGTGCTGGTTTGGTTCCCTGTTACTGAGTCCCAACCTTCCTCTCACAGGGCTCTTACTGAATGTACCTAATCAGCACAGGACACAGATTTCATCAGTGCAAGTTCTAACAGTTTGATTGGTTGAAAAAGGGTACAGCCAATGGAATATGAGGGAATGGAAATCAGCGAAGGAGGGTGGCCTATAGAAGGCAGGACAAACACAAAATAAAAGTACTGGAGATCAACTTAAAGCTCTGAGCAGAGGTCAGGCAGGGTGGTGCACGCCTTTAATCGGGAAGCAGAGGCAGGCGGATCGCTGTGAGTTCGAGGCCAGCCTGGTCTACAAAGTGAGTTCAGGACAACCAAGGCTACACAGAGAAACCTTGTCTCAAAAAACCCAAACAACAACAACAAGAACAAGAAAAAACAAAAACCTAAAAACAAAACAAACAAACAACAAAACAAAACAAAAAAACAACTGAGTACAAGTGGAACTAAGAGATTGTCTGCTGTGTCTTTTTATCCCCCGTGTTCTCAGAAGGTTTGATGTGTATTTTTATTCTTTATGCGATCCAAGCTGTCTTGTGTGGTCCATTCATTGAAGGTGGGTGTTGAGAATCTCTGCGAGGTCTTACAACATGAGGAGAATTTTTATAGAGTATCAAGGAATTTAAAATACAATAGGTGGACATCCAAGTTTTCTCAGTTCAGAGATTTCTGAGATTAAAATGTGAGATCAGTGGAGATGAGCACGCCATACTTTTCTGTCAGGGTCACAGGGCTTTGGTGAAGGAAAAATGCGGAAAAAAGAAAGATTCGACCTTGACGGTGCCTAGCAGGGTAGTGTCGTGTGCCCACTTCTCATATGCTCAAGTCATGGCAAATTAATGACTCAAGATGAAATGAGGAATAAAGATCAACAGTATTGGAGTTTCTGGGAAGGGCCATAATAAGAAATGTGTATGATGAAAGTTCCCATTTGTCTGCCCTACTCATTTGGAGTGATAGTCTACAAACGTGTTGTATTTCTGTGTTTTTAACATTCTGATGCTTGGTTCTTTTGCTTGCATAAGATTTACTCAAAGTCTGTTGAGTGAGGGGTTATGAACCCCTTAATTATTTGTTTTCTTTTGGATACGAGAATCTGGGAGTTATGGTAGCAAGTTGCTATGGCAACGGATATGTACAACTAGATGACTAAGGGAGGGGAGGTGGTGAATCTTGAGCAACGTATTTGCATGTACATTTATCGCTCGTGAAATTTAAACATCTTGCATGTGAAATATTTTCCGTTATGCACAAAAATACGAAACACATGTTTATCATTTGAATTATGGACTTCCATTGTTTATATTAAATTAGAGGAGCAGCTCATATGCTATAAAGATGATTTTATTATTAATAGTTCATTTAAACTGTATGTAGTGGCATATGCCTATGATTTCAGGACCTAGGAGATGAAGGCAGGAGGATAAATTCAGGCTACCCTTAGCTAAGCAGTGAGTCACTGTCTCAAAAAAAAAAAAGTTAATTTTAAAAGATTAAGATTGAATTTTTCCATAAAGGTGTGTGTGTGTGTGTGTGTGTGTGTGTGTGTGTGTGTGTGTGTGTGTGTGTGTGTGTATTTCACATATAAGTTGGAAAATGTCACAGATCCTCTCTTGGTTTCTATGAAGATGATACTAAGAAGTCTAACATATCAAGATCAGTTGTCATTGTCAAATTTGTGTTTCCAGCTTTGGCAATTCAAAACATTTACAGTGGTTAATTCTTTACTTCAAAGTTTTCATGGTATTGATATTGGATACTCATAAAAGATAATAAATATGGTATTTAAAAACCTAGTGTAGAATACTCTTAAAAATTAAGAACTTAGCCAGGCACAGATGTGCATGCCTTTATCCCAGCACTCTGGGAGGCAGAGGCAGGTGGCTCTCTGTGAGTTCGAGGCCAGCCTGGTCTACAAAGTGAGTCCAGGACAGCCAAGACTACACAGAGAAATGTTTTCTTGAAAAACCAAAAGGACAAAAGAAATTAAGAATTTAATTTTTAAAGATGAATTTTCAAAAACCGTGTGTGTGTGGGGGGGGATGTATTGGTGTGTAAATGTGCATGTGTGCAGGCATGAAAGCCAGAGGTCAACATTGAGTGTCTTTTTTTATTGTTTGCCTCTTTTTTCTTAAAGACAGAGTCTCTCATTGGACCCAGAGCTCATCAAATTCAGCTATTTTTGGTGGCCAGTGAGACTCTGTGATCTACCCACATCCACCTTCAAAGTGCTTGGGTTACAGATGTGTGCCTTAAGTGGGTGGGTGCTTGAGATCTGAAACAGGTCCTAGTGGTTACTTGGCAGGCAACCTAGGGATGGAGTTTTCTTCCCAGGCCTGATCAGTTTTATTTTAACTCATGTGTTTAGAGGTTTCGGAGTACTATCTGTTAGCCCTGTGGCTTTGGACCTGTGGTAACACGTTATGATGGGAAGAAATAGCAGAGTACATCTGCTTACCTCATAATGGGAGGTGGTAGAGAGAGGAAGAGGAAGGCCTTGGGTCGTACTATTTTTCTCCGGGTTATGTCCCCACAACCAAAAGACCTTTAGACTCCGTTAGAGGCTCCACTTCTTAAAGAGTCACTCCCACATGTCAATAGCAGCACAGATAACAGCCAAGCCTTTATCACATGAACCTCAAGGGAAGACTTATGCAAAACATAGCACATACTAAAAAGTAAAAAGGCTAAGTGGCATTCATTTTAATAATATATACTAACAGCCTTATGAAAGAATACGTTTTTAGAAATAAATTACTGGGCAACTTCTTTGTTATGGAACCATCATAGAGAGTTACCTAAACTTAGACAATGCAGCCTCCTACACACCTATATTATATGGTGTGACCTTTGCTCCTATGCTACAAATGTGCACAGCATGCTTCTGAAGGGAATCTCTAGACAGCTATGTCAGGATGGTAAGTACTTCTGTGTTTGACTTTATCCAAACATAAGAAGCCACCATGAAATACAGTGTGATAAGGTACATGAGGCACTGGCCAAGAAGAAAATTTGCTCCAGAAAAAGGATTGGGGGTTGCTCCAGGCAGTGAGTGAACTGGAAGGCATCACATCTCAGTGTGTAATACCTTACATACAGGGCACACTAAATTTGTAAAAAAAAATACGTAAGTATATGTATATATGCACACACATATATGCACATATGATGATTATGTGTACATGTATGTATTGTTATTCCTTCAATAATAAATTTAGTCCAGTTTAAGGTAACCTTAATAACCTTATTTACTTGGAAACTTTTTGACTTGTTTGTAATATTGTTTAGCTTAAAACAAAAATGTTACAGCTTTTTTTATATTTCTATTCTGTAAGCTTTAATCTACTTAAAAAATTATTTTTCTTAAATATTTTATTACATCTGTCTATCTGTCCGTCTATCTATCTATCTATCTATCTATCTATCTATCCATCCATCCATCCATCCATCCATCCATCCAGGGAGGGCAAAGGAGTATATGTGGAGGTCAAAGGCCATATTTTGAGAGTTGATTCGCTTCTTCCACCATACAGGCCTTGGGGATCAAATTCAGGTAGTTGGGTTTGGCAGCAAGTGCCTTTATCTGCAGAACCATCACCTTGGCCCACTTTAACCTTTTAAACTTTTTGTTGTTGTTAAAAGTAAGATACAGAGCCTACAGGGGGTCAAGGCTAAAACTATCCCTGCTAATTACCACCTTCAATCCATCACTTCCTGAGGCAGGTCTTCATGGTCAATACATGCTTGGAGCTGCCATCTTCTCTTCTAACAATGCTTTTTCTGGATCCCTCTTGAAGATCCTGTATGGGACAGCTAAGCTTACATATGGATGTACATACATTTAAGTGGATGAAATGCACTTTGAAAATAAAAACGTAATGTAGTAAATACATATACAAGGAACAAGCAATTATTGGTTTCAAGCATTATGAGCTGTGCATATTTGTATGTGACTCATAGTATAATTGATTTTTATTTTTACACTAGTACCCCATCAAAAGGAAGACTGTTGGGGCTGGTGAAATGGTTCAGCATTTACCCTGCAAATCTGACAGAAGGCCTAAGTTAAATTCCTCAGAACTGCAGGGTTGAGGCAGAAAGCTGGCACCTCCACAGGCATGCTCTCTCTCTCTCTCTCTCTCTCTCTCTCTCTCTCTCTCTCTCTCTCTCTCTCTCCCCTCTCTCACAGCCCATCCTAATAAATAAATAAATGCATATAACAAAGCATTTAAAGAGTTCCATGCTACAATTTTCTGTTGGATGTGATGTCATTGGGAAGCAGGACTTTTTTGTTTCTCTTATAATCTTACAAGGCCACTGCCACATAAAATTCTGATTTATTTCAGTTGCTGAAAATGTTACAGTGTTTACAAGGTAAAATGTGTTTATTTATAACGTATCTTATATTATCACTTTTGCACTGAGTCTTTGCAACATGGCATGGATTTTGTACTTACAGCACATGTCGATTTGCTTTGGACACTTCGCAAGATCAATACCCACCTGCTGTTTGTAGAGACCATATTGACAGTGCACCATCAGACTGTGAGAGAAAACCACTCTCTAGAGTGCTGAAGTTATTCAACATCTGACTTCTTGGCATAAAAACTTGCTTTCTTAGAAGACAAGAACTTTCCAAGTTGCAGAGGACAGAGTTTTCTGTATTAGGAGTAAACACCTGGTGTCTGCTTGGCGCCTGTGTTGCAGCAGTACCTTCACCTTTTTTTTTTTTAGGCTATTTTTAAAATTAATTTATTCAGATTATAACTAAATTGTTATCCCATTACTTATATCCCCCTATCCCTCCCTCCCTTCCTCTTTCACCCTATTCCCCTCCCCTAGGTCTATGACCAAGGGGGACCTCCTCCCCCACTATATGGTCATAGACTATGATCTGGCCGGTTTTAAAGTAGATCCTGAGAGCTCATTCAGTTCTGCTCCAGTCTCAGAAGCCAGCTGTGGGCCAAGACAAAACCCGAATATACTGTGTCCAGGTATTTTCTTGCCTATTTTTAATTGTGGGTGTCTGGGAGGCCTCAAATGTGTACCACATCGCCAACTTTTTTTTTTTTTTTTTATCTAGGATGAAATGAGGACGAAGTCTTTTTATACTTTGAGATGTTTTGATTCATTCTCCCTGGTGGTACAAAAGTTCCCCAGAACTGCCACTCTCCTGCTTCAAAGTCCATCACGAATCCCCGCCTCCAACAATGCCATCATCCTTTGACAGTGATGGCATCTATCTTACCCCAGGGGTTTCCTAGGCTTCAGAAAGAACGTTTGCTATTTGGTGCTGAGATAGGTGAAGAAGCTATCTTTTACTCTAAAGCAATTAATTTATATGACTCAATCACTTTCAAGGAGCCTAGTAACACCAATAACACGAGTGTTGTAGTCTAGGTCTTGTGAGTTATTCAGATGAAAATAAGGCCATTCACTTTTATGTTCAGGCTGCATGGGGTAAATCGAGTTTACCTTTGTTTCTATTTAATTGCTGATGACTACCCTTCTATTTTGGATCTAGACGGGGAAGTGCAGCCACGTGTCAGTAAGCCTTTGCAGGAGGGAGGGCATGTGTGTGTGTGTGTGTGTGTGTGTGTGTGTGTGCAGGGGAGAGGGGTGGCAGGAGAAGGGGGCTGGTGGGGGTGGTGGTATTAAACAATGTTCAATGACGTTCTATGATCTAAGCAATTCTTTTTCTTCTCTTGTATGTTTAACCACCCCACTCCCGCAATTGCTAAAGCTGTAACTGCAGAGATACCTCCTACAGGTCTGGTCCTTACTTCCACTACTCGGTATACATGGCCTTATCACCTGGCACAGTTGTGTCAGCTTTGTGAAGTCGTTTTTTAGGGCACAGGAAGTCTTCAGACTAGGCCACGAAAGAATGGAGTTTGTTTGGTAAAGCAGAGCTGTCAGTCCGAAGGCAAAGGTGCCCTGGACGATTTCTAGGGATCCACAGAGAGCGAGGGCTTTCACAGACCCAACAAGAGCTGAGTTGCGGTGGTGGGACAAGCCTAAAAGAACAGCAGGTGGTGTTCTCATGGCTCAGGCTAGTGAACAGGGCCATTTGGAGGAATAAATGAAGGTGGAGAGATCTAGAAAGGTGGATCTTCTGTAGGAGGCTGTAGAGAAAGCAGCTGTTGCCGTCCTACGTGTCTCTAAAGTCTCAGCCGGGCTTTGCTCTTCTCCCCCGCCCCCCAGTCCCACCCCCACAACGAGAAGCTAATCTCGGGGACCTGGTGCGGCCCGCTCGTCTTCGCCTACAAGAGGTGTCACCTCCCCGCCACCTCTCCCCTCTCCGCCCTCGGTCTCCTGCCCCGCCCTCGGGCTAGTGGCTGGCAGTGGTGCCCTTGGAGGCGCGGCAGGGGCGGGCCCTGTCCCTCGAGGCAGCCCGCCCGGCCAGTGGCAGGCGCGGCGCGCCGCCAGCCGCGGGGGGCGTGGGATGAGGAAGGCGGCGGAGGGGAGCGCCCGCTGCCACTAGAGCCAACCGCGCACTTCCTAAGGGTGTCGCGGCTGCGCTCCCCTCCCGCGCCCCGGGAACTTCAAAGCGGCCCGCGCCGCCCGGCTGCGCTCTGGGGACGCAGCCCAGCACGGCCGCCCGGGTGGCCATGACCCCAGCCTGTGGTTCCTCACTGAGCCTGGCCCTCCTGCTGGTGGCCCTGTCCGCCCAGCTCGCGGCAGGTATCGTGGGTGTCTCTTCCCTGTGTTGGTGTGGGTGGCGATGGAGGCGGTCTGCGGTGAGCATAGACGACAGAAGGTACTCTGGGCCAGTTGGCCGCCTGCGCCTGCGAAGCCAAGGGACGGCGAAACAGCAGTGGGCTGAGAGAGCGCAGGGGTGGGTGCAGCAGCGTGGGCACCTGATGTCTGGCAGCCGAATGGGGTGGGTGTACAGGTGTTTGGGACACGAAATGATCAAGGGAGGAAAGAGACAGGGACGCGGGGTTTGGAGAGCGGGGCTGAGGCGGATGATTAATTTGAGGACACTTTGCAACAGGAGGAGTAGGAGAACATTTGTAGGTGCGTGCTTGGCTGGGAGCTGGGCGGCACTACTTCTCGCTGCAGGCGCTTGGAAGTGTGCAGGTGCGCTCTGGGGGTGGCTACGTGTGGAGCCCCAGAGAGACGCACAGGGACCGGGCGCATGGTGCGGGAGGAGATGGCAACTTAATCTGCGTTTTAGGAGATGAACTATATTCCGAAGGCCGTTGGTGCCAAGAAAGTAGGAAAAGGGGGGCTTTAAGTTTGCGTGGCTTGTGAGGCACGTTGCTTTCGAGGTATGATTTTTTTACTCAGTTTCCGGAAGTGGGAATATGGCAAGCGTCCCAGCATTTATAACAGGTCTGTGCTCTGATAGGCTAAATAGAGTCCTCGACCCGAGCTATTATCCAAACGTTTCTTTTACAAGGTTTACCAGAAACTGGGGCAAATGCATCTCTGCTATTTAAAAAAAAAAAAAAAAAAAAAAAAAAAAAAAAAAGTCTGCTCTGACTAGAAACATTTAGCTCTGGAACTGTCATCCATACATTGCCCTGGGTTACAGGAAACAGGAACAGATTCCTTTCTAACTTTCTTTAAAAATTTCAGTCAGACATTAAAGACATTTGCACATAAAAAAACTAGTGTTTTTCCATAAAGCAGTACTTTGTCCGAAGCTGATTTTGATGCTTTTTTTTTTTTTCAGATGACAATCTGTTTGACATTAATAGCTATACTCAGGGTGGGTAGTTTTCCTCGTGGTGACATGTGCAGGAGAATGTTTTGAATAGTAGGATTGCTGTCATGTACAGATTTCAGATGGCCTGAGAGAATTACCAAGCACAATATTCAAGTTAAAAAGCGATAATTGGAAAGAATTAAGCTATAAAATTGGAGGATGAAAACATTCTGGCCATCGTTAGAAAAGCAGTTACTCTAATGCATCCAGGAAGATGATGGGAAGGTTAGAGTTTAGAAAATTCATCTATGGGAATGAAATCCTCCTAGCAAGTGGATGAGCACTTTGCTAACCTGTGACACTGAATGTCTGTTTTTGACAACTGACTAGAATTGCCACCCCAAACTATTAAACATCAAAGACATTCTTCCAAGCATCACAGTTTTGATTGGCTGCCCACGATCCTTTCTCTCTAGGTTCACCCAGTTACACTTTTTATTTGGGAAAATATTTTAAAAAACAGAACAATTATACTTTTTATGTATGTTTGAGAGATGTGGTTTGTTCGACAATAGAAACTAAGGCACATCAACATAATAAAGCTGTCCCCCATGTTTTTGACAAGGCATGTAATTTTTGACACTAAAATGCAATATATAGGCATTATGATATATATATTCTAGTTAAATTTGATTGCTTTCTTAAAAACAGATGCCAGAAAATTCATAATATGGAACTAATGTGTCAAAATGATGGCAAATTTGTTAAAGTTGAACTTTTGTGACCAATTTTCCTTCCCAATGCAATTATTTTTCAGATTTTTTTTTTTAAAGGAAACTTGTAGTCTATTTGTGTCCCATAAAAGCAGTGCTGTTATCTACATTATTTGTTCCAGGCTTTATGCAATTCTTTGATGATTTTATTTATTTATTCATTCTTATTTTATGTGTATGTGTGCGTGCGTGTGTGTGCGCGCATGCCTGCTTGCACATGTACGTGTGCCATGTGCTTGCCTGGTGCCTAAAGAGGGCAGAAGAGCATGTTGGATCCCTGTTGTGGTTAATTTAAATGGTAAGCCTAATAAACGTTTATTATCAGGATATAATTACTATGGCGGTATTCTCTAACCTGCTATCAATCAAATAAAGACACCTGTTGTATTTTTAGAACAGGCTTTTACCTGGAGCATGGCAGATAGTAACCTTCTAAAGTAACTTTACCTCCCAGCCCCATCTCAGGCTGCCTCCCATCCATGATCCCTTGTTGATGTTCTCCATCTCCTCCATCCCACCCTGACCCAGCAATGTGCTCCTTGCCTGTGCTGACCCATAGTTCTGGTCTGTTTCCTTCCTTCCTCCTCCTCCTCCTCCTCTTCCTCCTCTTCTTCCTCCTTCTCTTCTCCTTCATGGTCCTTTGTCCTCAGCCTGCAAACCCCAAACCCTGCCTCCCTTTCTTCTGTAAAATCCCAAGCTTCAGCATTTTTTATTAACCGATCACTTTAAATTAGGTGAAGCAAGGTTTACACAAGAGGGACAGGTATGGGAGAGAATGTGCTCATCTGAGCAGGGACCAGATCTTGGGGGCCAGTAACTAGCATTAGAATACATAGCAAATGATGATACTGAGTGAGTTAACTCAGAAGCAGAAAGACTCACATGGTATATACTCACTTATAATTGGGCATTAGCCCAAAAGACATGTCCCATGAAAGTCTTCACTTACCAGGAGATTGGAATAGATGTGAGGACATCCTCCTGGGACTCTAGGTAAAAGAAGTATAGGATATGGGGAAATAGAAGGATCCAGAGGGTCCTAGAAACCTACAAGAAGAACATTGGATGGGTGGATCAGGGCCCATAGGGGTCTGCTCAAACTATTACACTAACCAAGGACAATACAAGCAGTAAACATCAAAACCCTACTCTGATCTAGCCAATGGACAGGACATTCTCCACAGTTATGTGGAGAGTGGAGACTGACTCTGACATGAACTCTGGTGCCCCATATTTGACCACCTCTCTTTGGTGGGGAGGCCTGGTGACACTCAAAGAAAGAATAAGCAGGCTGCCAAGATGAGACTTGATAGCCTATGACCATATAGTGGGGGAGGATGTCCCCCTCAGTCATAGACCTAGGGGAGGGGGATAGGGTGAAAGAGGGAGGGAAGAAGGGAGAAATGGAAGAATACAAGTTATAATCTGAATAAATTAATTAAATAAAAATAAAAATTAAAAAAAGAATACATAGCATCAGATCAATCCCTAACAGATCCCCTAGAATTTGGGTGTGAGCCACTATGGGGGTGCTGGAAATGAACCCGAGTCCTCTGTAAGAGCAGCCTGTGGTGTTAGCCACTAAACTATGCCTCCAGGCTCTCTTTGGTGTTTTGATAGCAGAATTCTAGGTAGTTTCCTCCTCACCATTTAAGTTGTATTTCTCACATGATTTATAGATTCTGTTCATAGATCATGTCATTAATCCTACTGACCATTGACACATGTGTACTTGACATGCTTGGCGCGTTATATAGGAAGGTGTTTTTGACATGATGACGTAGTGAAACCGTGTGACGGAGAAACCAGCTTCTAAAGTGGCCCCGATGAGTACCAGGTCTAGAGCCCTGAGTGTCTGAGAACATGGCAAAGTAGCAGGCCCTTTCTGCTTTGGCTGACCCTCTCCAGCATCTCTGTCACCTTTGAGGTGGCTCTAAGTAACAGAAAAGTCGATTGTTCCTCTGAGAATTTCAGACTCCCAACCGCTGGCTGGATCTTGGGAAAATGACTCACTGATCTGTATGGGTTATTTCAAAGGGCTTCTGGTTATGTGGCTCTTAAATGCCTTGTTGTTTGATAAGATGAGGTCTCCCAGCCTTCACAACACTCCCTGCTCATAGCCGCCCCCCAACACACACAAAAAGAATGTGCTGGAAACGTCCTATGATTCTCCACTCTGGGCTGCACCAGGATCCTGCTGAGTTACACCTTGCATATTTTCTTCTGATGTCATGACACTCCTCTGTCCTTTGGTCAGTAAAGATTTATTGAGACCCAGGAAGTTCTGTGGCACTGCTCTAGAGGGACGGAGCAAAGTGTCTCCTTTAATAACTGCTGTGGGGCTGAGGGCATCAGGTGACAAGGGATTTCCCCACAAGCACCAGCTAGCAGTTCACAGAAGTTCTCAGAGGGGCTTCTGGGAGCTTACAAATGCAAAGGCTCTTGCCACCTCTGCCCTTCTTTAGGCACAGTCATTCATTGGTTAGTGGGTACAAGTGTGGCAAGAGCCTCTCTGGTGCCAGGGAAGAGATATCTCTGGCTGAGAAGAAACTGTGTGGGCACCCTTGGGGTTATTTCTTCATCATTTGAACTCTCTAAGGCTTTTCTTTAGCCTCCAACTAACAGGGATTCAAAGCCATGGTTCCTTGGATTCATTTGAGTTATGCAAAAAAAAAAAAAAAAAAACCCAACAAAACAAAACAAAACAACAATAACAACAACAAAAACCCAAGACTTTGAAGAGACAGAACACAGGACACTAGGTAAGATATTGTTTGACTCAAACAATGGACCTGCCATGGGTGGGGCAGACTGCAGGGGAATCTACTCAAGGGAGAGAACATGGCAGCTGAAGATGGCAGGAGCTAACCTGTGGATTAGCGGGTTATTATTCAGTTGTGGTTTAAATGCCTATTAGGTACTAAAGTGGAGTTCTTAAGAAAGAAATTGATTTCAGAGGCCTGGAGTTCAGAGGATGTGCCATTTGTGGATAATTAAAGAAAAAAAAGTCAGGCTCTCAAACAGAGTAAACAAAGCACAGACCTGGTTAAATTGAATTTCAGGTAAATAATGAATACATTTTTAGTCTTTATGTGTCACCAAAACAGCACAGGACGTGTGTGTGTGTGTGTGTGTGTGTGTGTGTGTGTGTGTGTGTGTGTGTGTGTGTGTGTGTATTTCATTATTAGGGTTTGTGGTGGGGCATGCCTTTAATCCCAGCACTCAGGAGGCAGAAGCAGGCAGGTCTATGAGTCTGAGGCTAGCCTAGTCTACAAAATGAGTTCTAGGACAGGCAGGGCTACACAGAGAAACTACAAATAAACCAAACAATTTCTCTATAAATTAAAGTTGACTGGGAACTCTCTGACTTTAGCTGGCAGTGCAACAGTGCAGACCTATTTTCTGTGTCAGGTCTCTTTTGTTCTGGCTCTGTCTCTGTCCCAGGTTGCATCTCAGGATAGGTCACTGTGAGCTCTTTGAACAGGAAGTTCCCCTGCTTCTGCGTGGCCCACAGATGGTTCTAGCTTTTTCCAATGTGATTTTGAGTATCTCAACAAAAGAACTTATGCAGAGGAGATAAACATAACTCAGGTGACTGTTACATCAAAACAGTTGGTTTCACCAGAATTTGTAGCCCTTTGAAAGTGGTTGTTTATAGATACCATTTGAGGGTATTTTCCTTTTGAATAGTCTTTTGATGTTGTTTTCTCTTTTAGGAGAAATTCTTCTAGGCATACTTACTTTTCTCAGTAGTACTTGTCTCACTTATTGCAAACAAGAAAGTTAGGGGTTGGGGAGCGGGGCAAGGTCATGATGAGGGAGCCTGCTAAGCCCTGTAGGACCGACTCTGTCCAACACAATTTGTGGTTTGGGGCCATGATTGCAAGTCTTTTGGGAAAGGAGCCAGAATAAAAAAATAGCAGCCAGAGGCTATTTGGCTTTTGCTCCACCTATGACTGCTGTCACTAGATAAAGATTGACATCTTCTTCATGAAGGCACACTTGTGCACATGGATTCTTAAGTCCTGGACACCCTCTCACATATAGAAGTATCTTACTGTAGTAAACAATGAAGTGAATTTTTCAACTACCGACGATAAACTAAAGCAACAGAGCAAAATTTCTAAGAACAAAGTGCATGACACGCCACAGTTTGTTGCTTCGTCTCTGAGGTTTCTGTTGGGTCTTTCTGCTGCTTTGGCTTCTGGTATATTAAGATCCCCTTTCCCCCTGCAGTAATCAAAACTTCAGAGTTTATCTTTATTTTAAGATAATGTGATGTGTTTATAATAATATACAAGGGACACTTTTATTACCTATGATACCCAAATATGATCTTGGCTCACGTGCTTTCCCTTGGCTAAATGGGGAGGGTTAGGAAAGGGAGCTGCGTGTGGCAGGAAAAAGGCTTTTTGTTTCCTGGTGCTTTGGCCCCCAACTTCATGGCAGAACTCCAATATAGTCTACTTTTCTAAATGCTTAACAACTCAATAGTCAGTGATTCAATGAAGGAGTCATGTGTGGGCACGGATAAACCAAGGCCATCAAATATTTGACAAACAGACACTATGGAAGAGGCAGATTAAGTACTGCAGGCCTTTCTCCTTCCATTAGTGCAGCTCTTGGCATGTGAGTGTGTGTGTGTGTGTGTGTGTGTGTGTGTGTGTGTGTGAGAGAGAGAGAGACAGAGACAGAGAGAGAGACAGAGAGAGACAGAGAGAGAGACAGAGAGACAGAGACAGAGAGAGACAGAGACAGAGAGAGACAGAGACAGAGAGAGACAGAGAGACAGAGAGACAGAGAGAGAGAGAACAATGATGTGAAATAAAGAACAGGCACTGGATCCATGGCTAGAGATACAGACTATCTTCCACGCGGAAGCATCACTTACTTGTCTTGTACTCTTGTACTCAGAAAGAAGATAGAAGGAAAATCCACGACACTGAATTCTGTACCTTTCTTATTTTTGAGAGTTGGATCTCAAAGTATGAGGGCTACCTGTTCCCTAGAATGTGAGCAATACAAATGCCTACTTTCCTTTAGGGGTTTCAGTAAGAAGGAAAGGGGAGAGGAAGATGGGTAGGAGTGTGAAACAGGCCTAGGAAGTCTATTTCGGCCCAAGCCCACTTCCGTTCTTGGACCTTCTGAGCTTCAGTGCTCTGATTGGCTAGAGAAATTCTACTTGTTCTGAGTCTTCACTTTTCCCCCTCTACAATCACTTACCTTTTCTGTTATTCTCTTCTGTCTTTCTGAGAGTAGGCATACCAAGATATTGTCTCTTTAGAGTCGTTTTAAATTAACCTCTCAAGAATTCACGAGTGAATCATCTAGCATGACTCAAGAGCTTGCTTATTATTTTTTAAAACAATTTAAAAATTGCAATGACTTATACGTCCCAAATTAGAGCAATCTCGTTTTTCATTAAACTTTTCACATAGAAATATCATTAGAATGCCCACATTTTGAAAGTGAAACGTACCCCCCCACACACACATACCCCAGTCTGTTTTGTCATCTTAATATCATGGTTAGGACCATGATAGGTACCAATCTCTGTGTGCTGATTAAAAGTTTTGAACAACTTTGTGATCGATTTAAATAAAGATTTTTTTTTTTTTTTTTTGGTCAAAAATAGGACAAGACAAAATCTAGTCCATCAGGGCCTGGGAAATGGTAATTCTACTGCAAAATGTTTCATACACGCAGGCTTATCCAAGAGAGATGGTAATTGAGTGAGTGGTAATCCAGATTAGAATGGTTTTTTAACAAAACAGGCTGTTTTAAAGCAGAGCCAGAATATATTAAAAAGTATTAACTCATCACATCTCAGAGTTCTATCTGGTGACACTTTCCTGGCCTGTTCTCCTAGATGTGTGTGTGTGTGTTTTTTCTCTTTTCTACCACCCCCATTATCACTCTTCAAGAGTAAAAATTCAACTCTGAACATTTGCCTGCTCTCAGAGTTATAGTAAGGCTGCGTTCTCACTTAAACTCCACTTACAGTCTGCAGTCTGCATTTCCAGGAAATAGACAATGTACTAACCCTGGAAGATTGATAGAACAGTAGCAGAATTAGAAGATGCCTTGTATGATAATAAACGTGTACGTGAATGAAATTACTTTTTAAGAAGCCTTCCTCAGGGCTGGTCTCTAGCTATGTTTTACTAGAAGGCCTTGCTTTTTCACAGAGTGCAGCAAGTTGACTTCAGTGAAACCAGTGGACTCTTTACAAAGAGTTGAGAGTTGTGGGTTGTTGGTGGCACTCACCTTTAACCCCAGCACTTGAGAGGCAGAGGCAGAGGCAGGCAGATCTCTGTCAGTCCGAGGCCAGCCTGATCTACAGCGTTAGTTCTGGGACATCAAGGGCAGACACACAGGAAAGCCTGTCTTGGGGAAAAAAAGAAAAGAAAAACAGAAAAGAAAAAAAAAAAAAAAAGAAGAGTTGAGAACTGTGAATCAAGCTGAAGTCAGTTTTGTGTTTTGTCACCAGCATAGAGGTTTTGTTTTTTGTTTTGTTTTGTTTTTGTTTTGTATAGTTCATCACCTGCCACCTTGCTAGGGTGCTCCTATTTTGTATTTCTGACATGGGGAATTCGAACTCCATCTCTTTTTACCTTGGTGAATTTGACTAGAAGTCTATCAATTTTATTGATTTATTTCAAATGTATAACTCTTGGTTTTATTGATTTGTTTTTCACTTCAGTCCCATGCCTGTCTTCACTATTTTCTCTTGCTACTTACTTTGGGTTGGCTTATTTATTTTCTTGAAATGGTACCTTAGATCAGGTGTTGGCAGCTTTTCCCCCAAAGGATCCAGTAGCACATGCAATTCTGGCTTTGGGATCCATGTCTTAAGTCTCTGTTGCAATTCTCTAATTCATAATTTGTGGCAATAAAAAGCACCCACAGACAATGCATAAATGGATAGGTGTTGCTGCATTTTAACAAAACTTTATTTATAAATGGCCCAAGACTATAGGGTCATAATTTGCTGATGCTTTCTTCACTCATTCACTTATGACCTTTGCTCTTTTCTGACGTACATATTTGAGGTTCTTTTTTCTTTCTTTCTTTTTTTTTAAATTAATTTATTCTTGTTATATCTCAATGGTTATCCCATCCCTTGTATCCTCCCATTCTTCCCTCCCATTTTCCCCTTATTCCCCTCCCCTATGACTGTTCCTGAGGGGGATTTCCTCCCCCTGAGGTTCTAAGTTTCCAGTGCTACAGCTGCTTCAGCCCATCCACACAGTACAATCTGTTGTGCTTATATCTTGATTGAATTCCAAATATTTCCTCATTTTGCTCGGTAATTTTGTGGGGCCAATATAGAATATAGATGTCTGTAGTTTAATTAGAAATTTTAAAGAATTAAATTCTAATTTAACTTCATTGTTGGTTTTTAAAAAACCCACAACTTGTATGGTTTCAATTATTTTGAGTTGGCATTTGTTTTATAGCTCAGCATGTGTCTGACTTAGTGGGTGTGCAAGAAACTACTCTGTTCAGCATGGACTTGCTGTTCTGTGAATACCTGTTGGCTCCGGCTGCTTGACACTGATATTCACATTTGTTTATCTTAATGAATTTTTTGTCTCATCCTCCATCAACTAATAAAGGAGTGTGGAATTCTTTAATTTACCTGTGAATTTGTTCTGGCTTTCCCAGATTTTGCTTTCTGGATTTCAGGGTTTTGTTTTGCTTTGTTTTCTTTCTTTTTTCTTTTTTAATTTCATCTATGAACACACAGGATTATTATGTCTTCTTTCCAAAGGTATTTAAGTTTTATGTTTATGGGTGTCCTGCCAGTGTTTGTCTTCATGGACCATATGTGGGCCTGATGCCCATAGAGGCCAGACGAGGCCATCAGATCACTTGGCACTGGAGTTATGAATGATTGTGAACCACCATGTGGGTGCCGGCAATTGAACCCAGGTTATCTGGAAGAGTAGCCAATACTCTTAATCATGGAGCTGTCTTTTTAAATACACATTGTGAAATTTGCTTTATCTATGAAGATATTTATTAAAATGATACATTGCTTTTCATCACTTGTAATAATGTTATTTGCTTGGAAGTTTCTCCTGTCAACATAGTCCTTTTAGTATTCTTTTAGTCAATATTTTTGGATCTATTAAAAATATTAGGATAGCTATTATAACCTCCTAGGTCCAAGGCAAGTGTCTGTGTTTTACATATTTTCCATTTTCTTATTATCTTACATATGGCTTTGTATATAAGTTGGCTTTTTTTGTAGCAAGCATATATCTGAGTCTTTCTCATAGACCACTATCTACTTGCCTTTTAACTGGGGTGTAGAGGACATAGACATTGAACGTATATATCAGTATGGTTGCACTTAAAGCTGTATTTTTTTTTATAGCAGCTGGAGCCATTTTTATAACTTCTTATTTCCTTTCTTTCTTTGCCTTCAACTGGTATATTGGACCAAGTACAGGTATTACATATTATTTCCACTATTAATTTATAAGTCACATCTTGCTTTGGCTATTGCTTGGAAATTTTTACATCCATCTTTAAACTATCATAGTTTAAGAACTTCACCAAAGACTTCAGCTCTCTCTGTCTTTGTGATGTTAATGCCATCCTATTTCTAAAGATCCTATAAACTACTGAATATATTCACTTATTGTGGCTTTAAACATTTAATTATGTTTAAATAAATTAATGAAATGAGCAGCGGTCTCCATTTATCTGTCTACTTATCTTTGCCAGTGTTCTTTATTATTATTTTTTAATCAATCAACTGGATTATTTTTTGTTTTAGTCTGAACAATTTCCTTCCCTATCGTTTGGTAGTGTACTTTGATGGCAATGGATTCTAGCTTGCCTTTATTTTTACAAAGTTTTATTTTACTTTCCCTTCCCCCTCCAGCTTATTACCTGAGTTTTCACTCTTAAGATATCAAAACTTAAGTAGCTTTGTAGTTATTGCTTACCTACTTTCTAACCCCATTTTTATTCTAGGTTGTTTTGTTATTTTTGCTAACCGATTTGTTCACCCTTCTTTCTAAGTAACTTATAGACGGTAGCATGACCCCTTCTAAATACTTCAGGATGTGTATTATGCAGAGTTCAGTATTTGTTCACATTTTTCTCCTGTGATTAAATATTTATATATGATATTCTTGTGTATTCATTTTTAGAAATGCAGTCACCTAGTCTTTAAAAGATATTAATGATTTACTTCACCATGGTGGACTGCCTCATGTCCCCTCCCAGTCATTCCTTGATGCCAGACTCCCAAAGACATCTGTTATCTTATTTTTTTCTGTACCCGAGTTTTGGTTTTTAAAACTCTGCTTTGTAACTACCAGTTAGTTTGTTGGTAGTGTTGTTCAAATTGTGAATATTTTTACTGAGAGAATTGTGTTAAAGCTTTCCCATTATGTTGAGTATTTGTCTGATTTTTCTTTAGTTCCTTCATTATTTTTATTATTATTATTATTATTATTATTATTATTATTATTATTATTATTATTATTATTATTATGTTTGTGTGGGGTGTGCACTCATGCACCATGGATTGTAAGTGGAGGTCAGTGGACAACTTGTGGGAGTTGGTTGGTTCTCTCTGGGTCCTGATAAAACTCAGGCTGTTAGATGACAGCACACACCTTTGTTCACTCTGCCATCATTTTGCCTGGCTTTAGTTTTGTCAACTTATTTTCTGTAATTTTGAAATTCTTTTAGTTGTACATACATGCATTCAATATTTATGTCTCCTTGATGGACTGCCCATTTTCTTATTGTAAGATAGCTTCCTTTATGTGGCTCAGTGGTAGAGTCTCCCAGTAATATTGTCTTGATGTCTACACACAGCCGTGATAAAGTCAAGATGTTCAATGTTTGTGTATATTACTTTCGCCACCATTTTACTTACAACTTCTCTGTGGTTTTATCATAGCTGTGAACTCTGTGAGCTACGACAGTTGTGCATCCTTCAGCATGCACTTGGTTCTTGATTTTAACCCTTTGGCAAGTGAATCTTTCTGATTTTAATTAGAGTGGTTAGCCCATTGCCACTTAGCATACTAACTGACCTAGGTATCAATCATTCTGTCTTTCTTTGTTGTTTCTCTTTTTCTTTTTTTGTGGAGGTGATACTATTTTTTAATGTTTCAGTTTTAGCCAATGATTTCTCAGTTCTACCTTTTAGTTATTTTTGTGTGTGTGTGTGTGGTTGTTGTGATTCTGTTCCATCTTAACTTGATGTTCATTCTCAGTCAATACGCTGATCCTTCCCACTCACATCTCACGTTCACACATCCATCTTCTACTTCAAACATCCCTCTTCACCCCAACAGATCCCACTTGAAACGCAAAGACCTTATGATGGCATGGCTAAATTTATACAGAGTATATTTACATCAACTAAAATAATTTTGTGAAACAGATTTAGATATGATGCCGATGGTATAAATAGCATATAGATATTTAAGATAAGGGCAGTGAAAGTCTATGGTGAAAAATGGATGAGCTGATGTAATAGTTCAGCAGAAATAGTAGACGTGAAGAACAGGAGGCAGTATTTTTGATGTGCTAATCAGCAGATTTGACACAGTTAAAGAAAGTATCATAAACTTGAAGACAGAAATTTCCATAAACTGATACAATTGTACTAATTTTTAAGTAATTATAGTAAAACAAAAGGTATCAAGGGATAGAGAAGAAAAGGTACCAAGAAGCAGAACAGGACACCCAATTTGCAAGGCAGGACTCAGTATCACACATGTGCAAATGAAATTGAAGGAATATTGGTTAATATTTTCTCAGATGTAATGAAAGACTTCAAATTACTAATCACAGAAACTCAGAAAACCAAAGAGAATGACAAGTGTCTCTCCTCCCTTAACCTAAACCATTAGGTGTCTCATATTTTAATTGGTGGGACTCAGAACAATCTGAGTAAAATAAAACACGCAGAAGAATTATTATGCATCATAATCAGAAACTACGAAAAGCAAAACAACAACAACAACCAAGTCATATATAATTTTAGCAAGCAAGTAAAAAGATCTTTCATTCTGCTGTGGTTCTGAAATAACCCACAAAACTTTGTACCCAGCTGGTGGTGCTATTGCAGGGAGATTGGATGATGAAGATACTTAGCTAGTGAATGGATTAAAGCCTTGATGGGTTCATAATTGAATGGATTATTGGGATGTGTTGAAACCATGAAGGGATATTATGAGTGGATGAAGTGGACCATAGGCGTGTGTTGTTGAAAGGCTTGTGCTTTTTCTGGCTTTGTTCATTCTCTCTTCCTGGCAGACAAGAACAGCCCTGCCTTTCTGCCATGTTTTTGCCTTTGCAGTAGACCTAAACAGTGAATCCAAATGACTATGAACAAAAACCTCTGAAATGACGAGAAAAGTAAACCATTCCTCATTTAAGTGGGTTATATTATTAGTATACATAACCAACGGACATCTCGGAAATTGGGATGTTACAAGGGCAAATTCCACAATAATAAAAGGTGACGTTCACCATGAAGATATGACAGTCTTCAAGGTATATGTGCTCAACTGTGGACCTTCAAATGCATGAAGCAACATTGACAGAATTGAAAGGGGAAACACAGAAACCTAGGATGCTCAAAGTGTCGGCATAACTAATCTCGAAATGAAGCACAGCTCAGCATTAGTAACATATGATGTTATCTTCTAAAACAGAGAAGAAATTAAAAAATTAAACAAATAAATAGAATTCATTGTTCACAGACCTTTTCTCTATCAAGTTTTTGTGTTTTAAAGACAAAATAAATATTATATCAGATAGAATATCGATATGTACCAACAAATAAAGATCTACAGAAATAATAAAACATAATATAACATACATTTTTCTTAAATGTAAGTCACTCAGTCTTTCACGCAAAAATAGCAGCAAGTCTCTGTGAATTTAAGCACTCCATAGGTAAATGTATGGTAGCGTTAGATCAGATAGGAAAGGGAACTCGGAGTTTAAAAATTTACATTTTCTAAACCACATGTGAAATGTTGCAATATTATTTGAGCATATGCTAAGTTTAGTGTACTGTGAATTAGAATGTAGTCTGTTTACACTGATAACTTAAAATATTTTAAAGGAAATATAAATAAAGAACCACTAATGCAAACAAATACAATAAAAAATACTGAACTAATCAAATGCTGGAGGTCAAATAAGGCAGCTAAATGTATCCTGACACACTACTAATTGAGAATATGTTCTGGCCCATAAATCTGTGATATAATCATTACACTTAATTCTGATTTAAAAATTTTTAAAGGTCAAGTAGCCAATCTATAACCACTAGACTAATAAACTCTAAATGCTAGTAAACTTTTTTTACTTTTTGCACTCATTATTAGATGATAATAAAGTTATATAATCAGAAATAAACAGAAGACACCAACACCAGATATAAATGGAGAAATCAATTAGCAAGATGTTAGCTCTTAATTCAGTCATATCAGCAACCATTAAGTGTAAATGGTTAAAATAAAACAATTAAAGATTGAGAGCATCAGTGTATAAAAGTGCAATATCAGCTGTTTATTTTCTATAAAATCCTCTCTGAATATAAGAAATACACTTTAATATAAAAAACAAATAGGTTTAAAGTGTGGGGGAAACTTGTTTCATATGAATACTAATCATAAGAAAGCTGAAGTAGCTATGTAACACATACTGTACACTTGATTAACTGGGATGTTACAAAGGCCAATTCCATAGTAAAGAAGGGATATATTTGTCAAGATGGTGTAACAATCTTAAATGTGTGTGGACCCAGCTGTAGCACTTCAAAGGGCAGGAAAGCACTGATAGAATTAAAGGAGGGTGCACACAAACCCACAATTCTCAAAATTTTCTATCAAAGAAGACTTCACCTCCCAAATTTTGGGAAGATGTTTGTTCTCTATAAATGCTTCCAATACAGAAGTGTCAAAAGTGCTTTCTACTTATAGAACCAATATTACTAGAAGCTAAAACAAAAGAAAATGACAGACACTTCTTTCTCATGAAAATGCAAGGTCTTAACTATCAAGGTTTATGACAGTATAATAATAGGACACTAAGCTATAATCAAGTGGGGTTTAGCCTGGAAATGAACTGTCTGGTGCTACATTAAAAAATAATATTGTGAATTACCATTTTGGTAGACTATAGAAGAAAAACTATGTGATGTCAATAAAATAGCTAAACCCCAGATGACAGTGCTTAACTCCTAAACACTACTGAGAGAATTTAAAGAGGTAGATAAATAAAGCTATACGCTGTATTTCCATAATGTGTGGCTTGTTATAAAAGAGTTTTTTTGATGAGAGAGGTGCTCTGTATGTAGCTAAACTAGTCATGCCCTGTTTCAGCCTTGCAGGTGCTGAGACTATGGGTGTGAACCACTAGGCCTGGCTGTCCACATCATTAATATGTTAGCTAACCCTAGATTGTTGCATAGATTTAACATAATCCTGGTCATATCCTAAACAAAATCCTAGCTGGAATTTTTACAGAATTTGCAAGATTGGTTTTTCTAACATTCATATAAAGATAGCGGAGCCTCATCTTAGCCACTTTTCTACTGCTTTGATAAAATGCCATGACCAAAGACAACTTACAGAGCAGTGAGTTTCAGAGGGTGCGTCTTTGACCAGCTCATCAGTGAGCAAGGCAGCAGGCATGCACTGGATGCCCGAGGGTCAGTAGAGGGAGTGGAGATAAACCACTCTGGAGATGCTTTCAGGGAACAACATCGGCTTTATTTCATGGGAGCCTTTTGGCTGTGACTGGTTAGCACATATCCACGGATTGGATAACAAGTGCTCATACCACCAGGGTCTCTGTGTGGAAGAAGGACATTAAAGGAGCAGTGGAGACTGTAGACCCATTGGCAAGCCAGCTATCCGCTGCTGATGCTACTTGAGAATTCAGTATTTTGACTTCAGGAGCATGGGAGGCTGGGCATCAGGTCATGCCTTCATTTTCTCCTACAGAGCACAAAGTAGCTGAGAGTTTACATCTGATACACAAGATTGGGACACAACAGAGATAACTGGGACTAGCAAGGGCTTTTGAAGCCTCAAAGACTACTCGCAATGATACTCTTCCTCCGATAAGGCCACGCCTTCTAATCCTTCCCAAATAATTCTGGGGAATAAGCATCCAAATATATGAGGTTATTCAAAGTGCCACAATATCTAATTTTTAAGGGAAGAACAAAGTTGAAGCATTTATAGCCAAATTCAAGGCTTCAAAATATATAATAAAGGCTGACAGAGGTGCTGTTCAGTAGTAGGTCACTTGCCTATGTGTGGCCCTGGGTGTGATCCCAGCACTGTAAGAACAAACAACAAAGTACAATATTTAAGAATGCGTAATTGAGCCAGGTGTGGTGGTGCATGCCTGTAATCCCAACACTCAGGAAGGCAGAGGCAGGTGGATCTCTGTGAGTTTGAGGCCAACCTGGTCTGCAAAATAAGTCCAGGACAGCAAAGCCTACAAAGAGAAACCCTGTCTCAAGGAAAAAAAATAGAATGTGTAATTGGCTAGAGGAGAGGTAGATCTTCACATACATGTCAGTTGTCTTATGTTAAGAGTTAAGAGTAGACATATAATTTAATGGAGGGTCTTCTTGGATGTATCCATGGATATAATCATCTATACTGATCCTATATGACCTTATTTGACTCCCAGGACCCAAATGGTCATAGGAGAGAACAGACTTCAGCAAACTGTCCTCTGACTTCACACACACACACACACACACACACACACACACACACACACACACACACACAGTGAATATATAAATATAATATAATGTTTCTTAAAGAAGATAAGTTAATGAAAAAAAGATTAAAAGCCAAACAAACAATGCTGGGTATCAGTAAACCAAACCAAACCAAACCAAATCCTCAAAGCATGCTTTATGTGTAAAGGTGTCAGAATACATCAAGGTTATAACAATCAAATCTGAACTATAGACAAACTTAAAAAAACACTGATGCCTTCCAGCCTTAGCACAGGCAATAGTCTTAGAGTTATAAAAGTACCATCCACTAAAAAAATCATATGTCATGCAAATTAAATATGTAGTCACTTGGTAAAGCACTTGTATTTAGCATATATATATATCACAATTTAATAGGTCACAGTCCAATAAGAACTTTCCTAAAGATATAAATAGCTAGAATTTTCATATATTATTAATTAGAATATAAAATGTTACAACTGCTTTAGAAAACATTTTTATAATTTATATAAATATTCACTTTCCATACAGTATAGCAATTCCACTGTCTTATATTTGGCCCAGAGAAAGAGAACTTGTTTCATATGAAGATCTTTATGTTAATGCTTGTTGTAAAAATTTTTAATCCATAACAACCAGGAGAAAAATCAGATATCCTTTAACTATTGAGTGAATAAAGAGACACATACATTCACAAAAAACCCAAGGCCTTCAAGGTGTAAAACACTTGAGGCAATGTGAAAACAGTCTTTGAAGGTTGCATTCACTTGGTGTTGTGGAGAAGGCAGACATGGGACCAGAACATATCATCACTTGCCAGAAGCTATGCAGAAAGATGCATTATTTTGAAGGAATGAGGAGATCTGTGGAGAGAGAGGATTGAAATGTACCCTAGAAGGGATGAGTGCTCCAAATGTGAATTCCATCCCCATATACCCGACTCTCCTTCCTAAGTGAGGGTGCATATAAACTTAGACTATATACAAATCAGGAGCTTGTGGACAATGTTTCAAATTGCTTCATCAGAAACAGTGGTATGTGTTCAACATCAAGGTCCTGAGCTAATATCTGAGAGAACAACAGGCAACTGGTCCAAATGATGCCTCTGAGAAAGAAACCAGGGCGAGGTAATTCTCATTTTAATTCTTCCTACATTATTATTTTTTCCATATGCATTTATGACACTAATTAAAGAAAGAAAATATTTGTAAAATCATAAATAATTTATTTAATTTTGCCATGTAAGTTTCTTTGTAAGTAAATAATTTCCATAGATATTACTACTTTTTGCATTTATCTTCTCCACTCTGTAAAACAACATAAAGTAGACAAAATGAAATCAAATTTGGATTTATTACAATATGTTTAATTTGTTAGCATGTTAGCATGTTAGTATGTTCCCTTAGGAAAGGAGACTGCAATTCAGGGACCTTATCCAGACATAGGCCAAGCTACTTGTGATCATAGTCTTGCTCCTGTGCTCTTTTACAAATGAAAGCGTTTGATTTAACAGGAGAGGGCATTTACCAGGGAACACTATGAGCTCTTAGGTTCCCTTGCCCCATTCAGTCTACCGTAAGGCTTACTTATGGAGAATTTTGCTTGTATTTGCCGTCTCATGAATGCATTTAACAAGCCTGATTTTGCTGGGTCAGGTTACTGGCCCTCTTGTTCAGCATATTACCATGCATGTAGTAGGCAGTCAGCGTTTTCTTGATTATCTTCTGTAATCAGGAAACTGACCAGGTCTGTCCTAACTGTTTTCAGGATGACCTGTCAGGTTATCTTGGCTGTTGACTTGTTGGCTGCATTGTTAAAGACATTTCCATAGAGAAGAGGAGAAATTGGGAATGCTATCGATCTGGATCGTTCATGGATAGCCCTGTTCTCAGTAGGGCTATTCTAATTTTGGAGTACAAATTCCAGTTTTGGGACTTGAATGCAGAGTTGCAATCATCGTGGGTTGGTACAGCATGGCAGCAGGGCCTGTGGGTGTTCACCCAGACTGCCACCAGTGCTATTTTAAAAGACTTGCAACACAGCTGAGGGAAGACACCCCATGACATCGTTAGGTACTCCGTGCGAACTAAATACTTTGGCAGATCAAGGGATGACTTTAACAAAATAATATTTATTTCTGATTATAGCTTTGATATGTGTCCAGCATGGAAAATTAGGGGAATGTGTTGAAAAAAATGTAAAGGTCATCTTCAGATTTATACTTCAGTGAGCACCACTATTTTGATAAATTTTTTTCATAGTGTCCATTTCAGTGCACATGTTTTATGATTTTACTTTTTAAGCATTTATAGCCATCAAGTTACATGATAATTAAAGACTACTAAGAAGTAAGATATGTTACAATATTTACATTTCAAAACCTTTTCAAATATTTTGACTTGGGAATATTTCACCTATTTTCATGTTTTAGTCTCATAAATAACAAGAATTTCCAAGCTTAGTGATTATTTCATCTAAAAGAAGAACTCTACCTGCAATCTGAAAATCAACAAACACTTTAGGACCCTGGAGTTTTACTAACTGAACTGGATATGAGGATTATATTTTATTCATCACCCTGTCCCCAATTTAATGTACATATATTTTGAGATTATGATATAATTACATTAACACTCCCTTCTCTTTTGTTTTTCCAGCTCTTTCCATGTACCACCCACCATGGTCTCTTCCAATTTTATGGCCTCGTTTTCTTTAGTTGTTGTAACATATACATATACCTATATATATATATATATATATATACACACACACACACACATATACACATATATACACACATATACGCATACATACACACATATAACATAACATGTCTATCTCTCTATCAATCATCTATTTCTATATCATTTAATCTATATATCCCCAAACATATAAATATAACTTTCTCATACACACATCTCTATTTATCTATTTATCTATCTATCTATCATATATATATATATATATATATATATATATATATATATATATATATATATATATATATATATCCCCAAAGTTTTAGTTGCGTACGTGTTTTCAGGCCTGACTGTTTGGTATTGAATAAGCAATTGATGTCTTTTCCCTGGGGAAGACTATTTCCTGCTCCCAGAATCCCTTGTTTTCTGAAGTTCTTTGTCTAGGGCAGAGTCCTCCCAAGTCTTCACTGTTTCATGTTAGCCTGTTTATTGATGTTGCCATTGTTCAGGTCTTGTTTAGGCAGCCATGTTGGTGAGACTTTATGGGTGTAGCTACTTTGACATCTCTAGGTGACAGCCTCACAGCAAACTCCCTGTTCCATTGTCTTTTACACTATTTCTCTCTCCTCTTCTGTAATGAGCTCCCAACAATTTATAAGTATGATAATTTATAAAATCATTTTCAATTTGACATTAAGATTATATCTTTAAAAAAATTATATCTTTGAATTTGATTTCTTCCTTGAATATTAATAGGATTAATTTTTCCATATTATTGACATTTTTTTCTTTTTGTTCATATAGTTTGTTCATCATTCTGTGGAAATGTTTGTAAAATCTAAAAAAGAAGCTAATTAATTGAGAAATAGAAATTTTAGTATAATGGCGAGTGTGAGAGTGAGTGTTCTAGATATTTCTACTCTCTGATTATACTCAGGTGTTACTATTTTGCAATGTCTATGTTGTTTTGGAACCATTGGTTTTATTTCCCTTATGGGACTGTGGCACTAAAAGCAAAAGTTGATCAAAACTAGAAAGGTTTGTGAGAACTTTGCAAGTTGTATTTTAAGGCATGAAGCTTGGGACTTGACCACAGAGCTGGGAATTCATAATCTGTAATGGCGGGAGCTAGAGTTGTAGTTTTAATAATCTGAGGCACATCAAATGTGTTGTCTCTATCTTTTAATCTTCAGAACAACCCTATGTGATGAACTGCCCCTTTAACAGCTGTGAGAAGACCTATTTAGAGAGTAGTACCCTCTCAGGCCACAGGGCTGGTCTAAGAGAAGCCCAGGATCTCAGTCATGGGCAGACAGCTTTTCAAAGCACACAATCCTTTTAGCAGTAAGCCTGGTGAAATTCTGATCAAGTTGAACTCAACGCAGTCAGGGAGACGAGATTTTGTTTGTTTTTTCCTTTCTAATTACTTTTGTTTCTCATTGATTTATACGAAAGAAGCAGAACAATGCAGGGCAGGCTCCTGGAGCCTTTCTGTTTTCTCTGGCTAAGACAAAGTCTGAGACTTCCCAGAGTTCCATTTTCTCTCTCTGTTCTCAGTCATCTGTGCATCGCTAGGCAAGGACAGTTACCGTGTAGAATGATACTTTGTAGGCAGAGGAACGAGGAGAAGCCTTGTAACCTCATCTTCTCAAGTGGCTGTGATCATCCCTAGAAGTCTGTGAATTACATTTTTAGAAGTATTTTTTAAATTATGGATTTAAGAAGTTCACCACCCACTCATCAGCTCCCACTTCTACCCATCTTCTTTGCAGACAGGACCAGGAACTGCTGCCCTTTCTTCTTGCATTGAACGCATTCTTGTGAGCATCCTGGCTAGATCCTTTAGTGTTGGGGTCAATATTGGAAAGAGACACAGGATCAGTACACACACACACACACACACACACACACACACACACACACACACACACACTTTTCCTTCCTGATCACTTGCCCTCCTCTTCCCCTTTTTAACTCCCCCCCTGTCATTCTTATTAGCTAGATCAGTGTCTTCCTTCAGATTGTTCCCTGTTATTTCTAGAATCATCTATTCTTGACCATATCTGATCATTATAGAGGTAGACGTGCGGTTTTTGATGGAAAAAAAATTGATAAGTGTGTCCCTGAGAACTCTTGAGGACTTCACTTCCACCAGCCCTGGAATGTACCAATTAATTACCAATTGATTGCTTTCCTCTCTCTCTCTCTCTCTCTCTTTTTTTTTTTTTTTGATGTATGTGTTAAATAGCTTTATTTAATTATTCTGCACTGTATCCATAGCTTATCACCTTGTACCCCATACATTTATACAATTATAAGTCGTCAATTTCCAATTTAAAACAGATGAAGAGCAGCTTAGATTCATTGGAAGAATAATTAGATTTCACTCCTGGTGTAAGGTTAAGTATTCCCAACACCTGCAAGGGTCACAGCTCCTGCTATCCTGGTGGTGGCTGAACATGCCGCACACATTGGCCCTGCACTGAATTCTGTCAGACGGCTTTGCTTTTCTTACTGGTTACATATCACATGAATAAGGCACCTTTGAAGTCAAATTACATGAACCTTAGCAGAGCTGGCATGAAATGAAATTTTCAGTTTTATGACATTCATCTTAATATGTTAGGTATTCTTGACCATTGACATGGGAAGTACAAAATCAATGTTACATGGATATTTATCAATTTAGAAATGAAGTCTGCATTGTCTAAACTTCAAAATAAAGAGAATATTTGATGGCCAGGTTGTCCAGATTTTTGATTTTTGCTCTTTGTATCTCATAGTTTTAGGTTATGGACCCCCAACCCGAGACTGATTCTGTGAAGTTACATGAACATTAGCTGGAATTTGCTTTCCTCTCCTTTACAATTTTAATTGCTTCTTTGAAGCATGGCAGACATTCATTCGGTTTTTTTTTTTTTTACTGTCTTTATCACTAACTTAGTATTTGAGGCCAACTTTCTCAAACCCACTGCATATGCCCCACACTCCTGTTCTCATGTCATCACCATATTCTTCCAATCCTCTCCCATTTGGTTCTTGGATTCTCTAATTCAGCAAAGAGAGAAAGCATCAGGCAGAGACCACCATGTCTTTAGAGGCCTCCAAATGATGAACTCTGATGATTGACTTCAGCCTTCTTAGGCTAAACCCTTTGGAACATGTTTCTTCCTAACCTGTGGATCCAAGATGCAAAGTCCTTGATTCTCTGCATGTATCCTCACACACACTGCTCTAATTGTCTGGTGGTCATCGAAGCAGGCATCGCTTAAGAGTTGCAGAATACTAGGCCTTGTCTACAATTCATAGCAAGGTTTCTACTGCTATGAGTAAACACCATGACCACGGCAACTCTTACGAAAGAAAACACTTAACTGGGGATGACTTACAGTTTCAGAGGTTTAGTCCATTATCATCATGGCAGGAAGCATGGCAGCGTGCATGTGGACATGGTGCTGGAGGAACCAAGAGTCATATGTCTTGATCCCCAGGCAGCAGAAGGAGACTGTTCCACTGAGCAGCCTTGAGCATATGTGAGACCTCAAAGCCTGCCTTCACAGGGACACACTTCCTCACAAGGCCACACCTCTTAATACAACTCCTCCCTTTGGGCTGAGCATTCAGATACATCTTTTTAAGGTAGCCATGCCTGAAGGGCACATTCATGATCACCTAATAGATAGGGGCTGAATAGATAGATAGACAGGGGCTGAAGATTTAGCCCAGCTCATTGTCAGCACACTTGGTTACGGTGGTTTCTTTATAAGGCAGAAGAAGCTCAAAGCAAAGGATGATGACAAGCTTATGTGGGTAGAGGGTTCTGGGTAAAAAGTGGCCCAGTGGGCAGCCTACTGCCTCTGCAGCGACTAGGTGGTACCTAGATGCCCCTGAAACCGGCCCATCCCTGGAATGCTTCCCCTTCAGCAGAGCTCTGAGGTAGGTGACAAAGCTCAGCCTGGAGTTGGTGAAGTGTGGTTAAGGAACCTTTCTGCAGTGTAAAAAAGCCCAGCAACCAGAGGTGAAGGCGGCTCGGCCCCTCTTTGCGGGCTAGGAGGAGAGACTGAACATTCCCTGTGGCACAGGCTTGGGGCCCCTGCGAGGGTTGGGACACCGGAGGTGGCGATAGGGTAGGTGGAGGGTTGGGAGTCTCTTCCAGCTGGAGAGTGGGAGTGACAGAAACTGTTGACAGGGAAGGGGCAGGCGAGACACTCCAGGCCCCTCTGGTGGGCGAGGGCTGCGGCGGTTTCCCCAGCTCCTGTGGTTTTCCTGGGTGTCTGACAGTGGGAGGGCTGGCTACAAAGAAGCTTCTCTGGGTCCCCAATTGCCTTGAGTCTCTTGTCCCCAGCCCTAGTTGGGTGAGGCAGTGCCCCACCTTAGTGTCCCAACATCCTGTATTGGAGCGTGCTTGGTGTAACACACCAACCCTTATACCTACTGGGCAAACATCCTTTAGGGCATGTCGTTAACCCCCCACCTCCCCCACTGTCTTCCTTAACTCAGGGCTTGGCCTATGGCAAACAATACTTTTAAAAACATTCTTAATGCTTAAAGAATTAAAACAAAAACCAAACAAACAAACAACCCCAAACACTCAGAATCTGTTAAAAAGAAACGTGTATTAGCAATATGTTCAGAACACATGAAAATTCCATATATATGTAAAGTTTAACTCTCGTTGCCTATTAGTAAATTGGAAGAAAATACTGAATATTTAGAATATATCTAGATAAAACATTTGGCAGGGTTTAAGAGAAGGAAGAAGTTGCAAGTAAAACATGAGTTTACATTTATAATGGTACATTACACATAGCTAGATAAGAACACTGTTTAGGGAGATTTGGAGAAACCAATGACAGCAGTCATTGGGGAATATGAGGATTACAACTAATTTTGTTTCATTTCAATAGCATGCACATTACTTGACAAGGAGAAAATATCATTAATAAAACCCAACTACTCATGCAAGTCGCTAGAATACTTGATGATGTGGCTTTCACCGTCAGCACAGAAAGAAGCAACCAAACAACAAAATGAAGATAATGGTTGAGAGAAAAGCAATAAGTATGAATGTGGGGAAGTGATAAAGGGCTTCCATCTTTACAAAAAGCTCTGGAGTAAAAAAAATTAAGATTCACATAGGAGATGAACACAATAGACCAAAAACAAAACAAAACAAAACAACACAACAACAACAACAACAACAAAAACAACAACAACAACTTCACCCAAGACGAAAAGCAAATGAAATATTTGGAAAAAGAAAAAGTGTTTAACTCCTTTAGCTGGGAAATGGAGATTAACATAAGCTACAACTTTCACATGTCATCTTATTTAGATTGTAGTCACACTGGATGCTGACACGTGCCCTGTGGTGCTTTCATACGACACCAGTGGAAATCTTAACTGGAACAGCTCTGGAAAGTTCTTTCACAATAGCTATCAAGAGTATCTGATGTTGTAATCCTGGTCTGGGACTCTTGCCTAGGAAAGGGTCAATCAAAATGCCTAAAAATAAGAAAATGCTGTCTATCGTCCATTTTTACTGATGACAGCCCTGTGAGTTCCATCAACTGGTTACAGTGATACCATTGTGTTCATGACATCATCCTGATGGAATGAATGTGGAGGCAGTGCCTACACTGTGCTAATGGAGTCAGGTATGGACAGTTCCTATGTAAGACTGGAAGGAAACGCGCCATAACAAGAATAGCCACAGTTTATTTCGCTTTGAATGCTTCTGTAGTTTGCAGTTCCCTGCAAATTGCAGCCTAATTCACCTTTGTTGCACTTGCGGCACACTGGGAGGCCTGTGGTGTGTTTTGGGGATGTGCTCGGATGGAAACAGAAGAGGAGGCATCTCATCTTGTAACCTTTTCATTATACTAGGATAAATACAACCAACGAGCTGATTGCAGACTTGTGGGAAGAACCAAAAGAGATCAGGAGTAGATTCCTGATCATGGGGGATGTCTGTGGAGATTTTACTGAGGTGGAGACATCTGAGCTGAGGCTTGAAGAATTAGAAGGAAGGGGAGAGTGCTTCAGGAGAAGGGAATACAAACCAGGGCGTGTGTGTGTGTGTGTGTGTGTGTGTGTGTGTGTGTGTGTGTGTGTGTGTGTGTGTGTGACTTTTATGGGTCATAGAAAGGAAACCAGTGAATGTGAATTTAAAGGTGACAATTCAAAAGGTAAGAAGAGCTCTAGCAATTGAAGATTCACTTTATTCTAAACACAACTGGAGTCTACTGAGCCTTAGGTGTCTTCTGAGCAGAGGAAAGCACTTTGTAAGGGATGGCGGGGTGGGGGGGTGGGGAGGAGGCGTACTACCTAAGAGTGTGTCAGAGGAACTGTGTCCCGTGATGAGAGGGATGCCCTTGCTTTGGGAGGAGATACTCCAGACTGAGCATTTCCTGTAACACAAACTATAAGATCAAGATTTGGCCAAGAGGCTCAAAACAGTCTGTGGCCTCTCTAAGGAGAAAAGAATTTAGATTATTCTGGTCTGTGTCCAAGCAGTCTCCATGCAGGTCCCACCTGCCCATGCTACTTAGCTTGTTGCCCATTTGATTCCTAACTTTCACTGATCTGAAAGGGTGGGCTTCCATCACCCCATATACATTTTTTCTTGTTTGTTTGGTTTTTTTACTTATTTTAATATAGTCTACACAAAAATTAAGTCAGAAATCAGCTAATTAGGCAATACTCCTTAAATGCTGGTTTCTGTATTTGGCGTGTCAGAGGATCTTTGAGACGAATATTGTAGCATTTTAAGGAAAAATCAGTGAAAGCGAACTATGCTGACAAGCAAACACATCCAAGTGATAGCTTCCGGGTTTTGAATTGCACTGTGACCTCATGTCAACATAGTTATCTTTTCTGTGCTCATGACAACGTAGAAGCTCTAAGCAAACAACACAATTTTGGCCACATTTAAGCATTATCTCTTAAACATTATTTAGAAACATATTTATTTCTGTATGAAGGAATGTGGACTCATCAGATTGTTAGGTGAGGCACTCTCGAGTTGACTTTGGTCCTGTATACTTGTCCTATGATAGTGGTTATATGATTGACAGATTAAGCAATGGTGTCTGAATATCTAATGTCATTCACAGAGCTGGAGATACCTTCAGGTTTCCATCCCATTCTCTCTTCATTTCCTCAAAACCTCCTGATACAGCAAAGAACAGAATGTTACTATTTAAAAAATATTTAAGTAATTTATTGAGCTTACATCTCATTTGTTATCCCCTCACTTGTATCTTCCTGTTTCCCTTCCCTTCTTCTTTCATCCTATTTCCCTCCCCTAGGTCTGTGACAGAAGGGGACCTTGTCCCCTTCAGCCTATCAGATCTCTTCCTGGTAGCCTGCTTTCTCTTCTTCCGAGTGTCACCAAGTCTCCTTAGCAAGGGGAAGAGGTCAAATAGGGGGCACCAGAGTTCATGTCCGTGTCAGTCCCTGCTCTCCCCACGATTGTGGAGAATGTGGTGACCACTGAATAGATCTGGATAGGGGTTCTAGGTTTACTGTATGTATTGTCCTTGGTTGGTACAGTAGTTTGAGCTGACCCATCTGGGTCCAGTTCTACAAGCTTTAATGGGCTTCTTGTAGGTTTCTAGGACCCCTTGGATCCTTCTATTTCCCTATTCTTCCTTTGTTCTCTCACTTAGAGTCTCAATAGGAAGTCCCAGTATCTATCCCAATCCCTGGCCAACAGAGATAATGTTACTATTTTATTGGATAGATGATGGTCTTTAAGTTTGACTAGAGAAGTTTTGATGGATAGTGAAATAGTAGGATTCTCACAATACCTAAAATATTAGTGTGTGTGATTTGAAAGGATCAACCATGCTTTCTTCAACTCCAGCACTCTCCTACTATCTGTCACAGATCAGAATTGCTAAGGTGTTAAGGTTATTTTTATAAAACTGTATTTGTTTCTCAGCTTTTCTCTTAATCCAGTTATCAAACAAACGATTGAAACTCTATTAAACAAGCTTCACAGCACAAGAACTGAGAAGTTATTACTCTATTCTTAACCCTCTAAGCAAATTTGGCTTCCTCCCAACTTACATCTCAGAGATTCTTGCACTTTGTAGCTTTTATGCTCCATCTCCTTCTCCTGATGTCTCTTGGCCCTCTCCCAAGGCTGAACCTCCTGCTTCCTCTTCTATCTCCTCCTCACCTGGCTGGCAGGAAGTCCAGCCCGATTCTCTCACCTGTTCAGCGATTGGCTGCAAGCTGCTTTATTGGCATATCAGGAGACAAATGGGGAGTAGTGTTTATACAATACCGCGACAGGAGATTCTCAGAACAATGATAGCAATGAGATACAGGAACGGTACAGAAATCAGCATTGGAACTACACAAGAACCTTATGCCTACAGCAAAGTCACTTATATTGAGATAATGATAAAACCCAGAGCATCAGAGATCAGGATAATGGCGGGTTTTGGGGAAATTGGTCCAGATTCAGGGAGACTGGGATACTTGTCTAAGACCTGGGAGTTAATATATTTTTATTAAATACTTTATATCCACTGAGGAACCCCAAATGGCCAGTAGTGAGTTGTGTTCTTCCTGAATTAAGTAAGCCTTATGGCCAAAAGTTAGCTCAAACTTCCTAGATGGGCTCCCTTCTGACAGGTATTTGCGTGGCTTTTTAGCAAGCAGGGTGGGGCTTCCTGAGTTAGAAGCATACTTGTCACTTTGCACAAAAGAACAGTTTCTCAAAGATAGTCCAATAAATAGAGTTTCAATGTGATGAGTCTTTGTTAAAAGCCCTGTAGGCCAAAGTGTTGCATTTGACTGTTTTCGTTATTATCTTGCTTTTCCTTACCAACAAGAAAAGCAAACCTAGATGTGGTGGCATATGCCTGTAGTCCAAGTACTTAGGAGGCTGAGGCAGGAGGATTCCCCAAGTCCAGTACCACCTTGGGCAGAGTAGTGACATAGTAAGATCAGTCTAAAATGGAGGCAGGGAAGGGCAACAGGGCAAATGCTTTGAGGCTCTGCAATTCCTTCAGATTCTCAACTACCTCGTGGCTTTCCTGTACATTTTCAGCTCTTTGATGAATTTGGATTGTTCCCTCTGTTAATGCAGAAGCCTACAAATGATAAGGTTAAACATCAAAAGGTCACATCTAAAACATTTTCCAAATAAATAAAGGAAGGAAGGAAAGAAGGCTTGATAGTTTGTGGTGAAAGTAGAGCTAGACTTGGTCATTCCATAGCTCAGCACATGAGCTCAAGATGAAGAAAACAGCTAAGATAAAGCCACTGTCCTGAAAGTACTATTCCAAATCGTATGTCAAAAATATTTGTCTTTTTAATGACATAGAACCTAAAGACACACACACACACACATACACACACACACACACACACACACACACACACACACACACTTTGTAGCCTGATAGTTGTTACCCTTCTGTCAACAGTGTGTGCTAGTCATCATGTGTAAATATGGATGAAAATGTACTTTCTGTTTGACTAGGAATATGCACATCTTTTGGTAGACGTGGGTAACAGATGTCTTTTGGGTAACAGATGTCTTGGCTTTTACAGACTAATTGGCAAAGAGGGGAAAAGGCAGATAATTAAAGGGGTGGGAAGAGACACGAGAAAAGTGTAGTCTTCGTGATGGGGAAAGATCTAATAGACCTCCTTATTATGGGTAATTGCCTCTTTCTTCAACTTCATTTGCTGTCTTATGCCATATGACTTAAGTACATTGTAAGGGAAAGTATATGGTAAAGAACCCCAAGGAGGGGCTGCTATTTGCTAACAACCAGATTTATTCTGCCACGGAGTTCTAAGAAGAACTGACTCAATTAGCATCGGGTTTTAAAAAAACAAAATCAAAAGGCACGAATCAAATCAATAATGGCAATTTCCATTTTAATTGGCAGCTTAAGGTTCTGTGTTGAGGATGGTTGGTGTAAATATTCTCTAATTATACAAATGGAACTACGTAGTGGACTGATGAGAAGTGCGAGAGATGAAAGATAGAATATGGAATGCGTTTCTTTCACATTATAGGTCTCATTTAGTTCACTGTGTGTTCCCTGTCAGGGCAGTAGTCTGCCAATTGACTTGGAGTAAGTGAGGACATTGAACAGATGTTTGAACCCATAGCCATTAACAATTTTCAATTTTTCCAGTGTTTTCTATTACACAAGGTTTAAAAGTGAGGTGTTGTTTCTATGTGTTAACTAAAGTCTTTATGATCCTGGCTTGTTCCTTTTCACTTTAAACTGAAGGAAATTCTATAGCTTGTTAAGAAATGAATGGAAAATGAAGATCATTCCTCAGTAAGAAATAGTATATAATCATTTTTATAATGATCTAGTCAGTGATTTGAAAAGACATATAGGGGGTGTGGGTGGGAGGTCCTCAGAGGCTTATTTAGTGCTGGATTTAGATAAGCTATTTAGAACAAATAATTTATATATTTGCTGTAGCTGCAAGTCACATTGTACTGACTTTTATTTGACCACCTGTCCGGTCAGTAAACTTGTAAATAGAATGGCCTGAAAAATATTCACCTTGTCTTAAATTTCATTGAAATAATTCAGATCAAAATTTCAGATATCAGTAATAATGACTTATTTCTGCTATATTAACATTGTATTTTATTTAGTTTCTAGAAACTAGTGAGATGAATAGAATAGTTCTTAGCACCAGGGTAGCTTTGGTGGGATAGAAACAAGGTTACATGTGTAGTCTAGAGGCTGTTACATTCAGTCAATTACTTGATTTTTTTTTTTTTTTTGTGCCTCATTTCCTATCTGTAAAACACAGATACTGACAACCAAGTTGCCCTGGGAAGTGTACACCATGATAAATGCTCATGAAATCAGCTTAAATGTTGAGTTCTTGATAGCTGTTTTCACTCAGTGGATCCTTGCATCCCTTGGTTGCCTTGACTTTCTATCTTAGCTCCTCCTAGAAACAAAAGAGTAAGAGGAAAAAAAACCCACGTACTTTTAGTTGATATATATGGTTCTTTTCCTTGCATGTATGTTGGGACACCATGTGAATGCAATACCTGGGAAGGCTAGACAGGGCACTGGAGACATTGGCCTGGAGTTACTGATAATGACCAGCAATTATTTGGGCTGTGAGAAGCAAATCCTGGGCTGGAGAGATGGCTCAGCCATTAAAGGCTAGGCTCACAACCAAAAATATAAGAGAAGCAAATCCAGGTCCCGTATAAGAGAACTAAGTGCTCTTAACTGCTGAGACAGCTCTCTAGCCCAGAATATTTAAAATTCTGATGACCACAGTGACAAAGGGTTTGAGATAGCATGTCAAAGGGCTAATCTACCTACTTACAGCCCCTTACATTAGGAGAGTGTGCATCAGAGGCAGAGTGGCTAGTGTTCTCCATGCTTTATAATATCAGATTTTCATCAACTGTAAGTTTAGAGTCATCATATCAGTAAAATGAAGATAGTGCTCCCCAAGGGATGTCAGCATTTCTGGACCTAGTGCCTTTACTTTGGTTCATTTGCAGTGGATGCTGTGGCTCTCCGTAGTCACCCAGCAAGTGAGGAACAAACCTAGGGCACAGGCTCTCCTATCTTGTTTGTTCATGCTGTCGTAAAATTTAAGAAAGGCATTAAAGCTTCTCAAAGCAATACAGAGCAACCTAAGTCGTTATTTTATTCACAGTTGCTAAAAACTAGTTGAGTGAGAGAAGAGCTCAGCCCAGACCCTGAGAAACAGAAGGGTACTCAGTCCCACTAGCAGAGCAGACAGAGACACACTTCTTTCTTGGGGTTTCTGAGAGGCTGTTGTATCCTGCTTCATGCAGCAATTCCCGCAGGGAGTATGGAGGTCTATTGCTGGTTTTTTTTTTTTGTTGTTGTTGTTGTAAGAAAACTAGATTTGCATCAGCCAAGAACCATGGATGGACTTGACCTAGGCCTCTTACACAGATGTAGCCAATGGACAGCTCAGGCTTCAGGTGGGTCCTCTAGTAAGGGGAGCCGGGGCTGTCTCTGATATGGACTCTGATGCCAGCCCCTGGTGGGACCACCTTGTCAGGTCACAAAGGAGGAGGACACGCACAGTTCTGATGTGACTTGATGAGCTGGGGCAGATGGGAAAGGGGATTCCCTTTTCTGAGGAATAGGGGAAGGGAGAGGGGGGAGAGGGAAGGAAGGTAGGGCTGGGAGGAGAGGAGGGATGGGAGTATGACCATGATGTAAAGTGAATAAAAAATAAATTCATTTGAAAGGAAGGAAGGAAGAAAGGAAGAAAGAAAGAAAGAAAGAAAGAAAGAAAGAAAGGAAACTAGTTTTTCTCTCTCAAGTGTTAGGAGAGGTGGTTACTAATGCTTGTGTCATATTTCCTATGTGCCAGAAATGGGTGCAAAGTATTTATATGATTAATTTAATCTCCATAGCAACAGGATGAGGAAGTATGTTGTCATTGTAGTAATCACCTTTCTGATGAGGCCCAGTGGGACCAAATCATTTCCAAGATGACAAGGCTTGTACAATCAGGTGTTGAAGACACTTCCCAGGTTGGGAAATGCTATGATTCCACAGTTGGGGACACATAGGTTAAAGGATACCCTTTGTGTGATCTCTTTTTCATGTATGAAAACTGACTTAGCATTTTTTTTGTTGTTTTTGACAGGGGCTCACTGCATAGCCCCACTGGCCTGGGACTCCCAGAGATCCATCTGCCTCTGCCTCCTGAGTGCTGATTAAAGGTGTGTTCCATCTTGACACAGGCTTTATGTCTCTTTGGTTGTGAGCCTAGCCTTTAATGGCTGCACCACCTCTCGGCCCCCTTAGCATGTTTTTTAATCACTAGGTTTTGTACACCTGGCTCCCTGGAATCTCGGCCAACCTAGAATATGTGAGTCTACTAAGCTCATTACTATTGATAAAAAGGGTAGTTAGTTATTCATGATTACTCATTTATAAGTTGAATGTTTTATTAGTATAAAATTGGGTCTAGTTTTAGTAATTAGAAACTCAAAGAGTAATTTTATTAATAGTGATTATATGGCAAAACTTGGGATATTAACATAATTGGGGGTAGTTATAATTTAACAAAACATTCATTAAAGAATTACAGTATTTGAAATGCTATATTAAAATGAAAATCTGAATAAATTACAACCTCTGGACTCTATACTTATATCATTTCCTATCAAGACAAATATCAAACCATTTTTTATATTTGTTTGTGAGAGCATGAGCGTGTGTGTGGTAAGGGGAATGTTAAGATGATATGTTAATAAACAGACTAATTTTGCAAAGTCAAAGTTTTGAAAGTTGCCATGGTTGTATTAAACTCTATTATCATTGTGTTTTCTTCTGTGGAATAGAGGTACACATTAAAAAATCATGCAAAGGTTAAAGTCTACATTCAAATGGCTGTCATCCTAAGTTATTTTCCTTAGTGGATGGGGCCAAATAGAATGGTTCGTCAACACCTTAAGGGGGCCTACGACAACAATACCAGCCTTAAGTTACCGAGAATAGAACTGTTACCACTAGTTTTAGAGCTATACGCGTCTGTAATTCATTTTGTGTTCAGCACAATCACTTCAAAGTTCGGAGAAGCGTAAATGAACAGAGTGTTCTGCCTTGTTGGGGTTGCAGTTGCCCTTGCCTTGGGTCATTGTTCTGGATGCTGTGCTAGCAAGCTCCTCTTGTTGCTGAGATACTGTATCCTAGCATTGCATAGGAGCTATCCATTTTGGAGTAAACCAATTGAGCTTAAGAAGGATTTAGAGCACGGACCAGGGAAACATAGTAACTGTAGGAAAAACTATATAAATTATAATAACTATACAAAGGATAACTAATTGAATAGCTTGTTTGATGAAGCTCAGGACAGAGAGGGCATCTTTGTCATTTTAAAACCTGTCTTCAAGTTTCGTTAAGACTGAGTTTCAATTAAGCTTAGTTGGTTAAACGTCAAGATAGATGTTTTAAGTTAATAGAGATGAGATATCACAGATATTAATCTCCATTCAGAAATTTAGACCCAACAAGGGAGGAAAGATGTTTACTTCAAGTTTGCCTAATACAAATGGCCAAATCACTATGAACATAACATTTATATAATTCCTAATTGTCTCATGGTTCTCCCTGTGTTATGTAGTTTATTTTACTCAGGTGTAATAATATAAATGTGTATGTTAAAATAGAAATATAATAAAAAATTTTCAAAAAAGAAAAGAAAAAGAAAAAAAAGACTGAGTTTCTATTCTCAAGCACCACAAAGTAACTCTGCCATTTTCTGCGTTTTAAAGCTTCTTGCCTTACTCTTTCCAGGATTGAAGTGTGTGTGTCTTTTGTGTGACTCTTCAAACTTTACCTGCCAAACTGAAGGAGCATGTTGGGCCTCTGTCATGCTAACCAATGGCAAAGAACAAGTGATCAAATCGTGTGTGTCCCTCCCAGAATTGAATGCTCAGGTCTTCTGCCACAGTTCCAACAACGTGACCAAAACCGAATGCTGCTTCACGGATTTCTGCAACAATATCACACTGCACCTTCCCACAGGTAAGGGGGTTGCTTAGTCACACTCCTTCCTAATTACATTTCACTCTTGGAAGATGATAGTATGGCAGAAAACAAACCATCTGATGTTACCTGGGGATAAAAGTATGTGTTCTATAGCTTATTTTTGGCTGGTGACATTCTCTAGAGTCTAGCTGAGGTTGACTCTTTTTTTTTTTTTTTTTTTTAAGTTTTAAATCACACATCATTGTCAAAACATTGACGATAGTGTCACAATCTTGGGAAAATTTGACCACATAAGTTATAATTTCTTGACATAGATAATGGACCTAAAGTAAAATGTAAATTCTTTGTGATTTTTGATTTAAATAATTTATTCAGATTACATCTCAACTGTTATCCCGTCCCTTGTATCCTCCTGTTCCTCCCTCCCTCCCACTTTCACTGTATTCTCCTCCCCTAGGTCTGTGACCAAGGGAGACCGCTTCCCCCACTATATGATCATAGGCTATCAAGTCTCATCTTGGTAGCCTGCTTATCCTTCCTCTGAGTGTCACCAGACCTCTCAACCAAGGGGACGTGGTCAAATATGGGGCACCAGAGCTCATGTCAGTCAGTGCCCGCTCTCCACATAACTGTGGTGAATGTCCTGTCCATTGGCTAGATCTGAGTTCAATGTTTACTGCATGCATTGTCCTTGGTTGGTGCAGTAGTTTGAGCAGAACCTCTGGGCCCAGATCTGCCCGTCATTATGTTCTTCTTGTAGGTTTTAATCAAAGAAAGAAAAAGAAAACAAAAGAAAAGCTGTGTAATCTACAGTGATAGAGCGAGATCATCAGCCTGCCCCAGTAGAAAGGAAGGGACCAAGTGGGCATTTGAATGATAAAAAGCCATGGTGCTTATAGAGTTATGTACGCATCCCCCTTCATCAAACTGTACTTCTAAAGCGTGTGTGCTTCATCATGTTAAAAGCATGCCTCCCTAATACTGATTTTTAAAAAACAAAAGACTGGTTCCTGGCTGAGGGTACTTAGCAGGGTACATTTTGAGCTGGGACGAATCTAGAGTCGACCCAACCAAGAGCCGTTGACTGCTCAGCTGCACTGAAGCATCTTGTCCTGGAAGAGATGTTGTCCAAATCCTGTCCTGTCCTCACGCTGACCTGCAGAACGCGGCCTTATAAAAAGTCACCACTACAGCCAATGGCCTTCTTCTTTGTCCCATGCTCCTTTATTATCTCATCACCAATAAGACCGACCATAAATATCGAGCCTTGCTTTAGGATGCTTCTGGTTCTCAGGTACACGAGGGAAGGAAGTGTCCATGACAATTCAGGCCATCACTGAGGGCTCTGTATATGAAAGGGAGGAAATACGATCTAAATCACTGCCACTGCAGGTGGCTCGAGGACACGAGATGCGCCAACTGTAACTTGCTGGGTTGAACCATGTAAAGTAATACTTAAAATAGTGTCCCCTAAAGAATGAAATAGGTGCTGTAGAGCTACTTCTGAGAATTTTTAGGTGACTATTAAAGTGGCAAACATGGTATTGAACTTTCTAAGTGCAGTTGTCCGTCTCTACTGAAAAATCATGATGGCCTTTGGTCAACGCGTAGAACTCACTTGTGTTGATCAAAAACTCTAAACTCTTAAAAACAAATTATATTAAATAATATCGAATTGTATAATTGATTTTTTAAAATTCTTTTAAGTTGTTTTTAAAATCAAGACCTCTTATTTCTTGCTAGTATATCTTTAACACTTAGGTTTATTTGTTTGTTTGCTTTTCTTTTTTCAAGAAAGGGGTTCTCTGTGTAGCCCTGGCTGTCCTGGAACTAGCTCTACAGACCAGGCTGGCCTTAAACTCAGAGATTTGTCTGCTTTTGCCTTCTAAGTGTTAGAACTAAGGGCACGCACAATTATAGCCTGGTTCATTTTAGTTTTTACATATAGGGTTATGTTCAGTTTCAATTTGTGTAAAATGACGCAGCACACAACGGTGAGGAACAGGTATAACTTTTTCCCCCCACATGGATAAGAAGTTGTCTTAACATCCAGCATCAACTGTTACAAGCTCTGACCTTTGGCCTGGAGAGATGGCCCATGGGTTAAGAGCATTGGCTGCTCTTTCTGAAGACTCTGGTTTGTCTTCCACCATCTATGTTGCAACCTGTAACTCCAGTTTGACAGGTTCTTTTTTTTTTTTTCTGGCTTCTGTGGACACAACATGTACCTGGTACATACATGCAAGCAGAACATCTTGACACACAAGATAAAAACAAATAAACTTAAAATAAAGATCTAGCCTGTGTAGCATTTTTAATACTTTTGATGAAAATAAGGTAGATGTGTGTGTGTATGTATATATTTATATATATTTAAATGGGTACATTTGTGGATGCTTTGTGCTAGGTAGTTGTTATGTGGCTTAAGCTACTACTGAACTGTCTTATTACAGGCTTTAAATAAATATTGAGATTAGGATGTATGATTTTTCTAAAACTGATTTGAATATTATAAATAATTTTATTTTTGTTTAAAATTAGTCAGTTTGATTGTTTCTATAAAACACATGCTGAGATTTCGATTAACTGGGTTGAATGTACAGAATACTCTGGAGAGAATAGTCATGTTAATGTTGATCAATGAACATAGTGTGTTTTCCCACTTATTTTGTCCTCCAGTTATTCTTAGTCATGCCACTTTGTTGTCAGGGAACATGTAATAGACATATTTCATTGAGTTTACTAAACTCAATATGATTATGAATGGCATTTTTAAAAGGTTTTATTTATTTTTTCTCCCATACAATTCATCCCCACCACAGCTTTCCCTCCCTCAATCCCTCTCAGTCCCCCTACCTCTCATTTCCCCTAGTTACATCCCCCACCTCTCTTCCTGGCACCCCAACCCCCACCCCGAGAAAAGAGCAGGCCTCCCAGGGACATGAACGGAACTCGGTACAACGAGATGCAATAAAACCAGAAACAAACCTCTCATCAAGGCTGAGTGAGGCAGCTCCATAGGTAGAGGAAGAGTCAGAGACACCCCCATTCCACTGTCAGGTGTCCGCCCCAAACCCCAAACCAACAACCGTAATTAACAGACATGCAGAGGACCCAGCACAGAACCATGCTGCTTTTTGATTGAAGCTTCAGTCTCTGAGCCCTCTGGGCCCCGCTCACTCAATTCCAAGGACTGGGGTTGTAATCTCCCTCTGTCCTTCATCCCCTGGCTCCTACAATTCTTCCTCCTTGCCTTTTTTGTTTGTTTGTTTCTCGAGACAGGGTTTCTCTGTTTAGCCTTGGTTGTCTCGGACTTGCTGTGTAGACCAGGCTGGCCTCGAACTCACAGCAATCTACCTGCCTCTGCCTCCTGAGTGCTGGGATTAAAGGAGTACGCCACCACCCTGGACTCTTTCTCCTTGTTATAAGAAGGGTTTCTAAACTGAGAGAGGTGTCACATACCTGTAATGCCAGCGCTGCAGTAGGCAGAGTCAGGGAATCTCTATGAGTCTGAGGTCAAGCTGGTCTACAAAGTGAATCCGGGACAGCCAAGGCTGCACAGAGAAACTCTGTCTCAGAAAAAAATTGTGTCCACCATGTCTGTCAGTCTTTTAGCCATTAATTATTGTGTTAACAGTATTAACACAAAGAATTTTTTAATTTTTAATTTGGTGAAAAAAATATTTATTTATTTATTTATTTGTTTAATGTACATTGGTGTTCTACCTGCTTGTTTGTGTGTGTGAGGGTATCAGTTCCTCTGAAACTAGACTTGCAGGCAGTTGTGAGCTACCATGTAGGTGCTGGGAATTGAACCTGGATCCTTTTGGGAAGAGCTCTTCACCACTGAGCGAATCTCTCTAGCCCTTGTTGCATTGTTTTTAAGGATCAGTTTTTAAAAAAGATTTATTTATTTATTATTAAGTATAAGTGATCTATGTGCATGTACACCTGTATGCCAAAAGAGGGCATCAGATTACATTATACGTGATTATGAGCCACCATGTGGTTGCTGGGAATTTAACTCAGGACCTCTGGAAGAGCACTTAGTGCTCTTAACCACCGAGCCATTTCTCCAGCCCAGTGAATTTTTTTTTTAATGTTAAGTGTATATAATATTGATTTTTTGAGCATTCTCATGACTCTATTAAGGTTACTCTATGACAATGGGTTGCAGTAATTGAATTCTAAACATTATCCATAGAAGAGGAAATGTGTGTTTTGTAGTCATTAACTAATATGGCTACAGTGATGCTGCATGTATCATTGAATTCAAACCCCTCTATTTAAACTAAGAATTTGTATCATTAGTGACACTGTCTGGTAAAGGGCATTAAATTGAATAGGGCTACATGTAGGACACATAGTCTCCTTGTGTGGAGTTATTCTCAAGGGGGACTAAACATGGTTATTTTTAGCATAGACCAGTTCCTAGGTGGAGAAAGGCTGCAAACTTTTAAGCTAAGCATCCCCAAAGACCATGCCAACCATTACACCATTTTTATGTCATCAAAGAGTGTGGCCAGTGACCCTACTCTGCCTATTATGGACCTGTTGATGTCAAACGTAATCACATATATATTCAAATATAGAACAGCTCTCCGAATAGCAGAGTGATACTCCTGCAGTAATTGACATGGAGCTTTGTGTTCATGGCCAGCATAGTAGAAATACAGTCAGGAGTTGACCAGGATCTGCTGTGTAGATGTGGAACTCCCTTTTCGGATTCTAAGTGGACCTTTGCCCCCATGCTCCCTGCCTGTCACATCCATCACCCTACAGACCATTTGCGGAGAGCTGATTTGATGAAGAGCCAAGCCTCTCTGCTTCGGGTGGCCCTCTTTTGTTCTTAGATCGTGTCTATAGTATCAGTCCTCTTGGTTCCTTTCTTTGTGACAAATGCCTACATTGAATGAAGCTTGTGCCTCCTCCACTCCATTTGCTTGCCTCTTTGATCCTCCTAATACAGTGCTGAACAACTGCTGGCACTTACTCTTTTTTCTCTCTTCAAAATGCTGTTAAATGTTTGATGCTAATTTCTAACAGCGTAGGGGCTTTCATATGGGTTTCTATTGTGACACAGAAAGAAACTCATTTTGTGTAATTTTTTTTTCACCTCACATGGACATAGAACAAGAATTTTATAAAACATATCTTTAAAATGTATAAGGCACTTCAATCGTTGCTAGTTCCTTAAAAAAAAAAAGTGGTGCTTGGATCCCACTGATAGGCTTATTCACAGTTTAAGAAACACTGCTTTAACTGATATTTAAAGGGTAGAATTTGTAAATGGAGCAAGGGCATTTATTATTTTAATTCAGTAGTATAAAAAACTATTCAAAATGTTAGTTACTATTTTAATTTCACACATTTTTCCTTTTAAATGGCCTAAAATTGATTAGATTTAAGACAAATTAATTCACTTCACTGAGACTGAAATTTAATTTAGATCATATTTAAATTGAATCATTTGCTCTTAAAAATGTACCTTCTGGTTTAATTTTACACAAGGGTATAATTTCCAGGAGTTAGTAGTTTTACTTGATAGAAGTAAGCTTATATTTTCATAGAAATATAATAGAAAAAAATCTCTTTTCCTTGAAGATTATTGAAGCAGATATTGAAGTTGAGATGTCACTGAAGAAATAAATAATTTCCGAGTTCGATATGAGCATAAATATAGGTGGTTTCTAAATTTGGAAAGCAACAATCATTTAAAAAAATTAGCCTTTTTATTTGACTAGTACCTAAGTTCATGTCTTTATAAGCAACAGATGTGTTAGCCCCACAGTACAAATGTGGTATCATATGTTTAGCATAGATAATACAAATAAATTAAACAAGACAAACTCATGTTTTCTAGAACTTTTCCTGTCTAATATGTTCTTTAGTTTATTCTTAGAGCAGAAGGAGGAAGCTTCTAAGGAAGGCTGCCTCTTTCTGGAGTGTGCTTCTCATTTTGACCCTGTGCCCTTTGACCTAGTCTTCCCTACAGTCATGACATGTGGAGGTTGTTCATTCTCAGCATCCTTCAAGATAAGGAGAGAAGATATTCTGGCTAGAATATTTTAATTTCAGAAATAAATGAAGTAATCCTGGCCCAGAAAGAAGGTTACTATTTCTAGCTCATCACCTTAGCCACTCGGCCACAACTACAAGTGCTAATGTTTCTATTTCAAAAGGAATGTATTGATTTGCATATGTTAGTATGTGCTAAGGGGAACATCTGTGTAGCAGAAATGAATAATAAGGAAAAATTTTCTATATCTAGGGTATATTTTCCCTGACAGTGGCTTCTGTGAGTCCTATAGTTCATTCCCCTCAATTTTTCTCACATTTCTTTGTGAATAATACCACAAAAACACAGCTCTGACCTCAAAGAGAATAAGAGATAGTTGATTCTGGAGCCAAATTTGAGTGACCATGGCCCAGAACCACAGATTTAAGTTATCTAAAGTTTTATTGTCCAACATAGAACCAGTTTCATGAAATTTTTGTAGTAAGTAAACAAAGAAAAGTCGTAAATCAAGGTGCCTTTCAAACAGGTGGGCCACTGCTCGGTGGAGGAATCTCAGCCATGGGTTTCAGACACTTTGTGATAGCATTCCTGGCCCTTTCTTTAATGGGGAATACCAATCCAAAGGGTTTTATCTGTTTATCAGGATGCTCAGCTCAGCTTTATCTGCTAGTTACTTGATGTTAGGTCGAACAAGAGGTGAGCAGAGATTGGCTGTATGTCGAGTCCAAGATAAATTGGCTTTAGACTCTGTGCATGTGACATTTCAAACGTCTCTGTGTCGTTGATATTCTGGTCAGTCACTCGGCCCGTGAACGCACAGTTCCTCCCCGGGAATTCTTCTTCACTCTTACTTGGTTTGAAATGGACTTTATATAGACCCCTTCCCCCTTTCATTTTCTTCTAATTTTTGACCTCTCACCATGTCAGTGTTTACAGCTCCTCCGGGCTGAACTCTGCTTTTTAGTTCTGCTGACTCAGCACCCTTCCTGGCTTAATGCTTTGCTTGTGATTTTTTTGAATATGAGTTTTTTTTTGGGGGGGTTGGGGGGGGGAGGGATCCTTATTTGGAGAAATGGTGGAAACCTGGATTAAATTTATTTCCCCAGAAAAAAATTGACATTAATATTTCTCAGGTCTGTCCAAACCCAGTCCATATTTTAATTAAGTATTTTGGGGGTAAATATAGAGAATGAGTTGTAAGCCTGCTGCCTCTTCCCTTCCCTCCCCTTCTCTTTTTTTCTTTCCTTCCTCCTCCATATTTTCTTCCCTGTCCCCTTCCCTCCCTTACCCTCATTTTCCTCCTCCTTCCATTTTTCCTTCTCTTTCTCCTTCCCTGTCTCTTCTTCTTCTTTGTGCTCTACTGAAAGCTATGGTTGTGATAAAAGACTGCTCACTGTCTCCCTCTGTTGAATATTTGTGTTTGTTTTGTTTTCAAGGCAGTGTCATATATAGCTGCCTGTGTCACATAGGCACCTCTGATCTGGCCTTTCATTGTTTCAGGACCACATTTTATCTCCTATCTTTGTACACTAAAGCTCTTGGCCGTCATGACCTGGCCAATACTTCTGGGGTACACTGGCAGATCCTGCCGTACTCAAACATGGTCTGGATTTTCACTGTAATTTTGGCTGCTGAGCAATTCATTTATATTTTGCCCCCATCTCAATCATAAAACAGAAAAAAGTCATTTCTATTTTATTTAGCATTTCCACATATACTGTACCAGGATGGGTGTCTGTGGCCATCTAATGTGGAACTTGGCAAAAATGGAAACTCTAGGAAGGCTTAGTTTTGAAATGATACTGGCATAAATATCTATCCATCTGGAAGAAAACAGGGTTGTATCACAGTGTCACATAATATACAAAAATAAATTATAGCTTGATTAAATATCTAATTGTGACTTATAGAACAATTTAAATGTCAGAGGCAAATTTAGAAAAAAAAAACATTTATGACTTTATAGTATGGAAACTGTTCCTAAATAAGACAGGAAGCTCAGATCTATAAAAGGAAAAGACAAATATAATTGAGTACATGAAAACTAAAATAAAATGAATGAGAAAAGAACATAAATAAAACCAAAAGATAAATATTGGGTAGAACTATTTGTAGCATATATGACTGAGAAAAAGTAACACATTTAGAAGGTGCTGTGTGTGTGTGTGTGTGTGTGTGTGTGTGTGTGTGTGTGTGTGTGTGTGTGTGAGTAAGAGGAAGGGAGGAAGAGAGAAGGGTTCTAAATAAAAATCCAAGGAAAGAACAGGGAATGAAACTAGAAATTTTAGTTTAGAAACAGTAGAAAGGCAGAGAAACTCCAAAGTAACCAAGTACTGAAATGGTGTCCAACCTCACTAATAGCTAAAGAGATACACACTAATGTGGCTATGAATAATTTTTCCACCCATTAGATTAGTCAGGATGTTTTTAATTAAGAGTCATCAGAAAATTAGATAATAATGTCTTAAGTGATTTTTAAAAAGTGCACTGACAAAGATGAAAAGAAACAGGGATGAACTAGAGGTCTGTGGTTCCTTAGTAAGGGACTGAGTGACGTCACCATACTCTGAGCACCTTCACCGGGGAGGGCATTCTCACTAAATTTTCTAGTCTTCCTATCTGTCATTTTTCTGACTCATGCTTTGTCAATGAAGCAAGCACTGTGTTTTGTTATCAGGGTACGTGAGTTTTCAGGAGCAATTAATGTCAAGAAGTATAGTTTGCTGCGTTAGGAAATCTAATGGAAGCTGACTTTATTCAAATGAAGTATCAAGGCTCTGCCCTTACTGTTGTTTAAACAAACCATCTCGTCTCCTTATTACCCCATGTGAGACCTTCGCTTTAATCTTACACAGGGCAGAAAACAGAAGTACTAACACTCCTGACAACCTGTGAGCAGCGGCTGTTTATCTGGCAGGTTTCAGGATCTGGTGACTATGTTGGAGTGACAGAGGACCCTCCAGATATAAACATTTTTACATTTCGGAAAACTTCAGTCATGCCAACTGCCCCCTAGAAGAGAGCATACACGTGCTCAGGATGAAGACACCTCAATGTCAGGCCTGGGGGAGGCAGAGAAGCACATGATGGTACATAGTGCAGAATAACCAATACAGGGGCACATGAGAAAGCAAAAGGAGGAACCAGGGACTGAGAGATGGATCTGCAATTGCAGGGAACTGGGGTTCAGTTCTCAGCACCCATATGGTGTCTCGTGACTATTTATAACTATTTATGCCCTCTTCTGGCCCTTATGGGTCTCAGGTATGCAGGTATACAATATATACTTAGAGGCAAATACTCATATACATTAAAAATTAAATAAATATTAAAAGCATAGAAACCAGCATAAAAGAACACATATAGAGAATTACTAAGAAGAAATTATAGACTCAGTGCTCTGCCTAGTTTAAGAGAACAAAAGGCAAATTAGAAAACATTTATAGAGAAAAAGGAACCATAAAATAGTGCTCTAGTAGATACGAACAGTAACAAAAGAAAAATAATAAAAATAAGTAACAATTGAAATTAAAAACTGAAGAAATAGGTTTAACAATTGAAGAGATATTGTAAATCTGAGATCCAGGACGAAAGGAATTGTTTTCTGTGTACTGTGTAGACAATAAATGATGAAAAAAGTGAAGAGAGATGACAAAGACAAGTATAAACAGGATTAGCATGAGGCAGGTCATACATAATGGTACAAAAAAGCAGAGAAAAAACAAAGCAAAACCAAAAATCTTTGGGAAAAAAGAGCCATCTACGCAGCTAGCAGATCAAAACTGATGAAAGATGTGAATCTACAAATCTCAGAAATTCACTAAGTATCACCATGACAAGGGAGAAGAAAGCCCTGGCATATTGTGTAACTGACTGTTAGGCACCAACACAAAGGGAAAGCTTTAAATTTGGCAGAGAAAAATGGTAAGCTAAACTCAGAAGGGATATAGTGAAGATGGACATTGTCCTTGCAATAGTGTAGAGGGAAGTGAGAGAGACTCAAATTATGTCACCAATATTCTGAGAACAAGACCAGCAACAGAGGCTCTATATTCAGAAAAGTGATCTTTGACACATAGGGAGAGGATAAGAAAGTTTGACAGCAATGGACATAGAATGAGTTGGCCTTGAGAGAACTCTGGCACAGGATATTCTGAAGAACTCTCTCCAGTATAGAAAGAGCAAATGCACAGCTCTGGCACATGTGCAGGATGGAACCGTGAGGCAAGAGGCATATAACTGATGATAGATGTTATTGATTAGCAACAGAAATGATGTCCATGGATCCTTAAGAATAATATGGGCAATAGATTATCTTCTTTATGGTTATGTAAAAAAAGAATAATATAGACACACCATTGTATATAAAAGTAGCATACTATGTACATCAGGAGAGGTATACATATAGTTCATTTTCTGAAGGCTTTGGTAGATCTAGATGGAGCATAAAGATTCTTGTGAGTATTACTCAAAATATGTTTTATATGAATGTTGTCATTGCCCCAGACATCTAAGAGAATAGGAGAATATTCTCTTTAGTCTGTGAAAATAAAAAAATAGAATATGAAAAAATACAGCAGATGGCAAGACAAGAAAGAATATGACAGGTGGGCAAATGAAAGCAGACAAGTATATCAGTTAAGAGCAAATAATTTAAGTTAAATAAGCTAACCATTCTAGTTAAAACAAAAGATTACCAAATTAGAGAAAAATTAATTCAATTAAATCTTTAAAAATATATGTGTGGGGCTGGGGATGGGTCAGTGTGAATGTCCACTTGCTGCTCAAGTCGACTGACCTGCGTCTGTATTCCTAGAATTCACTTAAAGGCAGGAAGAGAGCTGACTCCAGAACATTCCTGCCACATGTAAATGGTGGCATGTGCTTGCTCCAGCCTCCACTGTCATCACAGACCAGTAAATAAATAAATAAATAATATTTTAAGAATTTTTATTAAATCTATCTATTATCTATCTATCTATCTATCTATCTATCTATCTATCTATCTATCTGTCATCTCTCTGTGTGGGACCATCGTTCTGCTACAACACTCTGGAGGTGAAAGGACAACCTATAGGATTCAGTTATACCCTCCTACCACATGAGACAAGCTCAGGTCATCAGACTTGACAATAGGTTCTTTTACTCCATGAATCATTAGTAAATTAATTATTTTTACATCCATTTACTTATATGTATGCACATATGCATGTACGTTGGTGAATGTGTACAAAAGTGTGCATTGGCAGGGTCAAAGAACAACTTTTGGGAGTCTCTTCCTCCATCATATGGGTTCTAGGGATAGAACTCACTTTGTCAGGCATTTCAAGTGACTTAACCTGCTGAGCCATGTCTCTGCCTCCTAAAAAAAGAAAGGAATGAATAAACAAATAAATAAATCTATAAAAATATTTATAGAAACATTAAAATTATTCTGATGGAAAAGATATAATATACATGAAACAAAGGTGATAATTTACATTTGCTAATAGCAGACAAAATAAACATTAATGCAAAAGAGTTGCTGGAATTAAAAATGGCCTGGGCAAAGGCTGTAGCTCTTAGGAAAAGAATGCACTTCATACACACACACACACACACACATACACACACACACACACACACACACACCACACACATGAAAAATAATAAGAAAAAGAATCAAATTGTGCACAATTGAGGACATAACTTTTCTCTCTGTTGTGTCTATAAGGGCATTACCAAGCATAAGGAAAACCAAGACATGTCTACAACCTCAGAGGGAGGTTTTAATTAATCAACTACAATATTATCAATAAATTAATATAATTTTACTTTTTAATTAATTAATTAGTATTAATTAATATATTCTGGAAACAGGAAGATAATTTTCTATAAAATTATAGTTTACCAATGAAAATAGTCCTGTGATATTGAAGAACTTGAGTCCATAATTTTAAAACATTCTAGAAAGTTTCACTGCCCTAGAGGATCCACCAGAAGACCTTGCCAAGCTTCCAAGAACAGGTGGTTCCTACCTGGACTTTTCAAAGTATGGACACACAGGAAATAATCCTGTAACTCATTTTATGCTTGTTTTAAGAGCCTAGTCTGCAAAGTGTTGGTATTGGGATATGGGGCCTTCTAGGAAGTGATCAAATCAGGAGGGTGGAGTCCTCAGGAGTGGGATTAATGTCCTTATAAAAGATGTCAAAGGTAGCTAGCTCCTTTGACCATTTGAAAACAGATGAAGGTACCTCATGTGCCAGAACACAGGCCTTCACCAAACAAGACCTGATGGCACCTTAGCTTGGACTTCTTAGCCTCCAGGACTAATCATGAGAAATAATTTATGCTGTTTATAAGCCATCCATAATTCCCCCAATCAGCAGAGTAGTAATATATTTATTTTTACATAATTGAATTGTGTAATTTAGTACAATTTCATATCTTACCTTTTTTGCTTTAGTATCAAAGAAAATCTTCTCCCGTGTGAGCAAGCACACTTTGTTCTATGGTGGTGGCTAGCCTGCATTTCACTTCCTAACAGAAATGTTTTCTGGTGTCTCTCTGTAATATATCGTAGCACACCTAGAGAAACAGTCATCAAGCAACATCAAAAGCACTCCAAAATCCACAAAATCCGTGTAGCACAAAGAGAGGGAAGCCTGGACAGGAAGAACCATAATTTATAGGGTTAATCGTGAAAGGCACTGCTATTTGGTGCATGCTTACACTAATTACAGCTCTTCATATGGGAAACAGACTATTCAACCACAACCTTCAAGCTACACAATCTCTGTTTCTATTCTGCTACCAAAATACAGTGCAGGACAATGGTAAGTCAAACTGCAACTTCTCATTTTTTTTCCATTCTATATTACAACACCGTCTCTTAAGACAACCATCTTATTTTTCACTAATTTAAAGAGTCATTTTAAATTTTAAAGGAGGTACAACATTAAAAGGTGGACTCTCGGCTAACTTTTGCACAATGTTCTGTTCTCAATTGGGTGACTAGAAAAAGGAAGAGTCATTTATCTGCATCCATTGTGTGACGTGTGCAAAGCCCACTCATAAGGGACATGTCTGAGGAAGACTTTCAGTCAAATGAAAGATTTTCATTTGAAGAAAGAGGAAGTTCCAAGAGGATCAAATTGATCAAATATTAATAATCTGAAAATATAATGCAATTTCTGAAAAACGAAGACTCCACTAGATAGCATATTCTTTGGAGAGAATAAGTCTTGTTTTCTTTATTCCTTTTAAAACATCCATCATTCTCTTTTGACTTTGGCTTTCTGTTTGAGACACAAATTCATTGCTATAGTCAGAATGAGGTGACATGTGCACCGTACTCCTGGACCCTTGGGGGATTGCTCCTCCATCATAGAAACAAATCCGTTCACAGCTCTCCTGAAGGACTCGGTGCACACCTGCCAGGTTTGCCAGACAGCATTTCCCTACCTCAGCCCATAAAGCGAAAGGCGCTATATTTTTAAGATTTTTGTAAGTTCAATTAACTCTCTCATTCAAAGTAATCAAACCTGTGTTTTTGAAAGTTTAATGGGAGAAACATTTCTGGTCTCCAGAAACAAGTACACTGATTCAGATTAGTACATTTTCTTCATAAGGATGGAATAGGAAATTGAAAATAAATTTATAGCCAATTTAAAATTGAGCATTCTATATTATGCAAGGTGCTATGCATGTAAATATCTTTAACGCCTCACCCAAATCTGTGTTCGTGACTATGATGGGACCTTGAGATGGTCAAAATGTGCTTATCAATCTTTTCCAAGTGAGCAAGCTGCTTTGTGGAATACATTAGAGCTTACACCAGTAAAGATTTCGGACAAAGACATGTGTCTTTTCCCTTGTCATCAATATTTTAAGTACCTTTTGCTGAGCAAGGCTTCCTGTCATGAGCTAGGGAAGCTTTCATTTTTTTTTTTTTTTTTTTCACAGAAAGGACTTCTTTTAGTGGAGGACAGAGGAGAGAGACTATTGCTCTTTGCTGCCCTGAAATCAAGGAAAATGAGTTGTGAAACCTACTTGGGTTTTCTTTCAACATTTTATATTTTTAACAATTAAAAATTTTTTTTGTTTATGTGTGTATCTGTGTGATTGTACACCGTATATAAACGGGTGCCCATAGAGGTCAGAAAAGGGCTCTGGAGCCCCTGGATATGGAGTCATAGGTGTTGTGAGCTGTGCCCATCCCCCATCATGACTGCTGGTTCTCTGAAATAGCAGGAAGCACTGTGAAACAGTGAGCATCTCTCTCTCCTTCTTCCAACATTATTTTATTAATCTTATCACTCCTTGAGTGGAGGTTTTACTTTTTAAAACACTGTTAGGTCAACAATTATATTCTTCAGCCTAATGCCAGGGAAAGCTGTCATCCAGGAAATATTTTTATGTGTGATGCCACCTGCTTGCTCAAAGATTATGAAATTTGGTCTGATGACAATGATGTACACAAAAAGGCCTTTTCTTTTCTAGAAAGAGCACCAGAGCAATGAAACTTGTGTCAGAAGCTCACAGGTTCAGTTCAAAGGCAGAAATACTTATTAGTCTTGTCCCTGGCCAGGTTTGGTGGAATATTTATATTCACAGTCCGGTACATGACACATGTCGATCACGGTGCTTTTTAAACATGACTAGCAGTGTGTGCCGAAGGAAGACCATTTGCTGATGTGTATAATGAAGCATTGTGAAGGCGTCTGGCCAAATGAGCTCATGTGCAGCTTATGTCTCCTGAATCTTAGCACAGTGATGGCCGTGAACAAGGAGTGGGGGGCTGCGACAAGCAGGAGGCGGAGGGATCATGGGGATGTGAGCATCTGCCTGCAGCAAATGAGTACATGACCCCAGTGAAGTCACATGGAAGTCCAGCATTATGGACTAGTCCCCTAACTCTTTCTGCCTCACGTCCCAGGCCAAATGCAGCTGCACCTAATGATGGGTGCCTTTAATACGGGGTGGGGGTGGGGTGGGGGTGGATTAACCTGGGTCTCTTTAAGGGTTATTTTGGACTGTTAATTTTCTGTAACCATTTGTTACCATAATGGTTGGCAAGAAAGCACCAACCTTGAGAAGTTTTGAAGAAAACACTCTTTGCGGGAAACCTTCTGGTCTGGTGTACTTTTGTTTGTCTCCCTGAATTACTCTAAAAATAGCCAGTTAGCTAGTACATACCCTTTTTAGGCTATCTAGTCTCCAAGCTTTTCTCTATATTATTTCATTTAAGTCCAGCTAATACCATTTCAAGGAGGAATAGAAATGAGTGTGTAACAGATTTAGACTAATTTATTCAAGGCAATAGCAATGTGGATTTAAAAAAAATTTTTTGATCAAGTACATTTAACCATACTAACTTAACCATAATTCCACTTAACCCTCACCAATCTCTTATAGCAATATTCATTCACAAATTTCAATACATACCAAGGAAATGTAAAATTCTTAAGCTGGAGCCATATAGTTCTAATGAGCATCGATAAGCTTTTTGTCCCCTTTGATAAAGGATAAAATGTCAGCAACAGTTGAGAAAGCACAGGAATCGTGCCCATGTTGTCTCCTCTGTTTCTTTGCAACCTGTTGAGTTTGCTTCCCAAAGCAAGACATGGGACGTGGTGAGGAGGGAGCTGACACGCACAGCAGTCCTGGGCCATGATGACAGATCTGAACTCTGTGCTCCAGGTTGCGGTGACTTTCACCACCAGCTCAACTAGCCATTGAGGGAAAGTTGCAAATTCACAAATTAAATTCCTTCCTTCCTTCCTTCCTTCCTTCCTTCCTTCCTTCCTTCCTTCCTTCCTTCCGTTGTCATTTCTTCTTCACTACCTCTCTTTCTCCATCCTTCTCTGTTTTTCTTTCCCTTTTCTCTACCTTGCTAATACATCTAGCCCTTCAGATTCATAAGTTCTGTCTCCACAGGTTCAGGCAGCTGCCTACTGAAAGCATTTAGGGGGAAAATGTGTTTATATACATCTCTACAGTACTTTTTCTTTATCCTTATTCCTTACACAATGTGACCATGACATAACATTTACATTGTATTAGTTTTTAGAAGTAATCTAGAGGCAAATTAAAGTGTGTGGAGGAGTGGTGTGTGGGTTATGTAAAAGTCCTATTCCATTTTATATAAGGGACTTATATAAACTTATATAATTTTAAATTAGTCCCCATAAATAACAAAGGACACTTGTATTTATTTTCCCAGTTCAACAGATTCCAGAGCTCTGTAGAGATGCTTGTGAGTTGGTTTCTCACACAGCTGGCCTAGTACTCTTGTCTTTTTCACTCCCTTTCATTTAATTGGCTTAGGAAGGAAATGCTTTGAATTCCTGATGCAGTGCTTCCCAAAGCTCACTTGTGGGGCTGTCACATGTGCCCTGCCGTTATGGTTTTCATGCTCAGTGCATGCCCCCCAGGCACCAAAGAATTGTCACAATTAGAAATCATCAAATAACAAGTTCTCCTGTGATCAAGAACTTAGAACTTGCTCCAAAAGTAGTATTTGTATCAAAGCTGTCTTCTACTGCCATCTTTTATCTCAACTCATTGGCTGTAGGTATACCTTTTTCCCCCCATCTTTCCTATTAGGATTACAAGGGAACATTTGGCTTAAGGGAAGGTTTTCTACACGTTTGCTTTTAGGATTGCTCAGTGTTTAAGGAGTCCTTTCTGAATGGGGTTGCTAGCCAATTTCTAGCTGAGTAATCTTTTTTTTTTTTGTCCCTCACTTGTATCAGTAGATCTGTTCACAAAGGGAGGAACATTGGCCATCTACGGTAAACATCCCTGAGAGCAGTTGCTGGCACCATGGCAGGTGACTCTAATTTCAGGCTTGCTGACCTTTTATCTCTATTAGTTGCCATAGTGATGAGCTGAGCTCTGCTTAATAGACCTTTACCAAAGTGAAGACAATCAATAGCTTTTTAAGGTGAATGTTTACGTGTTGGGGGCTCCTGATAGGCAATATCAAAATTAAATGTAGCTCTATGGATGAGTCCAATGATAGAAGCGAAGTTAGAAGTTGCCAGCATATAGAAACAGGTATTTAAGAAAAGACTTAATTCACATGGTGTATATACTTGGGGGCTTTTGTGAACACCCAGGATCCTTTGTGAGGGTACAGAAAAACAGAATGATCACTGTGGAGTGAATGGTGATTCTTTTTTTTTTTTTTTTTTTTTTACAACTGCAAACTTCAAAAGTCACAAGGGTTTGGTTAAGGATTTCTGAAGTCAAGTTGTCAGAGAACGCTCTTAGCACTCCTTGAAAAATACTCCAGACTGAGCTCTCGCCATCTATCTGCGTAACAGCCAATGATCCCAGAGGAGTCCTGAAACACACAAGATATGTATGCGGTGGCCAGTTAAAGTCTACGGTGGAAGCAGAAAAGCTGGGACTGTGCTCCACAGCCCTTTACACACAGATAGCCGACTGGCAGCTCTGGGGACTATGATGAAACACCTAGCAACAGACTGGGGAGGAATTGGGTATTTTTTTTCTTTCAAACCTAATTATTTTCAAAGGTTTTTTCATATATTTCTTTTTACCATATCCTGAGAGAAATGCAAGAATCATTAATGCACTAAGTTGTCTAGTTTTGAGCACAATGGGAGCCATCTGAGGGCAGCATAACTCATGAAGCCCATTGTCAGCCACTTATTTGGCCTCTAAAGAGCAGATGTGCTCTCAGTGGGATGGTCGCTGGACCTTTCCTAGCAGGATGGAGTTAGCCCTGTGTGTGCAGGGCTCGGCATGAGAGGGAGGCAATGCCCAACTAAGAAGGACTTTCTTCCTTTCTCTCTCTCTCTCTTTCTTTCTTTCTCTCATTTGCTAATAGGATTTATTGTCCAAATTTTCTTGTTTTCCTCCATCCTTGGATGACAATATGCTTACAAACTGAAAAGAAGACAGTATTTTACTGTAGTAATGTTTCACCTAATATTATCTGAGCCTCATTTACAGGGCTCACTGGGGAGTGCCTGTGGTGTTCAAGGCTGGCAACCTGATCTTGATTACCATATAAAGGTGGCCCAAAGTAGATGGCACAAAGCACAAAGTTGCCTTCCAGGCTCCACTTATCTGTGGTGGCCTAAGAACTTATAATCACACTACACACACACACACACACACACACACACACACACACACACACACGCACCAAAACAAACCAAAAAGTTCTAAATGAATCTCATTGCTGTCACAATATTTAGCAGCTCTGGATAATTTCCTTAGAAGGCAGTATTCCAAGATGAAATGCCAAAAACAAAAACAAAAACAAAAACCCAACAAAACAAAAAACACAACAAACAAACAAAAAACCAAAACCAACAAACCAACCAACCAAACAAAAACTATTTCTTTAACGATCTGTTCTAATTTTAGTTATCTGGTGTCAGTGTATTTTGTGGGATATGTGCATGTACACGTTAGATTCTGTTGATCTTCTATTGCACTTTCACTTGGTGACAGGTCATTTTCTGATGCAATGTACAGAGTGGGATCCCCATCATCCAAGTGGCCCACTGTTTATTTCACTATCAGCCTGTGTGTGATCATACTTTTCCAGGAAGGGTGCTGGTGAAAGGGTGGTGGGTTGTTCCTGGGTTTGCTTTTTATATTTTCACAAACTCGTCTGAGGCCTTTTCTTTCCTCAGAGGTTTGGGATGAACTCCTTGATGTTTGAGGTGTTTCAGAACTCAACTCTTCTAAATTCTGTTTTAACAGTTTGTCAAACACATCTCAAAACTTATTAAAAACAAAAATTAGGGGATGGAGAGATTGATCAGTGGTTAAGAATGTGTAATGCTTCTTCAGAGGACATGGGTTCAGATCCCAGCACCCACATCAAACTGTTTACAACTGTCGGTACATCTAGTTTCAGGTGTTTCTACACCCTTTTCAGGTCTCACAGGCACCTGCTTATATATGGTACACATATACACATATAGATAAAGGATTCAATGACATATAAATGGAAATTTAAAGTAAAAACAAAACAAAACAAACAACAGAAGCCAGTACTACTGGAGATAAGGCATGGCTGTAAAATTAAATAGTTGCAGAGTTACCTCAGTGAGTCAAAAAGAAGCAAACACCACACCAGTTTCACGAGTTCTTAACTACAGACTGTGTCTGTCATGAACTTTTTATGTGTCACTGCTTTTGCAAATTTAAAAGAAAAGTCTGAAGTGCAAGATTAATTTTCCATTTAAAAGATGACTACAAATATAGTTATGGATTTTTTCTAATCTGTATGTATGTTTGCTGTACATATGTATATTTATGCTTGTTCAAAGATTGTGTGTGTGTGTGTGTGTGTGTGTGTGTGTGTGTGTGTTTATGAAGGTCAGAGGTTGGTGTCAGGTGTCTTCTTTGCTCTATCTCCACGTTATATATTGAGGCAAGGTCTCCCACTAAAGTCAGATCTTGGTTATTTGGCTATCTAGTTAGGCAGTCTGTTCTGAGGATCCTGCTTCTGCCTCTAAATGCTGGGATTACAGGCAGGCCTCCATGTCTTCTCAGATTCTATGTGGGCTCTGGGGATCCAGCCTTGCACAGTGAGTACGTGATCCACTAAGTCAGTGGTTCTCAACCTTCCAATATGCTGACATCCTTTAATACAGTTTCTCATGTTGTGGTGACACCCAACCATGAATTTATTTTTTTGTCACTTTGTATCTGGAATTTTGGTACTGTTATGACTCATAATGTAAATATCTATGTTTTCGGATGGTCTTAGTCAACCCCTGTGGAAGGGTCATTCAACACCCCCAAGGGAGAAGCGACCCACAGGTTGAGAACCACCACACTAAGCCATCTCCCCTTCTTGTAATTATGTCTTATTATTATTTGGTTTCGATGATCACATTGACATTTCTGAAGAAGAGATCTCTTACTTATCAGGAATAAAAATAGTCAAATTTTCAGTAACCTTCACAGTTAAGAACTTCTTACTGATGACCTGCTATGAATCAAGCACTGTGGGAAACACTGGAAATTCAGTGAGGAATACCACAGGCAGCTTCTTCCTCTCACAAGGCTCTCAGTCCTCAGAGGAAAATCAGATGGTAGATGAATGAGCAAATGATTGTCATGGGGCAGTATTAGCCAGGAACTGAAGCATAGCAAGGTGCCAAGGGAGTGAGTGGAGTCTGGGAAGAAATTCTTTTAAAATCCTTAAAACTTAATTTTAATTTTAAAAACTTTGAGATGATTAAATTATATCATCTAGGCTGGCCTTGAGTTTTCCATCCTACTGTCTATGGTATTGTAGGTGTGTTGCACTGTGCCCAGCTTCATGACAGTACTTATTGGTAGGGCTGTTAGCTGAGGTCATCACCTTCTACCAGGCGTATTGACCTGGGCTTCTGGCTGGTCATTTTCCATTCTTATTGCTCCAGTCTCTACTGACACAGTGACCACTTAGAATAAAAGTTTGGTCATATCTGGGGCTGGAGAGATGGCTCAGTGGTTAAAGGCATTGACTACTCTTCCAGAGGTCCTGAGTTCAATGCCCAGCAACCACATGGTGGCTCACAACCATCCATAATGGGATCTGATATCCTCTTCTGTCATATTAGCACACATGCAAATAGAGCACTCATGTATAAATTACATAAACAAATAAATCACATAAGAAATTTCAACCAGATCTCAGAACCGCACAACAGCTTCCATGTGGAACGAAACTCCTATTCCTTCCCTTAGCCTGCAGCTCACCACACAAGGTTTTCCATCGATCCCTTGATCCCACACTCCTTTCTTTCCCTGTTTCCTGCATTCTAGGACATGTTTCTGAAGTGACCAAATAGGTGCCCACCTCTGGGTCCCTTGCACTGGCTTTCTTGGTTGTGGGCACCATGCCTCTCTGCCTGCCATTCAGTCTTGCTTTCATTGTCTCCATGACACTTCCTGGTGGGGCTTTCTAGGGCCAATCTGAAGTGACATCTTCTATCATGATGTTCCCTCTGCTGATCCATCCTTCTAGCCCTTATCGTCTTCTCTTTGTGCTGTGTAGCCCTCTGCTCAGCTCTCTGTAGTTAGAAGAGTGCATGTGCTCAGGGAATAAGGGTTGGGCTCTTCACTGTTTTATTTCCAGCATCTGGAATAATAGCAACATATTCCGAGAGCCCGAGGATTATCTGTGAAATAAATGAATGGATGGATGGACTACTGAGTAGCAAGGAGAAAACAGCACAAAGGAAAGTATCGAATATTTTGGAGGATTTTCAAACCTTCCAAGATGATGCTTCCATAATCCTACCCTGCCTCCCATTGTTGTAGGCTCAATTTTTAAACTAATATATTTTATTATGAACTTATTAACCGAGTGTACATCACTGATAACCTGACTAACTGAAACAATAGGAAAAGAGGATTAAAGAATAACAAAACTGTAAGGATATCAGTTCCGAGGCACGATTCTCTTGGCGTAATCAGCAGGATTTCTTCTGCTGGAACCTGAAACAGCCAGAACCCGGAACCTCAGCAGGAGCCCGGAGCCCTGAAGTCTTCCCTCGAGTGGTTCTCTCTAGGAGTGGCTCGAAGTGGAGAGATGAACAGCCAAAACTATCCCAAGTCTCCAAAGTCCCTGGCTCCAGTTTTGGGTTCATTTATATATTTCCTTCCAGAGTCTGTTCACAGATTTTCTCAGCTGGCAACAATCAAGCTCCTGCATGAGGTGGTTTGTCTTCTAGTGGATTAACCTCATCTGTTCTCACAAGACTGGTCCCCACCCCACACTTGGGATCATAACAAAAACAGGTTTATCTCTCCTTCTCATTGTTTTGTCCTAGGTGCAGCTACTTGCCACTTTTTTTTTCTATTATTTTTGGTTTCATTGTGGTCTTTGCCAATAAACTTAGATCTATACATTTGTGACAGCGTATTCTGGTGTAGTCACCAATATTATTTTGGTGACTCTACTTGAATTTCCAAAATAATTTTTAATGTTAGTACTTTTAAACTATTTTCCAACCTACATACAAAGTAATGAATGGGTTCTGTTGTGAAATATATATATATATATATATATCATTAGGCTTTGTGGCATATGCCTATAATCCCAGTACTGGTGAGCTGGAAGCAGGAGGATTAAGAGTTCAAGATTATCTTTGTCTACATAGTTTCAGGCTAACCTGGGCTACATAAGACCCTGTCTCAAAAATAAAATAATCTTTGAGTTTAGATTTACTGCAAAACTCTCCCATGTTTACTATAAATAAACCCTAACAGAAAAATAATATTTAAAAAAAAGAAATTGTCAAAGATATTTTACATGAGTTGATTTATGGTTCCTCTCACTCTTTCTTTTTGAACTGCAGCATCGCCAAATGTCCCTAGGCTGGGCCCCACGGAGCTGACAGTTGTTATCACTGTGCCTGTTTGCCTCCTGTCCATAGCAGCCATGCTGACAATATGGGCGTGTCAGGACCGCCAGTGCACATACAGGAAGACCAAGAGACACAACGTGGAGGAGCCCCTGGCAGAGTACAGCCTGGTAAACGCTGGAAAAACACTCAGAGATCTGATTTATGATGCCACTGCCTCGGGCTCAGGCTCTGGTACGTGTGTGTTTTCAGTAACCAAACTCTGGTTTAAAAAGAAATGAGCCACCTTTTTGATAAGAGTGTCCAATGTAAACTCATCAACTGAAGTGCTCCATGAGGTACAGAATAAATAAAGTCATGAACATAAATCTCTTTAGGGATTATGAGCAAATTGTCTACGATAGTAGCTTTTTAAAAGGCCTTTAGGATTAATTGTCCCTCCACGCATTCCCTTCTTTACCTTACCCTGTTCCTACCCACATGAAATCTTTTCATTTTAGTTTCTCCTTTATCTCTCCATAACACTACATCCCATTCTCCCTTCCTTTTTTTCTTTTTAGAGAGAGACAGTCATACACACAAATACACACAGACACACAAATATAGATAGACACAAATACACAAACACACACACACACACACACACACGCTCGTGCACACTCATATGTATGTATGCATGCTCGCAGACCAAGAGGCAGATAGAAGAATAAGAGGGAAGGCATTGAGTTGGGTTGGGAGGAGTTGATGGAGGGGAAAATATGATCAAAATATACTGTATGAAAGCTTTAGGGCGGGGGTGGTTGGATGAGGAAGAAAACTGTCAAAATGCCTTCTCAGATGTCCACTGCAGCTTCCTGGGTCTAATTTGTGTCTTTTACACCTTGGGATTTGATTCCTTGTTTGTTTTGGCTTTCCATTTGTTCTGCACCCCTGCTCATTGTCAGAGCCATCACTGCCATGTTCTCGGTCTGTTTAATGGAAACAGAGCAGTTCGGTGGGGTTGGGTTTAAGTCTATGAAATATGGGAAAAATGGTTAACAAAGCAGTTTTCTTGTGCATATTTGTTTGTGGTCATCAAGGCCTTCTGGATCCGTAGGCATCCACCAAGATGTACATTTGAAGCTAACAAGGAGCTGCCCTGGAATTAAATCAGTATTATGTTCTGGAAACCCAGAAATGGGAGCCTGAAGGAAGCTCACAGCATTCCTGCCTGACTTCTGTGGCTCCAGGTTATCTACTCACTGTTATCCCAACTTTACATTTCCTTCTTTAATGAGTTCGGACCTCCGATGAGGAAGAGTCTTTTTCATAGCATAAAACACTGGAGGGGAGGGGAGGGGAGGGGAGGGAAGAGGAGTAAGAGCAGAGCAGGTTTCCCTGAAGGTATAGGGACTCCTCTCTTCCCATCTGAATTTCCAGAAATCCTTAGCCCTTGGCTTTGCAGAAATATGACCAGGAGTACACACTTCAGAAGTTCTTACAACTCTCCTTGTTTTAGAAGGATCATTGGTGGTGTCATTACTCCAGCCAGGGATGGTGGTACCTGTCTATAATCTCAGTAGTGAGGAGGCTACAGTAGGAACCTCTCCAGCTAGAGACTAGCCTGGGCAAAAGCTTGCATTGAAAAAAAAACAAAGCCGGGCCTGGTGGCGCACGCCTTCAATCCCAGTACTCGGGAGGCAGAGGCAGGCGGATCGCTGTGAGTTCGAGGCCAGCCTGGTCTACAAAGTGAGTCCAGGATGGCCAAGGCTACACAGAGAAACCCTGTCTCGAAAAACCAAAAACCAAAAACCAAAAACAAACAAACAAACAAACAAAAAACCCCAAAAACCAAAAAAGGAAAGGAAAGGAAACAAAATAAAACACACAGCTTTGAGGAACTCTCCCACTGGTGGATGTGAGCAGTAGCCAGGAAGATACAGTTAATAGAGGCAAGAAAAAAACAACATCACATTCATATGGGCGCCCTTATTTAACAGGAAGCACTCTGGATGCATCAGAAAGGAACAAGATTTTGCTCACCCAAAGAGTCTAATGGTCTATGCCGTCACTATAACATCAAGTGAGACTTTTTTCTTTTTAAACGGAGGAAACCAAGAGAGGAAAATCTTGCAATTACAAAGCATATAAAGCTGTTATACAAATTATGTCATTGTATAGCAGACTTACATAGTTTTTTCTTAATAGCAATATTCCCCAGTATTCAAATTCTGCTTCTTTGGATGTTTCATGTTGAGATCTACTGTACCCCGAATTTTTGAGGACTGGTAACATTCCAGCTCCAAAGATCTCTCTGGCTTATGCTCAATTTCTAGAAACACATTTGTTTCCTTTCCTTTCCTTTTCTTTTCTTTTCTTTCCTTTTCTTTTCTTTCCTTTTTGGTTTTTCAACACAGGGTTTGTTTGATTAGTTCTGGCTGTCCTGAAGCTCACTCTGTAGACTTGGCTGGTTCCAGACTTAGAGATCCTCCTGCCTCTGCCTCCCAAGTGCTGGGACTAAAGGCATGTGCCTTAACCACACATTCCTTTACAATGTTCCGAGGACCATTCTTCTGTGTATTTCTCACCGCAACATTGTAGTTCACTTGATGATATTAGGTACTGTCCCAGGTAGTTTTTATTGTCAACTTGACACAATCTAGAGTCATCTGAAAGGAGAAGCCTCAGGTGAAAAGCTGCCTGGGCCAGGATGGCCATTGGGCATTTCTATGGGGGAACTCTCCTAAGTGCTAACTGAAGTAGCTGGGCATAGGCCACTGTAGGTAGGAGCATCCTTGGGCATATGGTCCTGGGCTGTACAAGAAAGCTAGAAAAGAATAGGCCAGGGAGCCATCCAGCAAGTAGTGTTTCTCCATAGTTCCTGCCTCCAGGTTCCTGCCCTGACTTTCTTCAAGGATAGATTGTGTCCTGGAAGTGTAAGACAAATAAACCCCTTCCCCCGCAAGTTGCTTTTGGTCATTGTGTTCATTTTTCTGCTCTTTAAGTGTATTGAATCTGATCAAGGATTTCTTCTCCAAGCAAACCCATGCAAATTAAGAAGCAGAAGACTAGGTTTGTAATTTAAGAAAGGAGTAATGAGCTGGCAAGATGGCTCACTGGGTAAAGGTGCTTGCCACCAAGCCTGAAGACCTGAGTTCATTTCCCAGGACCCACACAATAGAAAGAGAGAGCCAACCCTGACAGATTGTTCTTTGGCCATGAAATCCTTATGGTGCCCTCATTCTACATACAAATAAATAAATGAAATTACAATTTTTTTTTTTTGTAGGAAGGGTTCATGATCTGAAGAGAAAAACAAAATCTCGACACGTGGCACTGACCCAGATCAGTGTAGGAAGCTTGTTATTTTTTTTTTCTTTAGTAGATGGAGACCATTAAAGAGGCCTACAACCATTCAAATTTCATTAAACACCGATCATGGCATACCCAGCCTCAAGGCATATACCTACAACATAATTCTACACATGAGGCTCAGGGAAGATGGAGTGGAAAGGGAGTAAGAGCCAGAGGAGTGGGAAGTCAGCTGTGAGGTTGTGCCTCCTAGAAATGGCAGGGAAATTTCTCCTGGGGTACCTCAACTATATGGCTGCCTGAACAAGACAGAACAAGGACAACACCAATAAACACGGACCTGCCAAATCTCACGGAGTTCTGTGTTTAAACAAATACCTAATGGACTCATTGGGTTGTATTTTATATATTTATATGTATTATACATGTAACAATCAAAATGAAAGAAAAATGGACATTAACCTTTTGAATACTCTTAAAAGTTTATCTTCAAGCATGGATATGAATTTGTTGGCTTCTGGATTCTTTGAGATTCTTTGAGACTATTCTAAGACATTTTATGAAAGGAAGAAGGAAGCATGCCCAAGCTTGATCATTTCTTTCTGTTTTGCAATGAAGACTGAATCCAGGGTCTCACACATCACAGGCTGGGCAGGTTATCTTTCTCTGAGGGGGGTGTGTTTGTGTGTGTGTGTGTGTGTGTGTGTGTGTGTGTGTGTGTGTGTGTGTGTGTGTGTCTGTGTGAGGGCAATGGTCACAAGGTGTCACTAACTTGTCCAGGTTAGCCCTGCCTCAGCATCCCAAGTTGTTTAGGTCCCAGAGCTGTGTCCCCAGGCTCTGCTTATGGATACTTTTCCTTAAAGACAAATTGCAACAAGTTTTAGGCATTCTGTCTCTGTATAGCCAGTTCGTTTGGCAGTGACCTCCTTGATTATTGTCTTTTTATTACCTGCTTGTTTAAATTCTGAGGGGAGGGTATGGATTTGGGGGCGGGGAAGTGGGGAGGTTATAAGAGGCATGGAAAGAGGAGGAAACTAGGATCAGAATATATATATGAAAAGAAAATCCACTTAAAAAATTAAAAGCACATGCCTTTGGTCATCAGGGAACAGGTTTACCTTCAGCAAAGCTTCTTCCATAATAGCTTGCCCATAGGGAGGGGACTGGACCTGTCTGCTTCTTCTCAGCCTTTCTCAATTGGTCGGTGACCTTGGAGCTGAGGCAGCTTTGTCAGATATTGAAAAACCCTGATTATGAAGCTTATCCATGACCAGGTCAGGGACAAATTTCAAAGAGACGGAGAGCCTACAAAGTGAAAATAAAAGATGTTTTATTGGAGTCTGTTTGAGAGTGGGCTTTGTCTCAGGCGGCTTTTAAGGACGTAGGAAGCCTGTTCCCTTTGTTTTACGGTATGCATTCTGACAGATGGTGACACAAGCCAGACCCCAGCTTTCTACAATCCCTGGTGAAAAGATTAAAATGAACACACAGCAAGAGGCGAAGTTTCTGTTCAAATGCAGCCTAAAGCTGTATAGCACAGAAACTACTCAGATCCATTTGTTATTTGCCTCAGAAGATAGTGTAGCAGCCTTCATTTTCACTGTCTCTTCCTGCTCACCCCACGGACCCACTTTCACATTACTCTTTGTCCATGTACTGCAGTGTGAAAACACTACCATACGGGTTCTTTTCTTTCTTTGTCAATGGTAATGTGGGGAGGGGGACACTGAGTTTTGACTTAGTAATTAGTAGCGTCACTTTGTGCCAAACACATTGGGTACAGCGTACAAAGATAACCCTAGATACTTTTTGCGGGATGTCTCTTTTCCCACAGACCTGTCCTGCTATGGGGCACAAAGCATTCTGAGGCAGCCTCGGGCAGCAGCAGACCTTCTTCAGGTCTGATTACTGACAGCGTCCAATTTTCTCATCGATGGATGATGAGGCTGAACCAGATGGTCCCCAAAGAACTTTTGGACTGTGGGGTTTGGTGACTAATTGTTGAGGCTCATACCAGTGAATTTATAGTCTGTGCCTATTTACCATCGTGGGTGGTTCTGCTGGAGCAGAGAACATCTGTGTAAACACTGGCTCATTCTTGGAGCAAGGGACAATGCTCCCAGGAGCCACATGGACATTGTTTTCTCCAGCCACCTGGGGACAGTGACAAGGACCAAATTGATTTTCTAGAATACTCTCAGCCTGCAGCCTCTTTAACCGTTTGCTTTCTAATGATACAACTATAGGAATAATAAAACCTTCCAACGGGCCTTATGTTGAAAAGTCAACAAATGAGAAGAAAGAATATTATAACTCATTCTGATTCCATGCTGTGGTTCAGTTTCTCTTCCATGCATAGTTTGAAAAGCTACAAATTTATAGAGATAAAACATACTGTACTATTTTCAATTAACAGTGTAGCCAAGTAGCTTCTGGTGTCATTGGAATACCCTTTGCTAGCAGCGCCATCAGGGTTATATAGTGTATTCTGAGACTGCTGTAATGTTAAGAGGGTAACCATTGTTGACCATGCATTATGTCAGGTACAGCGCTAGCTGCCTAACTTCCTTATTAACTCTTATACTGTCCCATTTCCCAGAGAGCAGTGCTAAAGCTCTTAGGAGTTCAATAACATGTCCGTGGTGATTACATGACACAGTTGAAACTGGAGCCCAAGTCTTTACTTATCTCTGCTTTTTGTCTCTGCACCATATTTCACAATTGTCTTCTTCACTTGAAAGGCTTCCTTTTTGTTTTCTATAGGTAACAATGTATTTAATATTTCTACATGGATTATCTACATTTTGCATTAATTCTATGGGATTGAATTTTAGAAGTAGAGATACTGTTTTAAAATATATACAACCCATCTGGGCATGGTGGTATATACCTTTGTGCCAGCACTTGAGAGAGGCAGAAGCAGGCAGGTCTCTGTGAATTTGAAGCCAGCTTGGTCTGCATAGTGAAGGCCCAGCCATCAAGGGATACATAGCCTCTGTCTCAAGGCAATCACAACAACAACAACAAAAAATTAAGAGTATTATACCTATTCACAGAACATATTTTCCTTGTATTTATTTATTTCCCAGACAACACTCAGTCATTGAATTTGATTTCTTATATGCACATGTTAATTTTGTTTTTAAAAAATATCACAAAGGGTTCTTTCCCTTTTGAAGTAGTGCCTGGAGTTACGGATGTTTTCCTTTGAGTCAGACTGGCTTCATGGGAAAATTCAGGAGGATTTGCCACAATTCTTAGAAATCAGATACCTGCAGCAGCAGCAGGCTGTGTTCCAAAGTTTTGTTTGTGAATAAGAGACAAGACATTAATCATTTAGGACATTTACAGATCGTGTCCTGGCACCACAGTTTGTTGTAATGATGCTTATTCTTTCAAATTTAATATAATCACTAAAGTGCTTGAGTGTTTGGTGTTCATGCAACAGTGACTGTCATTGTGACTTTTGTTTGTACAATCTGTTCATCCTTCCTTTGACTAGGTCTGCCTCTTTTGGTTCAAAGAACAATTGCAAGAACGATTGTACTTCAAGAAATCGTAGGAAAAGGTCGGTTTGGGGAAGTATGGCATGGAAGGTGGTGTGGGGAAGACGTGGCTGTGAAAATATTCTCCTCCCGAGATGAAAGATCTTGGTTTCGCGAGGCGGAAATTTATCAGACGGTGATGCTGCGTCATGAAAACATCCTTGGTTTCATCGCGGCTGACAACAAAGGTGAGGTCACTGTCACCAGGGCTGGCAAGCAGCACCAATGTCGGATTGCTTGCCAGTGAGAGGTGTCACTCTGTTTCAGGAAAAGACATAAAAATCCTATCTTCTTTATTATTAAAAAATATTCTCTTTTCTTTGCCACATGTAAATGGCCATGGCTAAGCAGTTGAACACGGCAGCAAATGATAGGTGTGAAATTATGATGACACAGAGAAGCCGATGTTTAACATAGAGGATAACTGGTACTGGGCAGGGATCAGCCATCTGCCACTGGAGCCAGCCTGGGGAGAATAAAGTCAACTGGGCTAGTTGTTCTGTCTTTAGTCACTCTGGTTCACAGAAAGATCTAGACAGAGGCATTTTGGAATGTGGAGAGCATTTGTGTATGCTGGGCAGTGGGATGGTCGGTATTTGAATTTTGAACGGCTGCTGTTTATCACTGGGGATGGAATCTATGTTATATCATGGGCTTTGTCTGCAGGTATCCAGTTCTCAGCAAATGTCCCCACTAGACTGTGTGAGAATGTGAATGGGGCAAGAGATCATTAGTGGAGTTTGCTATCATTGTTAGTTTGTCCATGCCTCAGAATTTGAAGTTTAACCCTGACAGGTGACTAATTGTTAGTTCTTTAGTGTCCCAGAGCAAAACAGATGATCACCTAGCTGGTATTTGAAGTCGGTGCTCTCAAACTATTGTACATGTGCTGGGATAGTGAGGGAGAGACGCAGGTAGTGGATCACCTCTGTCTCTTTCCTCTTCCTAAAATGCTTGGGATCATTTTACAAACACACACACACACACACACACACACACACACACACACACACACACCACAAACACACACATCACAAACACACACACACACACACACACACACATGAAATGCAGACCGAAGTGAGGAAAATCAGTTCAGGAATGAAATTAAACCTTTAATCAGATACTATGAAGAACTTTGGTGAAGCCACAGTTACAATCTCATCAAAAAACAAGAATTTAAACTAAATTATCTATGAATTTTGCACATCTCCTATTGCCTGGAAAATTAAAAAAACTTTAACTTTGTTTAATAGAAACATGATCATGCTTTTATTTATTATTTGTTAAGGTAGCAAAAGGGAAGTTTGGTAAATATTGCACATTCTGACCAGACTTTTGTTTCCTACTTCTGATTTGTAAAAAAAAGAGAATAAAGTTGAGATTAGCTGAGAGGCAAAGGTCTTCACAAGTTCTCTCATTACCACTATCATCATCTTATTATTATTATTATTATTATTATTATTATTATTATTATTATTATTATTATTATTATTATTATTACATGTGTTTGGGTAGTTTCCATGCACGTATGTATGTCTATGCCTAGTACCAAATGAAGCCAGAAGAGGACATTAGACCCCCTGGAACTGGAGTTACAGACTATTGTGAGCCACCATGTAGATGCTGGGAATTGAACCTGGGTCCTCTGGAAGAGCAACTAGTGCTCTTAACTGCCGAGCCATCTTCCCAATCCTGCTTTACAACTTCTTATGGACATATACTTTAATACTATATCCAGAGTTTTGAAAAACAGTCATTTTGTTCCACTGCTAAGAATCTACTTTGCAAAATTCTGCTGTCCTGAGCTGAGGTTAGGTTAGGTTTCTGTTAGGTTATCAGCAGCGAGGTCACCGCAGCACCCGGATGAACTAGTTTAATGACAGTGCCCTGAGAAGGCCATTCTGGTTTCCTTCCATTTAACTGGCTTCTCTTAGTCATAGCCTTACTTATCAGTCATCTCTTTCAGATACAAAATGGTCTCTAATATCACTTTCATCTTTGCAAATTCTTTATTCATGTAACAGTCACAGTTTTACATTGTGACCTGGGGTCGGACAAAGACGCTCTTGTGAGAGAGCATAGCTAGGCATGGGTGTCAACTTCAGGGAGTCTGAGGGTGGGCTTAGTGTGTGGTGGGTTGTTGGTGAACTTTCTAGTATTATATTGACTCCTGACCATGTAGCACTTGGCAGGAGAGCATCTAAGCAAAGTGCTTACTGTAGCGTCTATTTTAATTCCAGAACTGGCCAGAGATGACCATACTGTCATATGCACTTTGCTTAGAAAGCTACAGTTAATTGTTGAAGTTCTGCCACACAGAGAAGCATCAGACCAAGTCCTAGTTGGCTAAGAAGTATTTTGAAAAACAGTTGGGTTAGTTTTGTTTAAATGAGCACGTTATCTGTGACTATGTAGCAATCAATCCTAGTACTTGGCTCTTTATAAAACTGTTTGGAGTCCATAACTTCCTATTTCTTTTTGTTTGTTGTTTGTTTGTTTTTAGAGACAGGGTTTCTCTATGTAGCGTTGACTGTCCCGGATTCACTTTGTAGACCAGGCTGGCCTTGAACTCACAGAGATCCGTCTGATTCTGCCTCCCTTAGTGCTGGGATTACAGGTGTGTGCCACTGTGCCCAGCTCATAACTTCCTATTTGTAAAGACAAAGTCCATGGACATTGTTAAAACGTCAATGTTCTTATTGTAGTGATAGTAGTTGGTGTAAGTTTATTGTATTTATTGCGTTGATCTTTCTTAAAGGCTTAAGAGTAAGGGAAAAGGCTATACTGAAGTCAATGTGCCTCTCAGAAGTTTCTCCCACAGTGTACCTCTCAGAAGGTTCCCGAACACTACAGTAACTGTCACCAGCAACTATTGGTGACAGCACTCAGGGACAGAATCACTTACTTGTTAGAACAACTTCTCACAACTTCCTGTTTCGATGGAAACTTCTGCCACACTCACATCTTCAATAAGTCATTGAGAGTTTTATACTTCCCTAACTTCAGCTTTCCTGTTGAAAGAATTACCTTCGTTTCATGAGTGCCACGGATGAACTTTAAATACTGACCACAACAAACCATGTTTTCTTGTCAGATAATGGAACTTGGACTCAACTTTGGCTTGTGTCAGAGTATCACGAACAGGGCTCCTTGTATGACTATCTGAATAGAAACATAGTCACCGTGGCTGGAATGGTTAAGCTGGCGCTTTCCATAGCCAGTGGTCTGGCTCACCTACACATGGAGATCGTTGGTACTCAAGGTATGCATCTCCTTTCCAAAAGCTGACCTTTGTATTGAGTTTACTTTAGTTCTTTATAATCATCAAATACAGAGGGGACAATGGAGCAACTTCACAAAAGTGAGGTTCTTGTCACAGTGCGAACGACTTTCTCATACTCTCCGAACCACACGTGTTACTCAGGGTGTATTTTTATCCTCAGTGGCTCCATCCTTGCCATCACCCTGTGTACCCGGAGGTCTGGTTTTGGTAGCAAAGGCCGCATGTTCACATATGCAGGTGATATAAATTCTTGATTTTGAGAATTAAAATATAATTGGGAAAGGTGATGTGACCATGAGAGAATATCTGAAGCTGGGGGTGGGAGGCTGAGGCAGAAGGATTGCCCATGAGTTTGAGGCCATCCCAGGTTACATGGTGACTTCCATACCAAGCCGGGACTATCTTAAAAAGATAAGAAGGAATATCTAAGTCATACTTGAAAGCCGAATGATAGATCCTGCCTTGTTGATTTGCTGAGCCCGCAGAAAACTTACTCTCAAAAGCCATTAGCCTAAACAGGCCACTAGGTTCAATGACCTCTTTATATTCTTAAAAATTATTGAGATTCCCCAAGTTTTGGTAAATGTAGGTTATATTTATTAATAACTTCAATATTGAAAGATTTTCATTGATATATTTAAAAATTGTTTACTTCAAGAAACTAATTAGCCAATTAAATATTAATATGAGTAGCAGCTTGCAAAGGTTTTATAACTTTTTTCTAATGCAGTGTAGTGACAATAATGTTTTTTCTACATTTTAAAAGTACCTTTAATGTCTAGCTTATTGTCTGAAATTTCACAATGCTCTTTGTTCTATTTGCCTCATTATATGGTTTTAATTGAAGTCAGTGGAGACATGGTGACATGCCCCTGACAGGTCGATGTATGGTAGTTTTAAGGATTCCTCTGTCATCTTCTGTTCCACTTGAGATTTGGTAGTCTAGCGTAGTCATATTTTGAGACCTGTTTGGTTAGAAGCTACTCGCCTATTGTGGATCACACACACTAATAACTTTAAGTAATTTATTTAAACAAATTGGCGATGAATGCTCGTAATTGTCACCTGGTGTTCTGCACACTGGAACTACTTGAACAAAAGCAAGAGACTGCTCTCACTTAGCTCGGACTCCGAATAGGAGCCTGCATATCTCTCCATAGCTCTGCTGGACTTGGGGTGCAGTCAGAGACAATATATCTGAGGAGATGGCATTTGAGCTAAGCCTTAGGAGACCCCAGTCTTCAGTAGGGTCAAAAGCTGAATACATTTTTCTTATGCTTTGTAGGTAAGCCTGCTATTGCTCACCGAGATATAAAGTCAAAGAATATCTTAGTGAAGAAATGTGACACTTGTGCCATAGCTGATCTAGGGCTGGCTGTGAAACATGATTCAATCATGAACACTATAGACATACCCCAGAATCCGAAAGTGGGAACTAAGAGGTAAGATAACTTTTCATTGGTGGCTTACTAGAGTTTATATGGTGGGTCCAATGCCATGAGTGCCTGTGTGCATCCAAATGTGAAAAAGGGTAGACCTAGAAAAGCAATAAGTCCTTCCGGTGACATTGAGAAGCCCGTGGCCACAATGATTACAAAGTGGGAGGGTTGTCTTTTTGTCCTGGTGACGTAGCCGTTTGTATGCAGAGTCTAGTTCAGAGCAGTGGTGAAGAGATAATGGCACGCCATACTGATGTGACGCATTTTCTGGATGGAGGAAAGAAACCACTTCAGTCTTATATAGACACTTCAGCATCTTTGTGCCTCATCGGGGAACTAAAATTCAGGGCTTGCTGTACAGGCTCAGGCTTTAAAGAAGACATAAAAAAAAAAAAAAAAAACAGTGTACTGGAATAGGTAGGGTAGGGATGATATATAAGAAAGTCATTTGTGTTATAGTTATGCCCTTAATCCACAAAGATATTGTGTTTCAATTTATATTTTACCTATAGTTGCACCTGTTCTTAGTCTCCTAGAAGGATGCGTTTTGAGGTAACACGCATTTGAATACAATCTCCACTTTCAAGGAGCAGAATATAATAACGCTAGGGGGAAGCATGGAGTAAAAGGAGCTCGCACAGCTGTGGCTAAGATAGGCTCATCAGTCACAAACCGTCTGGTGTGTTTCTTTTGTTGACCAGCAGGTGGCTCTGCAGCTACTCTATGGCCATCTCCTTTACCTGGGCTCCCAGCTTGATGCTACTTTTTCCTAATTCCAGAGCTCTTGGCCTTGAAATCACAACGACCAAAATTGTTTCCTGGACATGTTAAAGCGCTCGAGATAGAGATTTTTCTAAGGAGATAGAGCTGGCATCTAAGCCAGTTGAGATTTCAGGACAGTGCTTGAAAGCCATTTGCTGTCTTCTGGTAGACATTATCAAGTGGGCAGAGAGATTCCAGGCAAGTGTGTTCAGAATGAACAGCCCTAAAAGCCTTTCTTTTCCAAATAAGGACAATCCTCTTGCTATTCCTACAAAAGGGACCCTCAGGCAAGGCTTGGGTGCTGGTTTCCTTGGGGGAACCCAACACTTTGAAAGGAAGCCAAAGAGTGTAGAGTCTGGAGAAACACCCAACTCTTTATGGGCCAGTTAGGCTCAGTCAGGCCCTGTGACTCTAGGACTTCTTCCATTAAGCTTTGTTTGAACTATGCCATATTTTTCTTGGTCACGGTATATAATAAAATTCTTTATTCTGAGAAGGTATTTGTGGAATGCCTTGTGTTGGCTATTGAGCGCCCTGGGGTGAGTGATGCACCCTGTTTTTCAGAAGGACCTTATCTGCGTGACAGATTCTTGTGACGCCAAGCTCTGTTCTGTTGCTGAGCTCTTCTCCTATTGACCTTCTCGGTTTTTTCTTTTCAAGCACTAGGCTGCCATAATGTGAAATTGCGTAACCTTTAGTTTCATTTAAAATGTTTTTTTAAAATGATGGTTGAGCCAGTAACTGTCTTCTTTTTAATTTCACCCTATTATGGTATCTGAGATGCTCCTCTAAAATTGATGGGAGCTATCTTAATTCATGTTTTGTAACACGATGTGTTAAAATTGTGTTTCACTGGACCGAATCTCAATGTGTACATTTTGAAGGTATATGGCTCCTGAAATGCTGGATGATACAATGAATGTGAGCATCTTTGAGTCCTTCAAGCGAGCTGACATCTATTCTGTGGGGCTAGTTTACTGGGAAATAGCTCGAAGGTGTTCAGTTGGAGGTAAGCTTTTGGAAATACCCTTTGTTCCCCTTTCCTTGACTCTGAGCACAAGATATAATTTTCTATATTTTCCCCCTCAGTATACTGAATAGTTTCTGAATAGGTAAGAGAATTCCATTCAGTGATTTCTTTACAGGGGCAAAAGTAGAGCATGCTGTGGAGAGTGTGTGGGGGTTGTCTTTTGAATTACGCTTAGATGTGGGTGACAGTTTCTGATCATTCTGATACCCATAAAGATTATTTTTGACTCACTTGAAAATTATCTCATTGGACTTTGGAAGCAGCTGAAATCCCTACTCTTATCCCAAATGAGCTAAATGACTTGTCAAAGTGGCAGGACTGCAAGCCTTCTGTTTCCCAGGCCTTCCCTCTTTTCTCTCCTGTGATGTAAAGCACTAGGGCAGATAAAGTGGAGTGGGAAAGTGAACGACAGCTTACCTTTCCCCCTCTACAGCTTCCCCAAGCTTGGAAGTTAGTAAGGGGACCCTGTTAATGCAATATAATGAGATCAGTTGGGCGGGGGGACCAGTTAAATGCTCATATAAAGGAGTTTACAGAGTATTCCCCAAGGAGAGACACACCTACGATGCAAGTGAGTTTAGGACTTCGTGGTGTGTGCTGTGGTGTGTGTGTGTGTGTGTGTGTGTGTGTGTGTGTGTGTGTGTGTGTTGTATCCCCACATGCCATACACTGAGCTCATGTTGAGGTCAGAGGACAGCTTGTGAGATTAGATTTTCTCCTTCTACTATGTGGGGTCTGGGATCATTTCGTCAGGTTTGGCACCAGTACCTTATCTGCTGAGCCAGATACCTGGAAATTCCTTAACCAAAAAAGCTATTTTGATAGGTAAATATACTCTATTTATAAAATGCTGATGTTATGCTATAAATATTGGAATTACAGAAATTAATATATTAGATATATAATGGCAACTTATAAAAATAAAGTCACATTTTAAAGTCATATTTTTATTGGAGACAATATTTGTTTTATTTTATATTGTTATAAAATTGTATACAGTTATGTGGTATTTTATGTATTACATATGACAATTTTATTAATTTTACATTTTATAAAAATTATTTTTATATTAAAAATATTACTTTACATAGTGGCCTGTTTCATAGCGATACATTATTTTAACAAAAGTGAGATTCCACTTTGCCAGGGTATCATGTGTGCCTGATATAAGTAGAAGTAAGTGGTATTTAGTTTGAAATATACATCATTGCTGATTATATATGTAGGGAAATGTATTTTCAATTTTCTTATAGGAATTGTTGAGGAGTACCAGTTGCCTTATTATGACATGGTGCCTTCAGATCCTTCGATAGAAGAAATGAGAAAGGTTGTTTGTGATCAGAAGTTCCGACCAAATATCCCAAATCAGTGGCAAAGCTGTGAAGTAAGGCTTCTATGTTTCTCCTCCTCTTCCTCCTCCTCCCTCCTCGGCATCCCTCTGCCTATCCCTCCTGCCCTCCTCCTCTCTTCTCCTTCTTCATCCACTAGAGAACAACACAACCTGTGTTCTCATTTATTTCCTTCTATTTATTTTTCAGATTAGCATCAGTGAGGATTTTCAGCTGATATGTAGTCTGTCCTTCTTTCTTTCTTTCTTTCTTTCTTTCTTTCTTTCTTTCTTTCTTCCTACGAGACAGGGCTTCTTTGTGTACCCTTGGCTTTCCTTAACTCATTTTGTAGACCAACCTGACCTTGAACTCACAGAGATCCACCTGCCTCTGCCTCCCAGAGTGCTGGGATTACAGCTGTGCACCACTGCTCCTGGCTTGTATTTCTTTCTTTGTGAAGTTGCTTAATTCATCCCATATATGGAGTTGTTGTTGTTGTCATTTTCTTTTACTGTCCTTAGAGGGATTTTATTCTCTTTGGTAGTATGCGTCCATGACATAAACCCCGAGGCCCAGGCAGTCTCTGACAACAGGATCTTTACTAGTGTATCTCTGAAGTCCCCTGTGCCTTAGGTGACTGTCCGGGATGTATGTCCTCACTGAAGTGGTTCAATAGTTATGCTCCCTGCTCCTCCATGGCAGCATAGCAGAACCACTGACATGGTCCACCCCAGGGCAACAGGCTGGGGGCTGAAGGGCATGGGAAAAACCAGTGGGTAATTATATTGTAATTGGTAACTTAGGCCTAATCTCCAAGTGTCTGAAGCTTAAGCTCCCTCATCAGATGAGCATCCACACCTTAGATTCAGTTGTTGTCTCTCTTGTCTTCACAAGCAATGCAGGGCTGGAAGCAAGCATGGTGGATACACACGGGACATAGTGCTCCTTCCATAAATTTCTACAGAGAGAGGGAAGGAGGTGGCCCAATCCTGTCCTCTCCACTCCTGTGTCTCCACCTCTCCTCTCCTGTACATCCACCATCCTGTGTCTCCACCATCCTGTGCCTCCACCATCCTGTGCCTCCACCATCCTGTGCCTCCTCCATCCTGTGCCTCCACCATCCTGTGTCTCCACCATCCTGTGCCTCTACCATCCTGTGCCTCCACCATCCTGTGCCTCCACCATCCTGTGCCTCCACCATCCTCTGCCTCCACCATCCTGTGCCTCCACCATCCTGTGCCTCCACCATCCTGTGCCTCCTCCATTCTCTGCCTTCACCATCCTGTGCCTCCACTCTCCTCTGCCTCCACCATCCTCTGCCTCTACCATCCTGTGCCTCCACCATCCTCTGCCTCCACCATCCTCTGCCTTCACCATCCTGTGCCTCCACCATCCTCTGCCTCCACCATCCTCTGCCTTCACCATCCTGTGCCTCCACCATCCTGTGTCTCCACCATCCTGTGCCTCCACCATCCTGTGCCTCCACCTTCCTCTGCCTCCACCATCCTGTGCCTCTACCATCCTCTGCCTCCACCAATCTCTGCCTTCACCATCCTGTGCCTCCACCATCCTGTGTCTCCACCATCCTGTGTCTCCACCATCCTCTGCCTCCACCATCCTCTGCCTCCACCATCCTGTGCCTCCGCCATGCTGTGTCTCCACCATCCTGTGCCTCCATCTCTCTACTCCAATCACTGCTGCTGATTTTCAGCCCTATTTTAACATAACGAGTCATTTTTGGTGACACCATTGCTCTTTATTTTGTTTTGGGATTATTTTATGTAGTTGTCTCTTTACCTTTTCTGTTTCTCTCTTCCATGATGCAAACTTTTTTGTTTAAGGCATTTGTTAGTGTTTTTGTCTTTCCTGGAGTTATTTCAACTCTATATTTACCTGAGAAGCAGATTTAGTGGCTTGTATAACATTCTGAAAGAATTAACTTTCTAAAATTATTAATCACACGGGGGATATATGAATGGTAAAGTTTAAAACATAGTAATTAAACGAAAACTTGTGAATACACGATTTGAAAAGAAGAACATTTTCGGAATCTTTTGAGGAATTTTTTTATTATTCCCTAATTTCATTTATATTTTTGCCACACGTATATATGTATATCCTGAAAAATATTTGCATTTATGTATTTATGAAAATTGTGTGGAAAACTTATTATAGATACTCTCTTTATACACACACACACACACACACACACACACACACACACACACACATATATATATATATATATATATATATATATATATATATATATATGAAATCTGTCCATTTTCATTGCTACATAACATTCTGTGTGGATATAATAGGATTTCTTTAACTATTCTAGTATTGGTTATCAAATGTGATTTATAGATATAATTATTAAAAATGTTGCCAAATGTATTAGTGAATTTTATTGTTGCTGTGACAGAATATGTGACAAAAAGTACTTAGAAAAGGAAGGATTAATTGTAGCTCTAAGTTTGAAGGTATCATCATGGAGGAAGAGGCATTGCAGTAGTAACATGAGGCAGCTGGTCAAATATGAGAGGGAGAGAGGAAGAGAGGGGGAGAAAGAGAGAGAGAGAGAGAGAGAGAGAGAGAGAGAGAGAGAGAGAGACAGAGAGAGACAGAGAGAGACAGAGAGAGACAGAGGGAGGGAGGAATGGTATAGGCATTTAAAACATCAAAACTAATCCCACTGACACACTTCCTCCAATTCTTTCAACAAGGCCACACCTCCTAACCTTTCCAAAGAGTTCCATTAACTGTGGACCAAGCATTGAAACATATGAATCTATGGGGCCTTTCTCACTCAGAGCACCGCCTACTCTGTCCAGAATCAGAAAGCACGCAGGAAAATTGTGGCGCTCAGCTTGTTTTCTTTCTCTCTCGACCCAGGGCATCAGCCTATGGAATAGTGTCACCTACACTTTTTCTTTACTTTTTGAATGTGACAAATGCTTCATGTTTAGGTTAAATAAAAACTAGACATTGGTTTTAATAAAACTTTTCCTCTTAATGTCTTTTCCACTGACTGTAAATTTGTTTTATTTGTATATGAATGAATATTTTGCCCGCATGCATACATGTATACCATGTGCACATCTGATGGCTGGGAAGTCCGAAGAAGGCTTTATATTCACTGGAACTGGAGTCATGGGTGGCTTTGAGTCACCATGGGAAAGTTTGGCACTGAAACCAGCTCCTCTAAGAGAGAAACAAGTGCTCTTAACAACTGAGCCATCTCTCTAGCCCCTCTAATTGCTTTTAAGAACTTTGAGACAGAGGTCTACAGTGTTCTTCTGTTTCTCTACATCTCGTGGCCAGTCTTTCTGCTTGCTATGTTTTGAAGTAAGCTCTCACTATGTAAGCCTAAACTCATGGGAATCCTCCTGCTGTAGCCTCTGAGTGCTGAAATCACAGCATGCACCACCAAACCCAGCTTTATGGTTAAACTTGTTCAAACAAAGACTGTTCTAATTCTAAGGATTTGTGACATGCCTCTGTTCTAGAAACTTCTGTGATAATATGTCTTCAGATAATTCTTCTCTCATTGTCTCCATTTCTATTTTTGGAAAACTCAGTGGCTGCTATTAAACCTTTCAGATTCTATTTCGCTTCACCTGTGCTTCCGACGTTGGCACCGTATACTTGATCTTGTAGATTTGGTTTCTAGTTCCTCACTGCCTCAGATATGTCTAACCTGCCGTTTAACTTATCTGCTAGATTTCATATCAAGAACTTTTACTGGTTCTGAAAGTATTGTTCTTTTCCCCACAGGTAGTTCAAGTTTTATTTCTTTTTAAATGTCTTAAATATTAAATATTAATTTAAGAGATTAAATATTAATCTATGTTCTTTAATGGATCTGATTCTGATGGTTATTGTTTTGATTGATTCTTGTTTATTTATTGGCAACCCTCCCCCTTTCTGAGTGAAGATTTCATTATGTGTTCAGGTTTACTGAAAAATTTGGACAAATTTTTTTTTGTTTGTTTTCTTCACCAAAAGTCAAAGTAAGTGTTTTTCCTTACAGACTTCTTTCATATACATACATACATTTTATTATGTTTATTTTCCTATATGTATATGGAAATGCATGTGTGTGCCAGGGCACACTTGTAGAGGCCGAAGGACAGCTGGCAGAAGTCTCTCTTCTCTTTTCACATGTGGGTCCCATGATTAAACTCATATTCCCAGGATTAGTTGCAAGTCCCTTTACTTGTTGAGCCATTTTCTACCTCAAGATTCATGCTTAAACTCAGGGCTTTTAAAAAAGCGTCTTTAACATCTCTTTCCTTCTGGCTGACTTTCCTAACTTTCACATGTGGTCCCCCATCCCACAGGCTCTACAACAGAAAATGAGCATATGCCACTAGACCTCCCCAGCTTCAGTGACTTCCTGGGTGTCCCATGCTTCATGCTTTTACATTGATTTTCCCCCTAAGTATATATCTTCTTTCTTTGAGAGTTCGTTTATACTGACTTTTTCTATCTCGCCTTAGATTATCATTTGCAACATGCAAAGATGAATTGTAAAAGTGTAAATCTTAGTTTTCAGTTTGATGACTTTTTTTTTTCATGTGTGTGCACATTTGATTAAAATGTAACTTGGTATTCACACCACTTCCACACCCCTCTATGGCTCATGCCACATTTTAGGTGTTTGGTTTGACACAGGATTTCATGTGACTGGCCTGGTTACATAAAACTTGAATTCCTGGTGCTTCTGCCTCTGCCGCCCAATTACAGGGACCGTGCGCTTGCACCACAGCACTCAGCTATTGGTAGAGGAGTTCAAAAATAGCTACCCTTCCATCTCAGGAGTCACCAATATCATGTAAGCTAGTCTTTACAAGGTTCATATTTGTGCCTTTAAAAGAGTTTTTGTTGTTGTTGTTTTTTGTTGTGTTGTTTTGTTTTTTACAGACGTTTGGCCCAGTTTCCTCAATCACCCTTTGGTTTGCGGTTTTGCTTCTCTGGTACTTTGCTCTGTCCACATTAAGCCTTTGGTGTCTTTCTCTCCTGAAGGCGCTCCGAGTCATGGGAAGAATAATGCGTGAGTGCTGGTATGCCAACGGGGCAGCACGCTTGACAGCCCTCCGCGTGAAGAAGACCGTCTCTCAGCTCTGTGTCAAGGAAGACAGCAAAGCTTGACCCCACACACAGGCAAAGAGAAAGTGCTGACAGCTCGCTTTTGTGTCTCCTTCTTTGTCTGAATGTGTTTTGGCTTCATTTTTGCTGCGTTTTGTTTTAGTTCTACCTCAATGATGATTCACTACAGTGTTTTAGTGTCCCAAAGACAGCATGAAAAGACAACTCTAAAGTTAAGCACAGGCAGGTCTTGAATTTCCCAATCTTGGTGTTGTCATTAACTTTATTTTTCAAAGGTGACACAACTCATTTTTTAAATGTAAGGAGGAAGATGTTATGAATATAAAATAAGCTACATAAAATAGTAAAAAAGCAGTTAAATCTTTGTTTTACTTGAACCAAGAGCAAACAGAAATGAGATGTGTATTCAAATGTAACTGGGTATTCACACTAGAGCATTTTATAATGGAATGGAACTTTAAAAATTAGTAGGATTCTTGAAAAGTAAATTTTGCTCAGAATGTTAACATCTGAAGACTGGAAAGCTGGAGGTCATCAGTGACGTATGAAAGTGAGGCCATGTTCTCAGCACTTGCTCTCTCCTTACTGTTTATCACTCTCCATCCCTACTCAAGCAGTTCATAAGTAGTTTGAAAGTCACTGAGCCATTACTTCTGATATATAACAGAGGTCCCCAATGTCGTGAACACTGTGAAATGGCCCAGAGTCCCAGATCTCATGCCAGGGATGTCACAAACCCTGTGACAATAAGCACTGTGAAATTTGCTGGCCACTACATTCCTTTGAATTCCCATAGTGCTTTTCTTCCTAAGTGGGAGCATCTTCAGTTATAATATTTTAAATTTAGCCATATAGAGAGTGCATCGAGTATTTTGTAAGACCATAATGGGTTTGCTAGGACTTCAAAACCAATCTATCTGTATGGCCCCGTAGATAGGTCATCGCTATTCCATTCAATAATGAGAAAATATTTCCTGAACATTGCCAAAGACTGACCAATTATAAGCATACATTGTCTAAAGATGTATGTATTAAGATGTCATGACTTTGGGGGTACATATTTATAAAGAAAGGTAAACAAAGAAAAAGTTTGAGAAAAATTAAGAGCACTCTTCCAAAAGAGTTTAACCACTTACTGGTAGCAGAGATGGCCACACTGGTTATTAGAAGATATTCCTGGCCTCTAATGAGGGGCCGTGTATGGAGAGATTTGGCAGTTCTGCCTCTGTTCTCCTTTTTTTTGGGGTACAGAATACTTAATAGGATTCCAGATATTCCGCTCAAATATACGATATGATTTAGTGAAGGTGATTTTACACGTTGTCTTTCAGTATGCTCAAACACTGCTTCCCAGACCCCATTCCTTAGAGTGTCCTTCTGCCTAGATGTCCTTAGAATGGAGGCACTGCTCAAGCAACTTGAACAGTGAGTGACATGATAGCATATTCTATTCTTTGATGGGTCTCGAGTTGAAGACATGTTAGCTGGATATTTTTAAAGGCCAAATATTTGATTGCTCATAGTACAGCCCTTTCATTATAGATAGGGTGAAATTTCACCACTGAGCATTTAGATTTTCTCCAAAGGCCAACATGGGGCATAATGTTCTGAAGGATGCACCTATGTTGTCCATAAGACAGCAACTTGATGTGTACATTTTACTGTGGAAATATACTACTGGATCCATTTCATTTGCCCAAGCTGACATAAGAGAAACAAAGTGCCGTGGCAGCTATGGGGTTTGCGTATACTTCCATTCTCAGTCAGACGCATCCATTTATAAGCAGGGAGCACCCCATAGCTTGCTTGCCACAATATTGGGTACAAGAGGGAATAAGAAGATAGATAGGTCCTGCCCTCAGGGATTTTAAAGTCTAATTTGGGAGTGGGAAAAGGCATGTGAGCATGAGGGAAGAAAGTAAATTGACAGAGAAAATATGCAGTGGGATGTCTTGAGTTCTATGTGACAATGGTTTCTAGAACAGGTCTGAAGCTCACTCCCAGTTTGCAACACATTTAGAAAAGATCTTTATTTAGATATTAAAGTCTAATTATACCATCAGCATCGAAAGGTGCGCCTATGTGAATGGCTGTTAAAAAGAGCTGTGTGACAGGTGATCTGGCTGGTGTTTATTACCTTATTTAACACAGTTTGTACATGAAAGAAATGAAGTTATTTACTTAGATGATTGTATACAAATCTCCAACTAAAAAGATCCTACTATATCCTGTTCTATTCACCACTGTTTGGTAAATACACTTATTAGATTTTAAAAGAGAGGGTGTTTTAACATCTTTATATTTTGACATTATGTTTTATAATTTATTTGAGAGTATAGAAATGTAACTTATATTTTATTGATTCAGATTTCACTGTGGAGGAATCTGTATATTGGTATGTTTTTGAGACATTTTGCTGTTGTTCGGTTGTTGAACTGTAATTCCTAAGTGAATAGTCTTAAAGAAAATAGCAACAAAAGGATAAGGGAAACAATAGAATTGTAGTTGTTCCTTAACTCTCAACGCAATTATACATAGAAACTGCTCACTTACTAAAAAAAAAAAAGTAGTACATAGAGCATAAGGCAGATTTACTGTACATACCTATGCAGATCAATTTACATTACATGTTTTTAATGGAATCTTATGCAATACTTGTTTCTTTTGATTTTGTTATGAGCAAAAATATCTTCTTAGGTTAGGTGCAGAGTGACATCATTGTTTTGCTTCTTATGGACATTTTGGCTTTGGGTGTAACCTAGAGCTTAGGAATGCTATTATAAATTTTTAGTACTGTATGCAGAAATGATGGGATTTATACACGGCATCACTTCTTGAAATATGAGATGCGTTATTTGCTGTCAACATTTGAGCATGAATTTGTTGCCTTATAAGTTGTGTGTTTAAGTTTGTAATCAGTACCGATTCTGTTGTATGCATTCTTCCATGTCTAAAATATTTGGCATGTCACATCTAGAATTCTTAATTTATGTTCTGCCTTGAGAGCTAAGTGAAACATGACTGGCGTGCTCTATTTTAGGCATAGCACTTGCTTTTCATCTTTATACTTTCAATTAACTTTGCATTTTACATTTCCATAATTGTATGAAAATAGTAACCTGATTGCAATGTCTGTAGAATTTAAAAATCTGCTTTTATTTTAAAATGAAAAATCTACAATACATTCATCGGATTAGAAGTGCTACAATAACTTATTATTTTGAATGCTTCTACTATTGGAGAATGATTAAACACAAGAAAAGTCCACTGTCTTGCAATTCTGCCACCATGTGAATTACTGGGGCAGAGTAAACTCAGGGCCAGTTTGCAATCTAAGGGAGTACTTAGTGCATTTCCTGAAGGCAGGGAGCAGGCATCTGCCATCAGACAAGGATCAGGAGAATAACTTGAAATTACTTGGCAGGGAATAGCTTTTTGATTCTTGAAAGTGAAGATGAAATTTTACATGGATAAATTGATTCATTTAAAATGTGGAAATTTTGATTTCTACCAAGCAGTTAGGGAACATTAACAAACGCATCAATATTGCTATAGCTGAGGTCTTCAATAATCAGTTCTTTTATATCACTTTAAAAACCAGTATTATCAACTACTCAGAAGTGTTTATGCTTGGTATCCTAAAATGATGCCACTGTAGCTTTTGAACCTATTTCTTGTCATCTGTGAAGTGTAACGTTTCAGCAAATAGCACCGATGAATGAGACAGTCATAGTTTTAAGGGCTTTTAATTTTTTTTTCAGGTTTCTTTAAAACTAAACCAAAAAAGAAAGAAAGAAGGAAATAAAGGAAGGAAGAAAAGAATGAAATCTATAATGTAAAACATTCATTAAAAATCTAATATTAAGCATAGTTTCTATAGTCTACATATTTTTTCAAAGGACTCTAACACACATATTTTAGTACCTGGCTTTTTTCTTGCCCTTTCACTTTTCTTTTATTATTTTTCACCTACTTCTAAACTTACTGTTCTTTTTAAACTTACTGTTCTTTCACCATCTTCCAAGATTATAGTTACTTCTTAATTATTTTTAAGCATAGCTATTATTTAACTTAATTATCATAGAACTGTACATTTGAAATGAAAAAGAAATCCCTTAGTGAGCTAAATTATTTTGAATGTGCCACGATGCAAAATAAAAATAAGAACTTAAAAGTTAAAGGGACACTGAGCCTCATAAGTTGATTCCAATATTTTGGAGACAAAGAAACTGGAGATCAGATATTGGGTGGCTGCTAATGATTGTGGAAACACGGTGGTGAAACCTACTCCTGAAACCTCCCCCACTTTTACAAATTAAAAGGTCAATCAGAACGTATCTTAAACTGCCATGTGCGTGTGTTAATATGAGAAGTCATTCAGTGCTGAGGGTCAAATCCTATAGTTCTTGGTTCATTTCCACCCAAATAATTTACTCAGGTCAAGGTCAGTAGGAAAAACAAAAACAAAAAAATAGACAAAGCGAGCGTTTCAAAGTAGTCATCAAGCTAGGTAGACAAGCCAGGGAGTGCTGATAAAACTGAAAATGCAATTGAAAAGATGGTAGTGTGTTGGAGGTTCTTGGTGGTGGCTGGAGATGTGGAGCAGTGGCAGAGGGCTTGCCTAGCATGCTCAAGGACTTGGGTTCGATCCTCAGCACTGGAAAGAGGCAGGCAGGCAGGAAGGAAGGAAAAGAAAATATTACCAGCATGAGTAATAATTAGAGAATCTTCCAGACTCTTTCCCTTCTCCCTCTCTGCACATATTCTTCTTTTCCCATTGTGTCTTGGAGTGGATGCAGGGTGATTTGGTGCATGAACTGGGGACTCTGTGTCATGCCACTTATATACTCTCTCTCTCTCTCTCTCTCTCTCTCTCTCTCTCTCTCTCTCTCTCTCTCTCTCTCTCTCTCCCCTCTCTCTCTCTCTCTCTCTCTCGTTAGTTTTGACTTTGACACTGCTTTCTTCCAGTGGCAGATTTCCTGAGCCATGCATCACTCCACAGCTCTGTCCTTTCATGTATTTGAACCCTGTCCAGACTGTTACACACAGAACTTCTTAACAAGATTTTAATCTCCCCCACTGTGTGTAAGAGGTTTCGCCTCATCAGTTCCGCAGTGATTTTTCTCTTGGCACTGGGGAGAGAGAGGGCTTTGTTAATAACAGGCATGACTTTCTCTTAAACTTTAGTCAGACTGTCAGGTTATAGTCTAGCTCCTAGCTAATGCATAAAGGATGCCCGATTCTGCCCTAATGCTGAATTCCACTTAAGCAGTGACTTGAACAGAGACTGTGAGGTACCATGTCCCATAATGTGAGTGCTTGAGCTACTTCTGTGATGATGGCTGCCATTGAATTGTTGTACCTCTGCCATCCTTCCAAAATCTTGATTTATTTATTTTCTAATGTGTTATGGGTGTTTTGACTGAATGTGTGTCTGTGCACCATGTGCACGTTGGGTGTGTCAGAGGCCAGAAGAAAGAGTCTGATCCCCGGGAGCTGGAACTACAGGGAGTTGTGAGCTGCCCACGTGGGTGATGGAAACCAAACCTTGGTCCTCTGGAAGAGCAGCAGCCAGTGCTCTTAACTGCTAAGCCACCTCTCCAGCCCTGCTTCTGCCATGGTTTTAGGCTAAGCCATGTACCATGCTGTTTGGAATGTAGATTATCCTGAAATTAGGTAACAATCTCCACTTTAAAATTTGTTATTGATAACTGCCAGGATTCTTTTCCAGTTATGAAGATAACATTTGGGAGAATGTGAGTTTCAGCTCATCCTCATTTTAATAGTGCCAGAAATGCATTTTCTGGTGTATGTTATGCTACAAGAAGTTTTCTTCTTGGACCCGACACTTTTCATTGGAATATGTAATTATATCCTGGGCTTTAGGAATCTGACTGTTAACACAGCAACTAAGAGCCGGAGTATAATAGGAAATTCACCTCTTTCCAGCATCCCACTATAAATTCTCCACAGGGAACTCATAGCTTGGGGCAGCTGAGGACTGAGGTGATGGCTGCAACCAGTTCTTTCCTCCCGACATAATTCTCTAATGTTCAGAAAAAGACATGATGGGTTTCTACATCAATAGAAAATGCCTGGGCTTATCCATCATTAATGATTTTGTTGAAGTTATTTTTGTGAAACAGTGTTTGTTTCTCTAAGCTTATTTCTTAACCTGGCTACCACACAAATAATTGAGACTCCTTTATAATACAGGGTTTTACAACACAATTTTGAGCAGTTTAAGTCTGTTCTTAATCCTCTACGCCATTTTGTCTTACTCCCAGCAGACGTCCCAGCAATAACTGCACTTTGTAGCTTTCCTTGGCTATAGCTCTTTCTTCTGGCTCTTCCTTGAACCTCTACCCATGGCTGAATCCCTCACTTCTCCTCCTTCCTCCTCTAACTCCTCCTCCCCTGGCAGGAAATCCAACCCTAATCTCTCCCCTGCTCAGCAATTGGTTGTAAACTGCTTTATTGGCATAGCAGGGAACAACTGAGGAGCTGTGTTTACACAACACTGAGACAGAAATCAGGATGTAAAGTACACAATAACCGTATGCCTACAGAATTTAGAGGAGTCAGCACTATGACTTTTCATCCCAGTTTTCCCAAGACTGAATGAGGTGGACCCTTTATCCTGGTGATCACTTTAACCCAAATCACCTGTAGCACAGGGACATCAATTTCTAGATGCCCACTGAGGTTTCATTCCATGGACAAACCTTCTCATTTCCTTCACCTGCAAAGCTGTGAGAAAGTCAATCATAGACACAGATTTATCAATATGTTCAGTTCCTCATTGGCAAAATAGTAATAGCTACTCAATTATAAAAATCTGGCATTTTTCTGCTTTCTTTATCAAACAAGAGTACCTGAGTAAAATATTAGACTCTAGCTCATTTCTAGCATGACTTATGTCAAGCTCCTGTACTCTTCTGACCCTAGAATGGATAAGATTATTCACATTTGATTGGTGTTTGGGGTTTTTAAATGGCCTAAAAAGAGAAAATTGGATTCATATCTTTTTTGAAAAGGGGATTTTGGATTCATTTTTCAAAGCACTAATACTAATTAAACTTCCCTTTGGGTAGTGTGACTCTTCTTGCACCCATGAACACATTTCACATGTCAAAGCCATTGCATTTTGACATTGCAAAAACATACCTTGAACTCTTGAACTACTGTGAACAGAATCACTGTTGTAAAGATCTTTTTTTGTACGCTTTCTGATATTCTTAAGTATGTAAAAAGATGTTGCCTTCTGCAGACAGGCTCAAATGAATGTATATAAGGACTGTGAAAAAATAAGTTCGGTTTTAAAATAAGAGCTGGGCGATAAATTGTATCCAAAATGTGCAGATGGGAATTGTGGAGTATAGCTGTGTTTTCATTGTTGAAGGTTGAACAGAGTTCCACAGAGTCATGGATGACATTCAGATGTTTCATGAATTTTCAATCTGTGAACATATGCATTTGTAGTAATATATACTTATATTGTTAAGAAATAATCATACTTTAGAATTTAGTAAGAACTCAGTGATAGCCTTCATACCAAAATGTTTAACTTTGCCAACAGCAAGTCATAGAAGTATTTATTTTAAAGCTTTTTAATATTATTGCATAACTTCCTGCTGCCTCCAGGTGTACATACTTCCCTGCCTAAATGTTATATTTTTATGTATGCATTTTCAGGAAACATATTGTTTTGGAAAGTGGCAAAGACAATAAATTAAGCACTCCTTGCACTTGTTTCTGTAAAGCATAAAGAGCTCTATTTTAAATAAAAGAAACGGTGTCATATGTTGGTGTCCATGTGCTCATATTCTATTTCACAACTGTGTTTATATTTGTATGCAGAGTGCAGACAGGGTACTGGGAATTGAGTACTGGTTCTGGTAGCACTGTAACTCCCCCTTCCCTCCCTCCCTTCTTTTCTCCATCTCTTTCCATCAAGTTAATATAGAATTCAAGAATTTCGAAGTCAAAAGACACACTTATTTAAAACTGTTTTTCTGAATGATATTTAGGACAGTGTGTTCTTAAGGGTTTTATCTTTTCAATATTTTGTATTAATTTTTCCAGTATTTAATTTTTATGTACATGTTTTGCCTACTTGTATATATGTGCACAAAGTGCATGCAGTATTCAAGAGGCCAGAAAAGGGCATTGTATCCTGTGGAACTGGAATTACAGATGGTTCTAAGTCACCATGTGGGTGTTGGGAATTGAAGTCAGGTTCTCTGGAAGAGCAGTCTGTGCTCTTAACTGCTGACCCATCTCTTTATGTCCCCACACCAATTTGAATTTTATGTATTTATATTTTTAAACTTCAATTTCTTTTCTTTTTAAAGATTTATTTATTTATTATGTATACAGTGTTCTGACTGCATGTATGCCTGCACACCAGAAGAGGGCACCAGTTCTCAGTATAGATGGTTGTGAGCCACCATGTGGTGCTGGGAATTGAACTCAGGACCTTTGGAAGAAGGAACCAGTGCTCTTAACCTCTGGGCCATCTCTCTAGCCCTAGACATAACTTTTTGAAGAACTACCAGCTTGATGTGCTCTAGAGCCTAAAGCACAAGCTTCTATCATACTTAAAAGCCATAACTGCTCAGGTCACTGACAGAACAAACCCACGGTCTTCACTTCTGGAACCCCCACCTTCATCTCCAGACTCTGCCTTCTTGCTGTTCCTTGGTCTAAGCCTGTCCCAGGAGTTTGCCCAGATTGGCCTTTCCCTTGTCCTGTGTGCACTGTAGGTATCTGGCAGGTGCCAGCTTTCCTGTGTATCCCTCATCATGCACCATGAGCTGCTTCTTCTCACTCTTTTTTATTGCACTGAGTGCTATTAGGCTTTATTTTCCAGCCTATCCCTAGTGGATATAGACTCACAGGGTCTAACTCTCCAAGTACCAGTGTAGGGCATTTGAAGGTGCAGTTTTAAACCTTTAAGGGCAGTGCATTATGTGGCCCAATGAGAAGCCTCCTCGGGCCTTACTACCCTCTACTGTCTATAATGACCTAGAGAGATTTTGATGATTCTCTATCATCAAATGATGGTTGTTTGGGAACAATATCACAATTTTGATGCTTTGAGGATTTGGCCAAACAAGCAGAACACTGTGTTCGTTTTACTTTTGGTAGGAAAAATAAAATAAAACAAAACATACTGAATTTTTTTTACTACTTTTTAATTTTATTTTCAAGGACATAGCTTTTTAAATAAGTGCCCATGACCTTGCATTAAACAATTATTATGTTTTGAAAGTTTTATTTTATCCACTTATATGTTAAAAAAAACTTGTAAATTAAAAATGAAAGAACAAAAGGAAGGAAAGAAAGAAGAAAATCACACACCAAAATTAACCAGACACGAAGTCTCCATAGCTTAGTGGACTTCTGCATAGTCTGAGTGGCCAATCTGAAGCTGTGGCGCTTCCTGTTAAGATTTGCACTTTCTCTGACCTGGAGCAGCAGGTGGTTCTTCTGTAACACAGTCCTAAGAGAGAGCACTAGAAGATGAGAAAAAAAAAAAAAAATAAAGATAGGAAAGCTCTGTCTAATGCCAAGAAAGTTTATTAACAAGCACAGCATTTTATATACAATTTTCAGGGAATAAATAGGACAGAGTCAGCAAAAAACTACCACACAATGGGACACCATCAGCAGAAAGCTAATCAAGCAATGCTGCTCAAAGGGAATATAGGCTAGCTTTTTAAATCGTCTGTCTAATGATAAAAGTTTCCTCCAAGACATTTCCATGCCCCACCCCCCATGTTTGGTTGTTACTACTGTATCTAGCATATAATTCTGATCGCTTCTGTAATGAAAATATTTTAATATTATTTTTCTTCCAAATGTTAGTCAATAAATCTTTACCAGATATGGTTGCCAAATACGCAGCGATATAAGTCATTGTCAGACTATTTCGATTCTGACTGATATTTAAGTGCATACCATTTAGAAAGTTAACCCAGGAAAATACATATTGTTTTGTATATTACATAATCTGAAAAATGATACAACACCCACAAGGGATACACAGAAAATATTTCTTTAAAGATAATGGTTTCCAAAGACTTTCAGAGCAAATTAAATAACTCGTAAAATATTGATGGTAATAAATATTTAAGGTCAAGAAAACAAAGCTGTGCATTTGGGAAGGAGACAAGGCAGAAACACCGAGGGCAATCTCACTTTGGAGGCTAGAAATAGAGCTCTTCTAAACAACCAGAATCATAACCACGCTTGGTGTGGGGACAAATATTAACTGTCAGAGACGACATAAGATTTCTGTGTCCGTTCAGATGAAAAACCAAGGACCTTGACAAGCTGAAGCTTCTGGTACGGGAAATATTTGCAAGAGTCCAGTCCGAGGGGAAAACCAGCAACAAACCTCCTGGTAGGAAATTCCCCCAAAAGAGGCAGGACAACGTTTGTGAAGCCTGAGAGTAGCGCGCAGAACGAACGTAGGCGGAAGTGTGTAAGGACTGGATCTTCCTGTTGACTGCTGCTGCTGAGGGATCTCCTGAAGGTTTTAAGGCAGCACTAATCGCATGACATTAGCATTCAATAAAAGCAGATGAGCATTGCCTTGAACGTCTTATCAAAGTAACCCCAAGACTCCTCAGTGTCCTGTCTCCCTCATTAATAAATATTTAGAGATGTTGTTACATCAGCGAACCATTCCGAGACGGCCTGCTGTGCCTCAGGAGCAGTGCAATGAAATACGCAAGGTAGTTTAGCATAATAAATACTCAAGTAGTTTAGCGTAATAAATATGACACAGGTAGCTTTTTAAAAGGGCATGCGCTCGCGAGCACACACACACACGCACACACACACAATTGAAATAAGTCTACTTTGTCGTTGTTTCTCTGCATGGAGAAATTTCCAGGTGCTACTGAACTGTGCGCATTAAAATTTAAATACAGCCAAATCGGATTTAGAACTACTAATGGCTGTTCCATAGAAGAACCCTTGCTTCAGCAACTTAGGAAATTACACTTGATTCTCTTTTGAGTGTAACTCAATTGTGCTTGAAATTGTTCGCTTGAACCCCTCTAAACAAGAAGCAGGTGGTTAAATGTGGGCCCTATTTAACATTTACACAAAACGCTGCGAGCGCAATGCACGGTTGCCCTTTGAATGCCAGCTGCCTTTCCCCTCGCTCTCAGAGCCTGTCCTTCCCTGGTCATTTCATTTGACCTTGCTACATTCCAGAAAGGAGAATTGGCTTCAACGCAGTTACCTGCTAGGGTGTATTTTTTATAGTCTATTTTTTATAGTCTTCTAGCTAAAGCTAAAGCTTCTAATGTGGCAAATGCTGGTTACTGATGCAGTTTAAGAAACAGGAATTGCTGAGTTTGCTTTATTTTAGCCGAGGAAACACAGAGTGGCATGATCTTGTAAGATGGTGAACCGGAACGGGGGAATACAGCCTAGGTTCGCTATCCAACAAAAGCAAGACTTTGCAGAAACTCGTTTCAACCTTACGCAGCAATTTAGGTCTTTGCTTTCAGGACATACATGAGCGAGCGCAGGAAATGTATGTTTCCATAGCTTAGCTTTTCCTTTACCAGAACACATGGCTGGTTTTTATGAGGGACCATAAAGACCCCATTGAGAAGCCTGCCGCCCCGAGGCGCGTACAGCCAGGTAGAGAGGTTCGGTTCGGAAATGGACACACGCTGTCCTTTCTTTACCACAGCAGGCCTTTCTTTGTGGGACGATGCATGCGCTCTCCTGCTTCTGTTGCTCCCTTTCCCCACACCCTCCTGTCATGGACTTCTTGCTCATTCATCTGAACGCTTTCTCTATACTCACTAAGGAGTGTCTCCGCGTGTCTAAAGTCTGATGGATAGTCAGGATTCATACTCTTCTTCTCAGCTCTTCTTAGTGACTTTCTTTAATTGCTGTCCTTTACCGAGCCTGGGGACTCCTGAACGTACTCGTTTGTTCCAGTTTTCCTTCCTAAGATCCAGCACTGTTGACACAAGACACTGCTCACCGCAAAGTGAAGAAAGAAAGATTCATTGGCATATGAGTGACCGTGGCTCAGAATCACGCAATGCTGTTACCACCAATGATGTATTTCAATGCGGCAACAGTTTCATGAAGTTTGTATAGTTATAGAACAAAGCAAAGCATACACCGAAGCACTTAGAATATATTGATGGAAGAAATATCAGGGGACTGATTATAGCAATGTCAGGACATCTCTGCTACGGGTTTCTGATGCTCCTTGGTGACATTTTTCTTTTTTCTAAATTTAGTGGAAGCTATCAGTCTAGAAATATATCCCAGGTGCTGTTATGTGCTAGTAGTAGATAAGACATCAATAAATGTTTATCAAGGGAGCTAAACAAAGCCTAAGCTAATTTGACTCTGGGTCATCCACATTACGACTTTCCACAAACATGAAGTTCTAACCAGTCAAACTTTAAGAATCTTTGACGTGGTGTGTGTATCCCTGCACTGTCACTTCAGAGGAAAGGGTGCCTTTCGGTTTTTAAGTTCTTTTGCTTAGTGTTCTGTTTCTCTGGCCCAACCAGGCTGTTGTGTATTTTACTACCTCATTCTTTGACCTTGCTAGGTATAGTCCTGCTCTGTGAACACCCTTCACTTTGTGGTCACAAATTGTGTGAATTCATTGGGTGAATATTTAGATTGTTTCCAGTTTGAACCTATGATGAATATATCTGCTACAAACATTCAAGTGCTAGATTTTAGAAGTTATGCTTTTGTTTCTCTTGGGTGAATACTTAGGAATATAATGATTGACATATATATATATATATATATATATATATATATATATATATATATATATATATATATACTAATTTAATGCAAGATCATTGGGATGCTTATTTAAAAGACTGTTCCTTCAAAAACAAAATTGAAAATTAGTATAAGAATGTCAGGGGTTTTTTTTTTCAAAAGTAAAACCAGCACAGTGTTCTGATCACTTTGCCGAGTCCTCAAAGCACCAAAACTGTGGTATTGTTCCTAAATAACCCTCATTCAATGATGGAGAATCATCAAAGTCTCTCCAGGTCATTATAGACAGTAGGGGGTAGTAAGGCCCATGCAGGCTTCTCATTGGGCAACATAATGCATTGCCTTTAAGGTTCTACTCTATTTAATGAGTTATTTCTCATCAAATGAGATGTTGAATAGAAATTGAAAAATGAACATCCTTTCCTCATTCCTGATCTAGGGAAAAGGCATTCAGTTTTCAATTAAATATGACAGTTGTGGATGGTCCATAGTTTTGTTTTGTTGGTTTTATTGTTTTTGTTTTGTTTTGCCTTTTTGGTTTTATTGTTTGTTTGTTTGGTGCTGATTTTTTTTTTTTTTTTTTTTTTTTTTTTTGAGACAGGATTTCTTTGTGTACTCCTGGCTGTCCTGGAACTCACTTTGTAGGGTAGGCTGTCTTTGAACTCACAGAGATTAGCCTGCTCCTGCTTTCTGAGTGCTGGAATTAAAGGCCTGCATATTTTAAAAAATCAATATAAAGATCAAAACACACATACAAAGTTATTTATTTTTCTTCAGTTTTCCTTTGTTTGGAAAATGCCCACAGTTTGAGTGCACCTTTTGACTACTCTACCTTTGTATCTCCCCAATACAACCCCAGCATCTAACCCCTTACCCTCTCTCTTTACTAAATTTAAGAGATGTAGCTACTTGAACAGTGGATAGTGGTAGAATTGTTCAGATGAAACTGACAGAGTGAATTTTCCAAGGAAAATATATGATAATTAGCTAAATTATACAAAGAAATACCAGAAACATGGTAAGAAAAAACAAATCTCAAAATCATAGACAATACACATGGAGTGTTTGTGCCACTTCCAGTATTTGCAGTTGGCAGATGTACTGGAGAAAAAATGGAGTCTGAGCTTGGACATGACAAAAGTGTTGGTGTACTTTTTATGATCTATTTTAGTGGGTTTTTTTTTTTATACCTCTACCTCCCTTCCACCAACTCTCAACACTAGGTAGGAGAGGAAGGAGGTTATAATGGGCAGGGACATAGACCTCTTTAGACTTAGTTCCTTGGGGCAGTTCTAATCTTTGTAGTGAGGACATCCAGCAGTCCAGCCCACCAGCTAACAGCAAACAGCATACACAGTAGCAAGATGAACCATCAGCCTTCTCCCTCTTCCAACTGTCTCCTCAAAGTATTCTTTTATCTCTCTCTGGGCTCTGGGATATATACCATCTCTGAGTCTGCAAAATTCAACTAACTGTGCCTGGCAAAGACCATGCCTCACACAAGGAAATTATAGTTAACATCTCTGGATAACTAAGGCAGTCCCATATCACACACTTGGGATTAAAACAAAAGCATGTTTACATAACATAACTGAGTTTGAGATCAAAGCTTCCACTACACAAAAGAAGAGAAGTGAGTTATTAAAAAATATTAGTGTCAAGACTAGAGAAAAGGTTCAGTTAAGAGCAGCTGGCTGCTTTTGCAGAGGACTTGAGTTCAGTTCTCAATACCCACATCAGATGACTCACAGCTGCCTGTAACCCCAGCTCCACATGATGTGTTGCTCTCTCTCTCTTTCTCTCTCTCTCTGACATACACAGGCACACTAAAAAAACCAAAATTAAAAAGAAAGTTCATACAAATTCTAGTGTCTTGAAGTGAGTGGAAAGATTTAAACAGGATTTTAAAAGAGCAGGTGTGATACTTGCAAGCAAGAATCCTTATGTGCACTGTTTAGCAAATGTTTTGCAGAGGACTTGAGTTCAGTTCTCAATAACCACATCAGATAACTCACAGCTGCCTGTAACCCCAGCTCCACATGCTCTCGTGGCTTCCATAGGCCAGAACATATACTGAAATAGACAACCCCTAACCCCAGTGTAGTGGTGGCCTATAGAATAAACACACAAAGTCATAGTAAGCAATAGACAAACTGAAGGAAGAGGAACAACACAACATGGTTATTGAGTGGAACAAGAGGGACCAGAGGCAGGTCTTTCACTTGAGTTCCAACTGGAAAAAAAGCTGATCCTATACCGAATACAATGTTTACTTAAAATTCAACCATAAGAAAACAAACAGCCAAATACTCGATGAAGTCAGCATCTGCATCTACAAGAAAAGAAGCCAAGTATAGTTGATGATTGTCAAAGAGTAACTTATAATGACAGTGAGGTACCACTACAATCTCAGCAGAGCTGATAAAAATGGAAGTCTAGGCTGATGTTACCTCCATGCACTGCAAGCAAAATAATAAAGATACTGACCCAATTACAATGCCCACTGAGGATACATACATACATACATACATACATATATATATATACATATATATATATGTATATATATATATATATACATACACACACACACACACACACACAGTACAAAAACATCCTGAGCAAATTTGCTTTGCCTAGAAACTACTAGAACATCTAATTACTGTATTTCTTCTCTCTTGGTGTGATTTATTTTACTTCTTTCAGCAATATTTTAGGGGTTGTCTTCTGTATGCATCAGTCTTACACCTATTTTGTTTACTTTTTCTCACAGTGTTAATATTTGAAAATGTCATTAGTTTCACTAGATCAGTTCCTCAAGGGCTTAGCTCTTAGTGCAACAATCTTTCACTCACTGAAGCTCTAGTGATGGATATTTAAACATATTAAGCAAATGGTAAGTGTCTTAAACTGAATACATTTGCATTTGAGAATGATTTTTAGCTCGTATCTAAATTTAATTGATGAATCACTGAAGTTTCTGCTCCTCCAAAATGATAGAGGGAGGTCATAGATTCTTTTCAAATATTAAAAATCTAGAGAAGACCTTTTATGAGAAGTCACGGGACAATTAACTACAACAACATTTTTTGTTTTACAAAGAGAAAGCTGTGTTGAATAGGCAGCCATCGGCACTAAGAGTGGTAGCTGGGAGCTCAGAAGCCCAAGCAATATGGAGGAAAGAGCCATGTTTAAGAAGAATTTCACAGCTGACTGTTTGCTGTGGGTTGCTAAGGAATACAAGACCAAGGTTGAAAACTGGGGAAACTATCAAACTTACAAAAAAAAAAAAAAAAAAAAAAAAAAAAAAATAGAATGGAGACACTGGCAAAACATTCTATTCTCTTCATTTGTAACTACCAAACAAGATGAATACTGTGTAACCAAAATATTGAGAATCAGTTCAAAGAATGTTTGGGATGTCTGGGTTTTGCTACACACACACAAGTGTGTGTGTCTGTATGTAAAAATAATATAATAATATATATTAATCACTCCTCAAGAGACAACAGCATTCCTTCCCAGGAGTTGGCCCTGTCTCTCTATTGTATATTATAATGGATGGGCCAGTGTTTTATAGTTATAGCCTCCAAATTAAAACATTCCATCCTGGAAGGAAACACAGTAACTCTCAGAAAGTAAATGTAACTTATAATAGTTAGGAATCAAACAAACTCAAGAAGTTCCTGAAACTCATAGGACTCATAAAGCCCCTGTCCAGGATTACAAAAGCAGTACCAATGGCTGGGGGAAATAAGATTCTGCCAAATTGCCTGCAAGTAGTGCAGGGAGCCCCAGGGATACAGCTTTCAAGGGTTGTCACCCATGCTAGAGTGGGTTTTCAGGGATGTAGTTGCATTTGAATCATCTGTGTTTCTATGAGTAACGTAAATAAACCCATTGGCTCACCAAAGTAGACTTGGGTGTGATTGACCTGTAGTCACTAGCTCAGCATGCTCTATCTGGGGTGAAGAGTTGTTTTTTTCCTCACATTATTCTAGGAAAAATTATACAACAAATTTGAAGATTTTAGGGGTTCTTCTAACATTTAAAATAGGATTGTTTAATTCATGATAATCTACTATGAAATACTTCCAAACCAGTTTATTTATAAATTAAAATTCTTAAAAAGTATATATTAATTTTCTCCTTCTTATCCTCTTTGGTTTTATTGTAGTGTTTTTTACTCCTATACTTTAAAAATGTTTTTCTTTATTATTTAAAACAGTTTTAAATTTAAATATGTTTTGATCATATTATTCCCATTCCCAAGTCATTTTAAATCCTCTCTTCTCTATTTATCCAACTTTTAAGTTTTTTCTTGAAAACAAAACAATACAACAACAACAAAAAAACAAGAAAACAAAATAAAACACCATCCCCCCCAAAAAAAAGAAAGAAAAAGAAAAAAACAAGCAACCAAAACCCATCAAACTATAACCAAATAAAAACACAAGAAAACAAAAAACAAAAAACAAAACAAAAAACAAAACAAGCCTGGAATACTTTATATGTTGGTCAATTATTCCTGAACATGAGGCCTTCTCTGGATTGGTTGATGTACCCAGTTTTACTTCATTGGGGGGGAAAAAACCCTGATTTTCCCTCTCCCTGTAGATATGTGATAGGTCAGTTGTAAACTTGACCATATTGTGTTTCATTTTCATTAAATTCTAAAAGTTTTTGCCTTTTTTTTTTTTTTTTTTTTTTTTTTTTGAGACAAAGTTTCTCTGTGTCCTTAGCTGCCTGGAACTCATTCTGTAGACCAAGCTGGCATCAAGTTCATAGAGATCTACCTTCCTCTGCCTCCTGAGTGCTGGAATTAAAGACATGCACTGTCATTGCCTGACACAATTCTAAAATTTTTAAATTTCTCTTAATTTCTGTCTTGACCCATTTTTTCCTCAGTCACTAGTGAGTTAAGTCGTTGTTTCACTTGTTGTTGGTACCCAGTTGTAATACACGATGGTCAGATAGGATTCAGGGTGTTATTTCTTGTATCTCTTGAGAGTTGCTTTGTGTTCATGCATATGATCAGTTTTGGAGGAAGTTTCATGAGATGCTGAGAAGAAGGTGTATCCTTTTGTGTTTAAGTGAAATATTTTATGAATGTGTAAATATCTGTTAGGTCCATGTAGTTTATGATATCATTGACCTCCAACATTTCTCTGTTTAGTGTTTATCTGGGCAGTTTTTCTTTTGTCAAGAGTCGGGTATTGAATTCAGCCACAATCACTGTGTGATGGTCAGTATGTGATGTTAGTTGTATTACTATTCCTTTTACGAATTTGGGTGCCTTTTTGTTCGGTGCATAGATGTTTAGAATTGTAATGTCCTTTTGGTGACTCCTTTAATGGCTATGTGGTATCCTTCCCTATTTTGATTAGTTTTGGTTTGAAGTTTATTTTGTCAGATACTAAAACGGCTACATCAGCTTGTTTCTTGGGTCGATTTGCTTTAAATATCATTTACTCTAAGGTGATATCTATCCTTGGTGTTAAGGTGTATTTTCTGGTTACAGCAGGATGAATCCTGTTTTCTAATCCTATTGTTAGTCTGTGTCTTTTAATTGGGAAATTGAAGCCATTGATGCTGAGAGTTATCAATGAGTAGTGTTTGTTGATTCCTGTTATTTTGTGGTTGTGGTATGGGGCTTTCCTCTCTTTTCATTTGCTGGTCTGGGATTATTTAGATCCTATGTTTTCTTGGGTGTGGTTAACCTCTTCAGGTTGAAAATTTCCTTATAATGCTTTCTGTATAGTTGTATTTGTGAATAGATATTACTTAGATTTTTATCATTGAATTTAATTTAAAAAATTTCCATTTATTGTAATTGAAAATTTTGTTGGGTATAATAATCTGGACTGGTATTTATGGTCTCTTAGAATTTGTAGAATATCTTTGCAAACTCTTCTACCTTTAAAACCCTTCTCCATCGAAATGTCAGGTGATGCTCTAGTGGGTCTTCCGTGATATGTTACTTATTCTTTTTCCTTTGCAGTTTTTGATATTTTTCCTTTGTTCTGTACATTTAGAGAGTGGGAAAATTTTCTATTCCAATTTGCTTGTTGTTCTTTATGCTTCTTGTACCATCTTCTTTAGGTTGGGAAAATTTTCTTCTATGGTTTTTGTGTTTCTTCTGTGTCCTCTATTCCCATTATTCTTAGATTTGGTCTTTTCATTTTGTTCTAGATTTCCTGAATATTTTATGCCTAGATTTTTTTCTTAGATTTAGCATTTTCTTTGACTGAAGTATCCATTTCTATGATGTCTTTCCGTGCAGAGACTTCTTTTTTTTTTTTTTTTTTAAGTTCTTGAACATATTCACAATAGCTATTTTGAAGTATTTGCCTTGTACTTTAGTTATATGGCATTTTCACGTTCTTCTGTATGGGGTTTCTGGGCACAAGTGGAAGCACATTGTCATGCCTGTTACCGTTTTGTTGTTGTTTTTTTTTTAATTTTGTTTTGGTTTTGAGACAAGGTTTCTCTGTGTAGCCTTGGCTGTCTTGAACTCACTTTGTAGACCAGGCTGGCCATGAACTCACAGATATCCACCTGCCTCTGCCTCCCAGAGTGCTGGGATTACAGGAATGGCCACCACCCCTGGCATTATTGTGTGTATGTTTTGTTTTTGTTTTTTTTTTTTGTTTTTGCTTTTTTATGGTGATGTTCCGGATTTAGAAACATTGTAACGGTTGGTGTTGCTATCTGGTCTTGTCTTTTTTCCATGGGTTTTCTGGTACTTGACTTCTGTTGCTCTTTCTGTATCTTAGGAGCATGTAGTGGCTATGGGTTGCTTGGTAAGGTGTGCTTTGATCTCCATCAGGTGTGACTATTAGGTAGAACATATTTCTACCTATTGGAAACTGACAGGAGAGGATGGGGATTGGGTAGAAGAGTTGGGAGTGGTGAAAGGGTCCACAGGGGAAGAAAAGTTGGTTTTGTCTTAAGGCTCTGTGGAGTCCATAGGGAATAAAGAAAAAGAGGGGAAAAATAAAAAAGAGGAAGATGGGCCCCTGCAGGTGGTCTGCTCCAGGGACATGGATGACACTGGAGAATTGGAAGATGGGAAGGAGAGTAAAGATGATGGCCTATTAATTCCCTGGCTGGTGTGTTTCCAGGGAGAGCATGGCTTGGGTATTGGTGGGTAAGAATGGAGTGAGGAAAGGAGGTTATGGGATAGAATCCGTTTCCTTCAGTGCCTATTATAACATTTATAAGGCATTGATAATTTTTGTTTAAAATATATTTACATACTTAATTTTAAAAAATTAATTTAAAGATTGTTTCTCCCCACCTCAACATATAAGTAATTTTATAGTATAGTTCTGAGTTTTGTAATATAGTTCTGAGTTTTGATATGATATTATTTTTCTCAATAATATTTTTGCTTTAACAATATTTAAATTCTCTCCGTATCTTCAGTTTGCAAACATCTTCAGTTGTAAAGGTTTCTTTTACTGGGTATAGACTTGTTACTGGGATTTTGGAATGTGACTATGGGGTGTGTATGTGTGTGTGTGTGTGTGTGTGTGTGTGTGTGTGTGTGTGTGTGTGTGCGCGCACATGCACAATGAATAGAAAACTGAGTTGACTTTCATGTCTTCTTCCATTGCTTTTTACTTCATTTATTGAGACAAGCTTTCTCGCTGAATCCAGAGCTCATCAATTCCTGCTAGGCTAGCTAGCCAGATCATCCTGGGACTCACTTGTCTCTGCCTTCTGAGAGCTGGGATTACAAGTGGCTATTATGCTTGTTTAGCTTTTAAGTGGATTATAGGCATCTACACTCTGGTTCTTACATTTGTACCACAAGCACTTTATCCACTGAGCCACCTTCATGCCCTGAACCAGATTTTGATTTCTTATTTACTGTTTTAAAAGGATCCAAACCTATTTCATTAATTCCAAAATCTCATAATTTCTGAGGTCAGTGGTAATTCTTCTTTTGCTATTGATTCAGGTAGAGGAACTTTAATCCAGCAATATGGCTGTTCTGGCAAGGGGTCACATCCAAAGACCTTCTAAGTCTATATGATATGGCCTGAATGCAGACACATCCTGGATTGCAGTATGATCTGGCTGGAATACATTGTACACACATTAATTCCCTAACAATGTAGTTAAGGTTAGCTGGTAGAGGGAAGCAGCCATGATTGAAAGTGACATCTAATGGAGAGGCGGACAAAGTAAAAACAATCAGAGAAAGATGTGACAGAATGAGTCAGAGATAGGATACTTCCATCTCTCACAAGAACCGATGGGAGAGTCTATTTAAGAGCAGAGCAGGGAGACAGTAAGTCAGTTGGGAGTGAGTCAGTCAGTCAGTTCACAATTGAATTGAGTTGAGGTCAGTCCATTGGCAGTCAGTTGAGAGGCAGTACAGTGGAGGTGAGTTCATGGCAGTTCAGTTCGTGGAACTCAGAGGCAGTTTTTACCAGGACAGTTGTACAGAGAGAGAGGTAGCAGAGAGAACAAGACACAGGTGAAGACAGAATGAGTTAGAGAGTGAGAAGGAGCCAGAAGATTAGGCCAGATTGCCAGAGTTAGTTTGAGGCCAAGCAGAACAATCCAGTGAGATGAGAGAAGCCAGACTGAATTAATCAGCTTGGAGAGGAGTTTGAGCTACAACAGCTGAGTTGAACCAGCCAGCCGGAGTTCAGAAAGAACTAGAAAGGGTGAGCTCATTCATCAGAAAGCCTCTGAGACAACAATTATATCTGTCGAGTAAAGTTACACTTACAGATTTAATTTTTCATTTTAAATTTTAATTAAAATTAATTACCCGTAATCACTGACAATTTTATACAAGTATTTAGTGCATTCTGATTACTCCTTCCCCTGTACCCTGTCTTATCTCCTTCAAGTCCCTATCAACATCTCCCTTCTCCCTCTTAGTCCCTTCCCACATTCATGTTTTTAAAATTGCGATGTGATACACTGAATTTAAGCAGGACCACTTGTGTGCCCATTTGTTTATAGGTACACACTGCAGTCTGTTGAGCTCACCAATGGGGAGCAAACTTCAGGTTATAACTCTTTCTCTTCCAGAGTCAACAGAGAAGGGTAGGCCCACAGTACACCTCTTCCATCATGTTTTACTGAATATTGATGGGCCCTCTCTAGTACGGACAGAGTGCAGTTAACTGCACCTGACATGAGTTCATGATTGCAACTGTGTCTTGCCCAGAAGATGGTGTTTTGGAGCCCTTCTCCCTAACCTCTGGCTTGAGTTCTTTCTGTTTCCTCTTCTGCAGTGTTTCCAAAGCCTTAGACCAGGGTAGAATAAATGTCTTGTTTAAGGCTGAGTAGTCACCCATCATTTTTGGTCACCACCAGAGTCATGAGCCTTAGGATCCTTTGTTACTCAGTGGGAAGACTCCTTTGATTAAGGGTGAGAGTAACACTTGTCTGTAAGCATAAACATAACATCTAGTTTTACACAATGTAAATTTAACTAAGTAGTAGTATGAAATACCCACCCTGAGGCCTATAACATCTCAGCCATGGCTTTTTGATTTATAGTACCAGTGGTTCTCTCCCTCTCTCTCTCTCTCTCTCTCTCTCTCTCTCTCTCTCTCTCTCTCTCTCTCTCTCTCTGTGTGTGTGTGTGTTTCCTGACATAATGAAAGCCATCAGTGGGGAGGAGACCTCCAGCTTAGTCTAAGCTTGACTACTTTTAATCTTGTAACTGAGGTGTATGATATTGGCAAAGGAGTCTTATTTTGTTTTCCAGCAATGAGCTTGTAAGGATTTTCATGAGCTTCTTGTTTGTTAACGGATGTTTGTTTCATCAAACTTCTTGCTTGTGTTAAAAACTTTCAGCGACTTCCAGAGAACTTTCTGCAGCCCGATATGTACCCCACATATGCTATCCTATGCCCTCTCCTTTCTTCACGGGGTTTGAAATACATGCAAATCATACAACTTGATGTTGCTTCAGAGGCTCCTGAGTCTACTCCTTGTTTCTTGGCTTCCCTACTGTGTGTCACAATGTTTCAGTTCTTTGGTTTATATCGCCAAGTTCATTATTGCCCTATTTTGAGTTGTTTTCTTTTTAAAAATGTTTATTCGTGTGTGTGTGTGTGTGTGTGTGTGTGTGTGTGTGTGTGTGTGTGTGTGAACATGCACATGTACAACCATGCTCTACTCTGTGCATGTGGCGGTTAAAGGACAACTTTTTAGGAGTTGGTTTTCTCTTTCCACTCTACGGGATCTAGTGACTGAACTCAAGTCATTAGACTAAAAGCTACACAAGTCTTTACCCACTGAACCACGTGGCTGGCCTCTTTGTGCGTTAGATAATCTGACATACCCTTCCAATAAGGTTGTATTCCAGATGTGAACAGCCTGGAATAAAATTATATCTGGAAATATTATTTCACTCTTGCTTTTTAATGCTGTCCACTTGTTTTCATGTCTGTTTCATGCTTAAACATATTAACAGTGTTGTCATATTGTCTTTGTCTTTGCTGTTGTTGTTTTTTCTCATCTAGTCTGTATCTGTCCTTCATAACTATTCTTTCTTTTTCTTGTAGATCATACCTTTATTCTTTATATGACTAGTAATTTCTTACTTGATGCTGACAATGTAAAACCTGCATCATTGTGTGTGTGGCTTTCATTGCACCCTTTCTGAAATGTTAAGCTTTGATGTGTAAGCATTTTAAGGGGCATGAAGAACAGCTTATTCCTTTTAAGACTGAGTTTTCATGCCTTGATGAGGAAGGTATAGAGTAATTGCTACTCCAGACCAGCCACGGATGCGCTGCCTGCCAATGCTGCACCTCCTCAGTGCAGTGTGAACTCCTAGGTTTGCCGTGTCTTTAGTGTCACAGGAATTGTTCTTTGTCATCATATAAATAGCAACCTAAGTTGGTACCATGTAGCATTTAGGATAAGAAGGATACTACTGTTTAGCCTCCTCCAGAAGCTGTTTTTCTGTGAGGCATTCTCATGTTCTTTAAATACCAGGTGTCTTTATCTTCTCAATATTGGCCCTTGCAATTCAGCAAGATAGCCAAACTCAACATGCTTCTCCCCTGTTCCAGGAGGTGCCTCTGGGAAAGCAAGCTAAGGGTGCTCTGTGCTTCATTTTAGGAACTATAACTGTGCTGCTACCTGTTGTTGATTCCTGAAGAAGTTTTATGATCTATGTATGCATACATGACACATGTGTGTATGTGCACACAAACACACATACATATATTTACAAACTTTCATTGCTAAATTTTATACATATGTGACATATATACTTAAATCACATATTCTTGCCTGTCTTTTCAGGTATTTATGACAGGAGAACAATTATAGTGACAAACAGTCTATCAGGGTAGAAGCAGAAACTCTTGTTTTGATTTTTATAGTTCTTAGCATATTGTATGTATTTTGTTCACCTAAATGCTAGTCTGTTGCATTCCAGTATACTAGATTTTTTTTTAGACTATATCAAGTCAAATGCTTCAGATAAGGACCTAAAATACAATTTAAACACATTCGAATCATTAAAGTGTGTTTATCCAAGGAGAGGTAAAAGAAACAAGGAGTGAGATTAAAATGAAAGAAAAATATCACAAGAGCTTCAGATTTATTTCTTCATGTTGAAAGGCTGGATAGACAGATAGTTGGAGATGGTGAGTGATCATCTTTGGGAATGGACCTCGTATAAGCAGTGTAAGCACTGTCTGAACTATCCTTGTCATGTTCGACCTTGTTGTAGGCATTGACGGAAGGCAGCATTTTGTGCTGTGCCTACATTCCTCGGCTCTTTAAGCATTAGTTCTTAATGAAGTTTCCAGTGGTATAGTCCTCCAGAACAAAACCATTGATTATTATTCTAAAAGAATGTAGGTGATTATATATACTCCTGACACTTCTATCTTGTTTCTGACAGCTACACCTTTCCTCTCTAGAAGGCTGGGGGCTAGAGTGGCAGGTGTCTGGAATGCCCTCCATGTGACACCGGTGCTTCCGTGTCTTATTCCCACTTCTTTTTCCGCCAATGCCATATTGTCTTCCTTTCCTGGGCTTGCTTGCTCTGGCTGCCTTCCCATGGAGGAAGGGATAGAGCAGTAAAAGTCAGTTTCAATGGGAACAGATGTCTATTCCATTACTTCCTTCTTCCCATGGCTTAACCACCTCTGAATCATTGGCCATATAAAACCTCACACACAGTCCCCCATGAAACCTCAGCCTTCTTATCCGAAGTTGAGAAAGACAGCTTCAGGGACAGTTTGACAGGGTCCAGAGATTTCAGTTCTATCTGTGTCAATTCGATGCTAATTTTAATGTACTCTAAATACTGGAAATTGACTTCAGTTTGCATTGAGATGTCTAAAGGCAGGATGGAGTGGACAGGAAGGATGCACTTGGGCATTGACAATTGCTTGAATGTTAATATTTTTGATATCAAGCTCATCACCCTCCTACTAAATTCCCTGACACAAACATCTTCAAAGTTGATCCTCAGCATTATGAAAACTAGATACTTTCTTCAAAGATATATTTAAGAAGAATGTTCTGAAGATAAAGATCATAACAATAATTATTCCCCCCCCCCCGGTTACTGATATTTTAAGAATCAAATGAGTCCCTTTCATATCACAAAAGAAATTACATGTGTATATCTACCCATTAGCTTTTCTATCTATCCCAAAGGTCTTTAAAGACTATATCCAAAGCTCCACACTGAAAAGTATTTTGGGAGAAGAAACGCAAGTTTTTCTTGAGGAAGGGAACAGACATTCACTGTGCATCAATTTTGATCTGTAAATTATTTTGTTTTACCTTTGTATGTGGAGTGTATTTTCCATAAATAGGGGCAACAACAATGTTGATCTTACATGGTCCTCTAGAACTGTGCCACTTGCAGACATGTGGAATCCATTTTCCTTCATTTGAATATTGGCACTTGTACAATTTTTTAATTGAAAAAAAAAATCACAAAGCAAAGTGGCTACAATGATTTCTAAGGCTAACTCATGAGAGACATTGTATCTTGATGGCTCACAGGCTTACTCTTGGAAACTAGCTACCACATTGTAAGGAAGCCTAGAACACATGGGGATGTTATAATGTAGGCATTTTATATGACAGTCCCACACGAGCTTCTCACACAACATCCAGAATCAGGCATTAGACATGAGCCTGGAAAGCCTTTGGAGGAATCTAAACTCCAGCCAAGGAATTATCTATCGGTTTCCATATACCAGAACTGAGCAAACAGTAAACGTGAATGGAGTCTTAATTTTTCAGTTTCCTCTGTTAAGGCTGATCTGAGCACAGATACGCACTTTTCACGGATTAGTCCCCATATTGCGTATTTTGAAGAAAAAATCAATGTTGTTAGGTTTCGGTAGCTTTATGGGAAGTAGTAAATAGCTGGATCACACTTTGGTTCTGGAAGTGAAGTGCAGCCCAACCAAATGAATCTATGTGGTAGTGGGTCTAGGGTTGAGGCAGGTGGGATGGGCAGCGTCTGCACATGAGCGCTAACAAAAGCCCCTAGAAATTCAGGGAGTGTCAGAGCGAGAAGCCCGCTGCTGCTGACAGAAAGGAATGAGTAAGATGCTACGGGAAGCAAGAGGGAAGGAACTCTCATACACACTGGCACAAAGTTTAGCAACAATATCTCCTGCAGTGAGGTGAAAATAGGAAATGTACCTATTTTCCCAGCTAAAGGAGTATGTATCACAGAAAGAGGCTCGAAAGTGGTTTGCCTACCGTCTGTTTCTAAGTGCCTGGAGTAAAAATCCAAGGAAGAGCGATGAGCTAAAGAAAGAAATGTTATATATAAAGTCTCCAGGGCTTGCTGGTTTGGAAAAGAAAACTGTATCTCATTCCCAGCCTCTCCAGATGGCAAATGATGCTAAATTAAGACATGGCTTCTGAGCAGAGATCAAATCCAGGGTGCCGTCAAGAAAACAAGGATGACAGAGAAATACCTTTTGTTAAGGCTTCACAGAGTTCTGTTATAGGTCACTTGGAGTAGACAAAAGATCACCACGCGACAATTTGGTGGTGTTTCTTCCCGATTCCTTCCACGAAATAATAAGGTTTCTGAGAATCTTAGAGTGGTATTCTTGAAGAGTGCCCATGTTTTGTTTTGTTTTGTTTTTAAAGGTTTATCTCAATGAGACTTACGCGTGTGGCTTTTGTCTGATGGGATAATTTATAAATTGATTCATAAGAAATTCACAAATATATAAAGGAATTCTGTCACCTTGTACCGACAAGGATAGAGACAGCATCTCTGGAAGAAGGGGAAGCAGACAATGAGAATGATTCAACGACAAGAATGACCTACATCTTACGACACAGTAAGGATGTGTTAGTGATCAAGAGTCTAAATGTAGAGCAAAAGCCATGCAGATTTTCTTGGTAGTAGGTCTGAGCCCTCGTCAAGGATCTAGGAATGCGTACCTGGCTATAATATATAATGTATATGGACCAGTGCCTACTGTGTCTTATCTTTTGGCTCCTTTTCAACCGAGCACACTTCCTGTTCCTCCATCCACTGCAGCATGTGCGGATTAGGGAAACCATCTGTTCAGTTCACGTATCTTCAGATCAACATGGTGGAAACCTCAAAGGACCATGACCTAAGGCAGTGGTTCTCAACCTTCCTAATGCTGTGACCCTTCGATACAGTTCCTCATGTTGTGGTCAACCCTGCTTCCCACTCCCCCCCACCACACCATAAACAATTTTCATTGCTACTTCATAACTGTAATTTTGCTATTGTTAGAAATCATAATTTAAATATCTGTGTTTTCCAACGGTTTTAGGTGACCACTGTGAAAGGGTCATAAGACCCCTAAAGGGGTTGTGACCCACGGGTTACGAAGTGTTGCTATGAGGATTTTATCGGACTTGGAGATTAAGACCTTGGATCTTAAGTCTAAATTTGATGAGTTTGGGAGGTCACCTGGGTACCGGAATGTGAGTAGTTTACTTGTGAAAAAAAAAAAAAATGGGAATTGTGGCCTGAAAGTGAAACTGTGTGAGATTTTTAGCTTCCCACAGTAGGTACCATACTAGTTTTGTGTCAAAAGCTGTGCTCGAGTCCTGCACAGATCTGCACTAGTAAACCATTGATCCATTTCCTGATACAGGACAAATCTTTAAAATCACTGCTAGACTAGAATCCTGCCAAAGCCAGATTGTGTGGTGCTTGAGGCTAGTTCTTAGAAAGAATCCTAGCACTCGAGAAGCAGAAGCAGGCGGCTCGCTGGGAGTTTGAGACCATCCTCGTCTACAAAGTGAGTCCAGGGCAGCCAAGACTACACAGAGAAACCCTGTCTTGAAAAGCCAAAACAAACAAACAAAAACAAACAAAGCTATAACCGTCCACTGCTAGAGTGGCTATTTTAAAAGAGAAAATCTTTTCTCTCACACTTCCGGCTAAACAGGAAGTGCAGACCCAGTTCCGTGTGTTTCATCCTTCCCTGGCCAATGACGGATGTTCCTGAGAGAGTCAGAACCTTTGACTCTACGCTTCACTACCCCCAACCCCCGTGACGGAAGGGGAGAACTGGTGACTGAAAGTTTCCTTCTGACTGCCACAAGCATGTAGTAGCACCCGCGCGCACACACCTACATGACACATTTTTTAAAAAATCGTATTTTCTATTAGCGATTAATTTACTTCCATTTGAAGAAGTGACTTCACGATAGGTGGTTTCATATTCAGGCATAAGCATTTCTCTGTGCTGGTCCATGACAGATCCTGAGGTAGAAACTGCACAGAATAAAGTATAAAATTAGAAGGACTCTGGGAAAGCCGTTTAGTTCCCTTGTTAAGAAACATGCATGGGCGATTTTCACAGCTCAGAATTATCAGGGAGAAGAAGAAAGGGAACAGGAGTTGATACAGCTTGTGTTGTATCACACATTTTTATTCATTAATATTGTCCTCAAAATATATGAAATGGAATGTAAAATACATTGCAATTTAATAAAACTATAAACATGTTTTGTACAAACAATATGTAACAGCCCCCACCGGAGTCTTTTGGCTCCATTTATAGGCAACTTACAGTCGCCTCATTCCTGACATTCTCTTGGGAGGCGTGAATCTACCTCATGGTCTTTCATGGACCAGCACAGAGAAACACTTCGTGTTCGAATGAGGCAGCACCTCAAGGTACTTCTTCAAAGAGAAATCAAATATTCAGGTTGATCTTCCTTTTGGTCAAGTTTTGTCTTAGGGTAACCATCTCCCCACGTTCTCTAGTTCCTGTTCCTGTCCCTTTCCCTACCAATCTCTGTCCAGGGGTCAGGTCTTTGTTATGTCACCATCTGGTGTCAGCACCATGTCGACCTCAAACTTCCCGTGTTTTCTGGAGAGCTTGAGGTAGTTACCAATTTTGCTGGTCCATCCTGAGAGATTGCACAGAGAACTTTTTCAGAACTGTCTGTTCTCTTCACGCTCAATTCCAAAATCCTAAAGAAAAAAAAGTTTTAAAATTGAAGAGTAGTATTATATATTAATTGGTGTCAACTCACTCTCCCAAGAATGCTTTTATCAAATTAATCTTTCTAAATTTCTACATCACATATGTTGTCCCACTGCTAACCAACTGTTAATGTACCATTAATTTCCTTGAGAATACAATCAATTATCTGTAGTCTAGCATCCAGACTGGCTATTGAAGACTTTCCCAATATACCTTAGTTCTCTAATATAATTTCCCACCAGTACCAACAGACTGACAAACCTTCCTGTTTTGTTCCAGGATGTTGTTGTAAAGCATAGTAGGCTGTACAGATCAAACAGCAAACATTTATTTCTCACAGTCCCGGAAGCTAAGAAGCCTAAGAAAAGGTTACCAGAATACACGTTTTCTACTTTGATTCCCTTTTCTGTTTTGTATTACTTATAACAAAGGGCAAGTAGCAGAGGTAGCTCAGGAAAGGAAGTTGACACATGACATCTCCAGAAGACACAACTCATTAGACATAAGGCCTATGAGACCATGATTTGACTTTGAGGTGCAAGGAAGAACATTAGACAAAAATCATACAGGCTATGGAGACCCAAACACGATGGTGCCTTAAAGGGAAGGAGAGGTTTTCCCTTCCAAATTGGGAGAGGAGAATCAGTAAGGACAAGGATGGGGTAATAGAGTGGGAGATGACAGGATGATACTAGCAGTGAAGCCAGAGGAGCCTCTTCAAAGAGGAGCCTTCCTTTAGTGAACCTCCTTGAGCAGATCTTCGCAAGGAGTCTCTGGGCTGGACCTGAAAACAAAGGAAAATTTTGATTTTTTTAATAACCTTTTTGTGGTGGCTGAAAGTTTCATATATCATGATTTGGTCCAATATAGCCTATGTGACCAAAAGCATGAAAGAACAAGGCACTATAATTTGACACAGCTGTTGATTCACAGCACAGATAACTTTTTAATTTTCAGTCCTATACAGAGCTGGGGGAGGCAGATGATTTGATTCTTTCAGGCTGTGAGATCTGGGGCCAGGTTCTACCAGATTGTAGTCCGTTGCCTTCTTGAGGTACTCTTCACGGTGCAAGGAACATATTGATGTCTCCTCTTCTCATGAAGATCTCGTTGTATTATGGCTCTCCACCATCATGATCTCATCTTAATTTAATCATCCCTCAGGGGCCCCACTTTCTAATGCCAGCACATAGAAGTCAGGGGCTCACCACGTGCATATGAGGAGAAAAGCATTGTTGAGTTCCTACCACATTCCTCCTCATCAAGCTCTTTCTTCCTATGACTGGTTTGATAAAACTCCTTTTCCTTTTTTAAATCTTGTGTTAAACTAGGGAGGTTGAGGTATAGAAACTACAAGTTTAGGGCTAGCTTGAGCTTCATTCTAAGACTCGGCCTCAAGGCACAAAAGCTGGGATGGAAACAAAGAAAACAAACAAGTAAGAACCGATGTTGACATAATTTCATAGGTAGAAAGAAACTGCTGTAGTGAACAATTCCTGATTCTCACCCTTTGCTCAGACAGACTGCTTAGGGCTGAAACTCACTACATTGCTCTCTTTTTCTCTTCTACACTTCTATTTCAATAAGTGTCTCTTAAATTCAGAGGCACATGGGTTAAAACACATAGTGAAATGACCAAATACATAATAAATATGGCCGTAAAACAGTCATCTCATCCATGGATATGGAAAGGAACAGTACCAGGTGAGAAATGACAGTGGAAAAGTGTACCTGCTAAGGCCTTGAATCCTTAACATAAAGTAATTGACAGCTCAATTATAAGAGGAGAGATGCCCTTTTCTTAATTCGAACAAAGACTAGTACACAAAGGAAAATTAATGGTTAATATGCATGTCAGAAGGTACTCAGTATAGTGGTTTGAATAAAAATACCCCTATAGACTCTGTCACTTGAATACTTGGTCCAAGGTTAGTGGCACACTGGTAAGGCTTAGGAGGCATAGCCACCTGGGGGTGGATTTTGAGAGTTTAAAGACTCTTGCCATTTTGAGTTCATGCTCTCTGTTTCCTGCTTGTGGTCAGCAGATCCTGCTGCCATACCTGCTGTTTGTTGCCATACTCTTAACCTCCTGGAACTGTAAGCTAAATAGAGCCTTCCTTATATGTTGCCTTGTGCATGGGTTTTATCACACCTATAGACAAACAAACTGAGACACTCATCGTTAGAAATACAAGTAAAAAACCCATGGAAAACCTATGCAGAGTCATGAAAAAATGAAAATGATGAAGACAATTAATATCCCAATATCCTGGGATCTGTGACTCATGAATTTAAAGAATATACAGCAACTCAACCACTTTGAAAACTCCTTGTCTTTTTCTTATAATTACACATTTATATTTTATCTATTGCTCATTATTTCAGTTCCTATTTAATCATTCAAAATCATTCAAAAAATTAAAACTATTCCTTCACAGAATGATACCATCTTCATAGATATAAACTAATAATTAGGCCTCTCACAAATGCCTCTGGACTTAGAAATTGGTGAGTTATGCTCATACAGTATAGTAAATACATGAAGTAAAATAAGACATTCCACAAGAGTTGTGTCATAGATTTCAGAGAAACAATGCTGAAAGCAAAAGCAAGACACAAAAGAGTAGACATTGAAACTGGGTAAAATTAATTCATGGTTTGAAAAGTAACAGTTCATGGTAATAAAAATCAAAACAGTACCGTGCATCTTAATCAGAATATGGACTTCTTAGGTAAATTTATTGGTTGGTTCCTATTCATGCCATATGTCAGTTATACAGTGATAGTAAGTGTAACCCAAAAGCTATGCTTGGAGTACATACAAACTACAAGGGAATTTATGTAAGGACCTTAGTATGGCAGGATCTCAGGCCACTAGCTGATAATATCTCCAGACAGGTACTGCTCACATGGTAGGAGAGTACCCCCAAATTAAAAGGAAAATGAGGCCAGTGAGTGAATTAATATATGTCTGCATATATATCGGTGCTCTGCATGCATGTAGTGCCCTTGGAGGGCAGAAGGCAGCAATGGATCCCTTGCAACTAGAGATAAAAAGTTGTTAGTTGCATGTAGGTGATGAGAAAGAACCTGGCTCCTCTGCAACAGCAAGAGCTCCCAGTTACTGAACCACCTCTCCAGCCAAACCAAGATAATTCTTTTTGGTTTGTTTGTTTCTTGAGACAGAGTTTCTCTTTGTATTGCTGGATGTTCTAGAATTTTCCATGTAGATCAGGTTGTCCTCAAACTTATAGAGATCCACTTGCCTCTGACTCCATGAGTGCATGTATTAAACGTGTGCACCATCACACTTAATTAGACAACTCTTAACTAGATTGTAAGACAGAACCAATGAATCAAATATCCAGAATTCAATTCTTCCTTTAGCATATTCTATTATTTTTTCATGTTCAGGAGTAGACGCACAGCCATGTAATTACTAGACAAGCACTTTACCATTGACTCATATCACCGACCTTTGGTTTTTTGTATAACTTCCCAAAGCAGCATTTAATTATAATTATAATTAAAATAAGAGTGTCTTGGCTAAGAGAGTCTACACATGAGAGTGACCTAAGTGAGTTGAGGACATAGAAAAGGAAATGAATATAATTATCAAATTATAATTTGTGTTGCTTGGTTGCCAAGGAAGTTATGACAGAAGGAAGGATGGTGCAATTTTGGTAGAATTAGTGAAACATCAGGCCTGGAAGAATCAAAGGATTTTTGGAGTTGTGCATAAGGAAAGGTGTTTTGCCATTGCAATTACAGAGGGCTTTCAATTAACGACAGCAAAATGTCAAAGGCACATATGCAAGGGAATAAATGGTAAGATGCATGGAGTAAAAAAGGATTGAAAAATACAAACTTAAGGAACTGAACAATTAGGATGACTGAAGCATAGATCTGCATGCATATTTGCATATATAACTAATATATAAAATACATATTACTATATGATGCATTATGTAATTATTTACTTATACATAATACACTATAATAAATACTAATTTATACAAGGAGCTGAGGATATAGCTCTCTGGTGGAGTATTTGTCTAGCTTGTGTGACACTGGATTCAATTCCCTGTGCTACAAAATCAACAATGACCCAAAAAGAATTGTGATGATAGATCAGTAGTAAAAGTGAGTGCCATGAAAGTAGGATGACCTGAGTTTGGTCTTCAACATTCATCTAAAAAGCCGGGAATGTTCGCTTTGCTTGTAATTGCAATGCTGGGGAAATAGAGAGCTACAGATCCCTGGGGCAACCTGGCCAGTCAGCATATCTCAATTGGCGAGCTCCACATCCCAGTGACAAAGACCCTGTTTCGAAAAAACAAGTGAGTGTCACTTAAGAAGGATACCTAAAGTCTACTTCTGGCCTTCACATATAATCAATGATACATGTTTGTATATCCACACACGTGGGTATACACACAAAACTGTACAAATATGCACCAGGAAAAATAGGAAGTATGGGATGATGGAGAAAATGAGAGATAGAGCTGGATTCTGAGTTCTGCAAAAACAATGGGAGCTAGAGTTCTGGAGAGAGCCTTAGGGTACCTTCAAAGAAAAGTGGATAGCATAGCCTGCTGTTAGTGTGAGCCATTCTTTTTTTTTTTTCTTCAATAAAATGGAATTTATTAAGATTTTTAATAGAAAATTACTTATTTAATAACCACATCTTTTATTTCTAGTGCTTAATATTTTCTTTTTTAAAATGTGTGTGTCTGTGTGTGGTGTGATACTCTATCTGCATGCATGTATGTGGACCACATGTGTGCAGTACCTGTGAAGCCCAGAAGAGGGCATCAGATCTCCCTGAAAATGAAGTTAACAGATGGTTGTGAACGGCCATATGGGTGCTGGATACTGAACCCAGGTCCTCTGCAGGAGCAACAAATGATCTTAACCACCGAAGCATCCCTCTAGCCCCTTGCTTAATGTTTCCAATTCTTTGTGTAGTCTAGGTATGAGCCATTATTGATGCTCTTAGCTTTCTTGGCCCCTGGAGTCAAGGAGTCATTGAATCTTGTAAAGTTACTCCTTTTTTCAACATTAGTTACACTTTAATTGCAGAAGTTTGTTTTGTTTTAATAACCTCTCCCTACTTTAGAACATTAGTTTTCTAATTGGTCTCACAGTATCTATTTTTGTCAGTTAGACTCTTCATTGCTGCTACTGAACTTTTCTCAGTAAATTTCATCCTGTCTCTTAAGTCCCCTTATCCTCTTCAAAGCCACCACTTCAAATTTTCCATGGCCTTAAGAGGACCCAAATGATCTGGCCTCGGGTCCACCATTTCAGTCCTGTCCAACAATAATTTCCACCCTCACATTGTAATATGCTCCAAACCTGGGTCTTCTCACTCAGTCTTCAGGGTCATTGTCTGTGCAGTGTGCTTTCTCTGGAACATCCTCTCCTGTAACATCCTGATCCCTACAATTTAACGCATGGTGTTCAGTTAAAGCTCAGTGCAAAAATACCCAGCCTCAGGAAGCTAGGCCCATCACTTCCTAGACCATGTGTATATGTGCATGTGTCTGCACACACCCATGCATAGTTCCATATGAACAACATTTTAGATTGGCTTAAACATGCAGAGGCTGAATCGTACCATAAAAACTATCTACAGCCAAGACAATTAAGAGCTGCTCAGTCTATGAAGCTACACATCTCAGAAAAAGAGGATTCAATGATGGAGCATAGAGGGTAAACATCCAGAAGCCCCGCTGGGGATCTCTAGTGCAAGTCAAGATCAAAGCTGAAGAGGTAGCAGTCTGATGGCCACACGTGGTGGCAGCTACAGCAAAACCAAATATCAATTCACGAAGAGGTAAGCAAAACATGGGCGAGAGCTTCTTTTTTCTGATTTTTGCTCTATCTGGGTCTCCAGATCTATGTATGTATGTAGTATGTATGTATGTATGTATGTATGTATGTATGTATGTATGAATGTATGCATGCATCTATCTATCTATCTATCTATCTAATCTATCATCTATTTATTATCTATAATCTCTCTATCATCTACATATTGTTTATTTTTATCTATCATCTATCTATCTGTCTATCTATCCATCCTCCATCTGTCATCTATCAATCGTTAATCCATCTATCTGCAATCATCATCATCTATCATCTATTCTCTCTCTCTCTCTCTCTCTCCTCTCTCTCTCTCTCTCTCTCCTCTGCTCTCTCTCTCTCTCTCTCTCTCTCTCTCTCTCTCTCTCTCTCTCGCTCCTGCTCTTGCTCTTCACTCTGTCTCTCTCTCAAGATTATATCTTTAAGTAAAGAAAACACACAAGTTTATCTATAATGTGTGCTACTGTTAGGCATAAAATGAGATATAAGAAAACATACCTATTTTTTCTTATGAAAAAAGAACTATGGGAGTAAACTATGAATGGATGTGTTTACCAACAGGGATGGTAGAAATGAGGAGGAAAGAACTGGGACATAGAATGATTACAAGGGACGAATAGAGACACTTCCCTAATGTCTGTGCCTTTCTTACGTTAATAAATAAAAAGTGTTTTACTCCTACAAAATACTATAAATTCGAATGTAGGAGAAACACACACAGAATGCAAACAACATCCAGTGTTCTAGTTGCACTAAAATTAAACACCCCAACCATGACAAATGAGCCAAAAGGAAAAGCATAAGATGAAAATAATCAGAGGAAGACAATATAATAATTTTGTGATGAGTAACTTTTTACTGAAGTGGCCTGTTTTTGGAAGAGAAAAGAACAATGGAATAAACACTATTAGGTAGCCTCCATGCTAGACCTAAAGGGAGACTGGCAATAGATTGTTAAGACACAAACTAAAGAACTGCATTGTACACATTTTTTTTCTGAGTAAATATACTTTGACAGGGGTGTGTGCTAGCAGTCCTGACACAGTTTGATGTGTGTTCTAAGACTGCAAATGAGTAAGTTAGATAGTGAAAGCCAGTTTCTCAGTGTCTTAGAACAGAGTAACAGTGGTTGAAAGCAGAAATCTACACTGAATGCGGTGGACTAGGCTGAAGCCTTCTTGTAATTCAGTATACATTGATTCTAGATATATTTGTATGTGTGGTCAATAGAAAAATAGGCGTAGAAACATGAGTATTTGTGTATGCATCCATGCTTTGTCATTTTGAAAGGCATCCCAGATGCAAAGAACATATGCATAATTTGGACTCTATCTACCAATTTTCAATAAATGTTTGAAACCAGGCTTGAGTGCATGCACAAGCACACACATGCACACAGACAGACAAACAAATGAATGAATGAACGAACAAACAGAAAAACACAATATAAACCTAGATTGATTAAACTATAGTGCCAGAATATGTACTCAGAGTGATGGCAGCATATTGAAAAGACTAGAAATCTATCTGAAGGACCTTTTGATGGCCAAATCAGGGAAAGAGGAGGAGGAGGAGGAGGAGGAGGAGGAGGAGGAGGAGGAGGAGGAGGACGATGACAGTATCAACAACAAAGTAGACTATAGAAAATAAATATACGTGAGTTCCTATTGACACAGATAGTTGAATAAATAAGGACATGTGGGGAAAAGGACATGAAAGCTTTGGAATCACAGCAAAATTCTAAGGAATAAGCGTGGAAGGAGTGACAGGGAGACAGCATTGATGTTTGATGATGCCAGCGAAATAACTGCTTTAGGGAAGACTGGGTGGATGCTAAAACCAACATGCAATAATGCAGTTCAGAACAAGATGTTGTGTTATCTCAGGCCACATAGTATGTGGAGAACTTGATGGACACTGACACCCTATGCTTCTTGATGTAATGTACCAAGAAATAGGGGTTTTTTTTCTGTGACGTTCTTTCCACAAATATGCAATTCTAACCTAACAATGATAGATCATTGGACAAACTCAAATTAAAGAATATACAACATAACAACTGACTATGCTCTTCAAAATTATCAAGGTCATTAAACACCAAGTATGCCTGAGGTCAAAATATATACACACATATATATTCATACACACATATAGATACATACACATACATGTATATATGTGTGTATATATACAAACCTATATATGTATATATATAGTGTATATACCTGTGTGTTTGTGTTTGTGAGAGTGTTTGTGTATATGAGTCTGTGTGTTTGTGCATTTCAGCAACTGTGGAGGGCAGATAATGAATGCAGTATGGAGGACAGGGAAGGGGCCAAAGAGCAAGGATATAGTCTTGTTTTGGTGCAACAGATGGAACTGTGAATTGAACACAAGCTACTGAGTAATCTGGGGTGGGGTGGGGTGGGATTTATTGATCACAGAACTTAAGTGCCTCTTCTAGTACTCTATCTATTTGACATGACATTTGTCAAGACATAATTTATGTCTGGTTTTCCTAGAATGTAAACGCCACAAACCCAGGTGAATGTCACATCTATCTTGTTTACAACATCATGCAAGTGCTTGACACACTACTTTGCACAGAATAGTTGAGGAAAAGAACCTTCCTCTTTTGCTGACCATGCCTCTGGGGGCAGCACCATGCCTTATCTTTGCTCTGGTCAGCTTGGCTGCTCTCTCCACAGAGACAGCATCTCTTTATTCCGTGTGTCTCTCTCCTCTAAGCTGCACATAAGGCCAATCTTACAGTGGCTGTGCCTTGGCTTTAAAGGCTAGCTAGGGCTTTAGGTTCACTTCCTTCCCTTTACTCTTGACTTGTACTCCCTCCTTTTCAGACTTGATCTCCTCCATAGAAGAATGGGTAAAACCCTTGTGAGACTCAAGGCCTGCCGCAAAACTTCTACCTAGTGCCCTATATCAAAAGCATTGGGAAGGACCTCCAGATATGCCATCACAGCTGCGTTGAACTTGTTGATGGAGGGGGATTTGAGTCAGTGGGGCTCATGTCCTACCCAAGGGGGTTGTAGAGGGGTATCAGACAAGAAGCCCCACAGTGGAGAGGTGTTGAGGGTTTCCCAGGACAGGGGGATAGTCACTTTAGGGTAAGTGGGAATAACGAGACAGGGCATGAGACTAGAATAACTCAGGTTTAACTGAGGCAGCATCCAGTCAGAATCCTAAATTAATTCTCTACACACCTTCTTTAGCAAGACTTGAATTGGCTACTATCCAACTTTCTTAAAGATCAGGTTCCCAAGAAGAAAGTGAGCATGCTCTGAAGGAAACTTCTCCTTACATCTCCAAGTTCATGACCTGTTATTTCTATTTTCAACTGGATGACAGACTTACTCCGATTCTTGTAAGAAAGTGAGGACCTTCATGATACCAGGGAAATGATCTTTCCTCTAATAGAGAGTTGCAGTGTTCTGACTAGAGGCTGTAGCCAGCTGGCCCTTGGTGGGAGCATCCTGCCCTCTGCTGGATCCGGCTAGCAAAATGACTCTGCATTGCCTTAAGAAGAATTAATTACGGCCGGAAGTATTTAGGTTTATCTGAAAATAAATATTTGCTTGCACGCTGATGAGGTTTTAATTAACCAAGGGATGCATTTCTTACATGACGTCTTCACTCTCAGAGGATTTTCAGGTATTTGGGAGAAACAGAGCTGGGCATCAAGTGCCTTCCCCCTGCAGAATAAACACTCTAGGCCATTATTTCCAGAGAAATATATGCAATCATAACTGAATCTCTAATAGTTTTTAAAATAGTCACATACTGTTTGGGTCTGGTAGGAAAATTTGCAGAAGACCCTGGGCTGATGAACTAATTCTCCAAGGTGCTAAAGCTCTCTCAGGCTCAGTTTGTTTGGAATAAAAGATGGAGTTGCCTTAAAAGGCTGCTGTGCACTCAATCGCTCTACCACAGCCCAAAAATTAGGCAGAGCTTAGGGAATCCTGAAGAAGAGGCAGGAGAAAGGACAGAAGGTCAAAGACACCACAAGAAAACCCAAAAATCAATTCACCTGGGCTCATGGGGGCTCACAGAGGCTAACCTGACAATCAGTCCGCATGGGTCTGACCTAGGCCATCAGCATATACAATGTGGCTGTGTAGCTTGGCTTTTTTGTGGAACTCCTAGCAGTTGAAGCCAGGACTACCTCTGATTCTTTCGCCTGCTTCTGGGACCCTTTTCCTCGCTCAGGCTTGCCTTGTCCAGCCTTACTATGAGGGCAAGTGCTAGAGTTATTGTAACTTGCCAGGCCATGTTTCATTGATGTCCCTCAGAGGCCTTTTCCTAAAGGAAAATGGAGGAGAGTGGATCTGGGGGAGAGGAGAAGTGGCAGGGAGGGACTGAGAGGAGAAGAGGAAACTGTGGTCAGCATATGCGAGAGAATTAAAAAAAATTAAAAGGGCTGCCATGGAGCCACAGGAAGCAACTTAGAAGATCTCCACACTCAAGGCAAGTGCGGAGTTAAAACATACCCACAATGTACATTTCACACAGTGCGTTAAGTGTTCCATGTTAGCAACAGTGTGGAACTAGTGGTGCCAGTTTGGGTAAAAGAGAAACTGAGGTACTAATATATATCTAGAGGAGGCTAAAATAACTCTCTCTAGGCACATATACAGAAAGGAGGATGCCCTAAAATAACTTTCTGGTAAAGAATGAGGAGACAGAAAGCCTTGCTATTTAGTGTTGATCCTTGTGTCCTGATTAATATATACACATGTCTGTACTTCTCACTTTTATTAAAAATTCGGGAAATTTGATGAGGCATGGGGCTACAATAGGGATGTAAAGAATTTAAACTGACAAACAAGCAGGTAACTTATATTGCTAATCCCAGTACATGGGAATAGCTCTGAGAAGGTCTGAGACATAAACATCTATGCATAGACAATGCTTCTTGACAGTTACAGAATCTCTGCTATTTAGGAGTAGATGCCATTCTTCATATGCATGAATGAATATCTACAGAAATATATAGGGATGATAGGGGAAAAAAGTATATTAATGAGTCTACTCCTCAACTTAAGGCCTAAATTATTACTCACAAGTTTATTTTTAATTTATTGGTATAGAATATTGATTTATTGGTGTAGAATATTATATTGATGCAAAATAAGCTTAATTTTGATACATTTGTATATAATTCAAATTTAAGATTATTCTTCACAAACATTATATATATTTCTACTCTAATATGAGGTATTGTACTGATACAAATCAATTAGAATACAAGGTTTACCTTCAATACTTTGAAAGTGCTATTGTAGGCTGTTTAGGATAGTAAATAAAACATGTGAACAGTTAGTTAATCAAATCATGGTCATGTCAATTACTAGTCTATTTTTATCACAAAATATAATCCTAAGGGTAACAGATAGATATGATTCTATAGATAGATAAGGTAAAATTGTTAGATAAGATTTTCAAAAACCTCAGAGTCCTACAGAATATGGCATTTAAATTTTTTTTTATTGTGTTAAGGATTCTTCGACAATAATAAAGGTTAACTCCTGGCAACACCCAGTCTACCTAAAAGAAGATGAAGAACATCAAAGAACTTCCTTATGGAGATGGTTTCAAATGTGACAAATCAGCCACGGGGCAAAATGTCCTCATTTCAGCTACAGATAGAATTCTGCCTAAAAATAGGCAAGCTTGGATGCAGGCAGAGTCGACGGCCAAACTCTGCCAAGACAGGGTAAGCAAGTCCTCAATAGTTCATGCCTTACAAATGTCTGTCAGATATACTGTGCCAGAAGGCTGAAGGTGATGCTCCAACATTATAGAGCCTTTTGGGTGACTGTTCAGGCAGCAAACTGTCTCTGTCATTTTTTTTTTTTTTTTTTTTTCACTTTGGAAGCTGCTAAACCTGCACTTCCTGTTTACTCAGGCAGTTAATTTTATTCCTTCTCAAGTCTCTGTTAGGGTTGAAAACCAGATAGTTTTGTTTTAGGGGTTAAGATGTTTTTAGGTCTAGATAGATGTTTTAAGTTGATAGAGGTGAGTTATGATAGATACTGATTTTCATTCAGAATTTTAGACTCATCAAGACAGGAAAGATGTTTTCTGCAAGGCTGCCAAATACTAACAGCCAAAACACTACAAGTGTAACATTAATGTAATTCCTGATTGTTTCGTGGTTCTCCTCCTTGTTGTAGGTAGCTTATTTTATGTATGTGTAATAAGACAAATGTATATATAAAAATATGTTTAAAAACTTGGTGAAATTAATTCTAAGCATAATATTTACAGCAGCCAAACTCTCCCGAAGCTGTTCTTTCCCCTTTCTTTCTGGATCCCTCTTTAGCTTTCTCTCTACTTTCCTGTTTACTTTAAAACCAGAAAGAGGTGGTTTTAGCTGCCACTTCCCAAACTGCGGAGCACTCAGTTATTCTTCCCAGTATCAGCTCCACAGGTGTGTTTTCTTTGTTGCTGTTGCTGTAATGCGGGTAGACAGTACCTCATCCAGCTCTTGGCCACCTTAGGGGTGAGAGAGATGAGGGACTGGCAGTGATGATGATATTAATACAGTCATACTTTGATAATAGCAACAGATCTGTTTACAACTTAATTTGTTTAATTGATTTTGTTGTCTTTATTAGCAGCTCTGCTTCTCTCTTTAACTCCCATCTGGACGTCCAGCTGAAGAGGAAAGACAAGTTTGATTGATTACCTTACCAACCTCTGCATGTGCTGTATTGATGTGTTCCAGAAAGTCCAAGTTCAACAAACTTTTAACAGTAGTTGCTGGAGACACAAAGAAATGATCTGATGTCAACACACAAAACATTGAGAGCTCATGAAGATATCTGTCTAAATAAATAAATATGCAAAAGGCTGATTATGAAGGGATTAGAATGAAGACAGGCAGAAGGCGTCTTCTGATTTTTTTCTTCTGACTTCTGGTTTACTAATTGTACATATATATGTATTTGTTTATGCAGAGTATATATTTATAAGATGCAGTGTAGAATTTTAATATAGCCTCATAGTGTTTAATGATGTGATTGGAATGACTAATGTATTCATCAACTCACTTATTATTTCTTTGGGTGGGTAACATTCGAAATCTTTTCCATTAGTCCTTTTGAATGATGTCATCAGAAGTCAGCAACTGATTACCCTGCTGTGGTACTGAACATTTGAAGTTACTCCTCCTGTCCAACTGACCTCCTGCACCCATTTACCCCCGCCTCTATTCCAGGATTGCTCCAACTGCCAGGCTTTTGTTTTGTTTTTCAGATCATTTTGACCTTTTACATATAAGTAAAATTATACTTATCATCTATCTCTGGCTTATTTCCCTTAATCTAAAGTCCTCTGGATTCATCACTGCTTCTGCAGATGATAGAGCTTTGTTCTTTTTGATACTGTTAAATTGTATTTCATTATGTATATATGCCATACTTTATTCATTCGTCTGTTGATAACAACCGTGGCTTATTCCATTTCTTGGCTCCTTAGCATGCTGACCTCATTTCCTTATTTATTTTGGGTATATACCCAGTAGTGAAATTGCTGGGTCATGCAAGAGTTCTATTTCTGGCTTTTCTGAGGAAGTTCCACAATGTTTTCCACAGTAGCTCTGCAAATTTACTTTCCCATCAACAGTATAAGAGAGTTCTCCTCTCTCCTCTTCCTGACCAACATTTGTTTTCAAAATCCTTTTGGTATGTCAGTTGAACTTGAAGAATGATGGTTTCTATGTCAAAAAGTGTGTGTGTGTGTGTGTGTGTGTGTGTGTGTGTGTGTGTGTGTGTGTTGTGTGCTGTGTCTGTGTCTTAAATGACAGATTGATCTTTTACTTCCTTGATATGTTATCCAGTCAAGCACATGTTGAGTAGGGGGCAAAGATCAGCTGTAAATGGTATCATGCTGCCTTTTGACTTTTAAATTATGTGTAAATTTCTATCAGCTGTGAACTAGGTTGTGTTGTTGACTCTCTGAACCCAAGACCATCCTAGCCTTGTTTGATCAGGAGAAGACAGAAGGGAGAATCCCTTTTGATTGATTAGAAAGCCATGTGTTCTAAAAAGGAACCACCAGGCCCCTTTATCCTCCTCATCTCACATAAGCATAGACTCTATGCACAGGTCATTGTCTCAGGAAGGTTTAGAAACTGCCTCAGCTGTTTTTCATATGTAGCTTGCTATTTTATGACATAAAACAGCTAGGGACGTCCCGAGGACAAAGGCCATGCTTCACCAGCCAGGTTGGCTCACCTGTTCAACATAAACATAGGTTATTTATCTGACCATCTCAGCATCTTCTCCTTGTCGCCTATAGCAACTCTACAAGCACTGGAAGAAACAAAGAGCATCCTTTCTAAGCCTTTGTTTATGGCTGCTTGAAAGGAAGCACTTTGAATTTATATTTCTCAGTTGCTGTAGCTGTAACAAGACTTACAGGCAATCTAAATGCTTTTCTCTTGTGCTTGCTCCGCACCCCCACACATTAGGAACAGTTTAAAGAAAGGAGCAAATTGCTTTAAACAACTTGGCCAAAATAAAATGCAAAGAAGTGTAATACGTAGTTGTAGCTTGGTACATAGTGACCCTTGCAGACAACCCAAATAACTGGGAAGCTCCACAAGAGTCTATTTACCTCCAGTGCTCTGCACATAGTAGGTGCTCAGAAAATATTGAGAAATAAAGAAATAATAGTGTGGCCTTTTAAAGGATTTGGCTTGCAGTTGCTTTCGTAAGGGTGTATTCAAGTAATAGTGAAGTCATGGCTACTTAGCCTCATGAGTTAATGTTTACAAAGTGCTTTGAACTTCTTGAAAAAAAAAAAAAAAAGAATGTTTTTGTTGGCACTGTAGCATACTTGCCAAGGTACACGGATTCTTCCAGCCTTTATTCTTCAGCTGCCAGGCCTGTGTCCTTTTTTCCATGCAAGGCTGTGCTCTCTCACTAGTCCAGTCTTTCTTGCCTCCTCTAGCCTGCTCCAGCACAGGTAGGGACGGAACAAACTGTCGACAGATTTCTTTAAGGGCTCCAGAGAAAGTCTGGGGAAGTGAAAATAGGGTCTGTACTAATGATTCTTAAAGTAATTGGTGTCAAAAGGGTACAGGAGCCTGGTCAGCCATGAGAAAAATCATGGGACATATACTCTTCTATGAGGCAACATTAATCTCAGTCCTCATGGGTGCACAGAGGTGTACAGATGGTCTGGAGTATATACTGAAGTTGCCTCTGTGGATTTTAAGTAAATTATATGCAGACCTTGACTAATGTCTATCTCGTAGTTCTGTTTTAAAGTACTCATTAGATGGATTTCTTTTTAGATTAGCAAGGCTTGTATCTATTATAATTTCTTTCCTTGTAGTTTTTCTTTTTCATATTTCACGATCGCAAACAGTAGTGTTAAAGTCCGCATATGGTCAGCCAAAGCTGTGGTGTTTTGTAACCTGCTTGTCACCGTCTCTGAACACGCTGTCTTTATGTTTAGGAGTGTGGTGATTAAACAGGTGAAATGTGGTTTGAAGAGCGCAAGCTATGGTTTGTCCACCCATCCACGCGAGTAAATTCAAACAGAAGAGGTTTATATTTTGGGAGGTTACAACATATTAACTTTAAACTAATCACACACAATAAAGCTTTCAAAGTAATGCAGGCTGCAAATAAATAGCACGGCTCCCCACGACCGAGCTTGCTTTAAAGGTAGCAGCAATGCCTATTTTCTGCATTGAAGGAACTTGTTTTCTACCGCAGACCGTGAGGTTTTCTGTGTGGGAGGAAATTTTCCATAATACATATTTATACCATAGCTGCTGTCCATGTGGCACATTTGCTCTCTCAAAACTGTTTCTAGGGACTGGAAATGATTGTCATGTGGGCAAAAACCAACATGGTATTCTCTTAAAGGGACAGGGCCCCTAGAAAATGATGCCTGGTCTTCACAGACAAATTCAGGTAATCTGGCTTTAACTGAATGCCAAGAAGTTAACTAGAAGCAAGTCCATAGATTTTCAAACAAAAATTATAGCCAAAAGCTTCCCTTCTATCTCAGATGCCTCCATTACATACCTAAAGCAAAAGCAAGGAGAGTAAAATTTGTAGTTAGAGGATAATGGCAGCTTTTGGCAGCTGAAAAGCTCTCAGTCCACAGGAAAGAAAGCCACAAGAAAAACATCTGTCTGAGAAGGGCTCCAGATAAGAAATGCTTTCTTTCCCCCCTTGGTTCATTAGTGAATGCATCTCCCTTTTGGACAGGGTTGTGGATTCACATATGCAGCATTGAAATTTATATTTATTTATTTTCTCTCTACCTTTTGAAAAAAATAGGGATGGGAGATCCTTTAGGAAGAATGAGGTGGGTAGAATGAGCTAGGGCCAGATGGAGTTCCCTTTTCTGGCTGTAAGTGTCTTGTGGCCTTGCAGGGTGTTGTGAAGGTCCAAGAGTGGACTAGACAAGACCCCAGGCACGAAGAGCTCGAGGGGTTCTTACTGACGTTTGCCAGCTACAGTCCTATGGTAAGTTTGGCGGGGATTCTTGTCATGCATTATTCTAATTAATTTGAAGGAAGGGAGAACGTGAACACGTTTTATTGAAGTATTATATATTAAGGTAAACAAATTATGCTGGGATTTATTTCATTCGTGTGTTTAGTAAGTAAGGCAACTAGATATTTGGAGTTTCTTTTCTAAATATTTTGGAGTTCTATATTTTGCTGGAAGATCTGTTTATATATGTGACCACATATACACATCTGTTTATATATATAACAACACGCACATATGTCTAGAAAGCTGGTAAGAAGTCAGTTTTAAACTGACTGCACACTAGGACTCAACATGGTGTTCTGGTGATTTAGACAGGACAAGGCAACTAGTGGGAAATCACAACCTTGTGTACATATGTGCACATGTACGTGTGTGTGTGTGTGTGTGTGTGTGTGTGTGTGTGTGCGAGACAGAATGTGTGCTTGGGGAAATTAAGCACCAACTCTTCTTGTCCTTTCTGCTCTGCATCATCTTCAAGGAGCAGACAATTAAACATTTTAATTGACAGACTATCATGTTTTTGTAGCTGCTAGAACAAGTCAGTGAATTCCTTGCTTTTAGATGTGCCCTGTGAGACAGGCCTGACTGAGATGCTCAGAGCCCAGTCAGAAACAAGTGGCAATCAAGTTGCCAACAAAACAGTGAGCTTTGAGCCAGAAGCGAAGTATTCCTTCAAGGCCTGTTGTGTCTGAGTTACACTTTAGGATTAGACCACCAGGGGTCAGGCCCTTGTGCCCAAAGACCCTTTGTTATGTGGCATAGAAAAAAAGGCACAGCACAGTGGATCTCCAACTTTGAGGCCTGTAGGCCCCAGGAGAGCAATTAAACAAGCATTGACCCTGGGTCTCAGCCCTGCTAACGGAGTCTGCAAATCTGAGGTGGAGGCCATGTGCCTCTGAGAATCTTTATTTTGTAATGGACACAAGCATTAGGAAATGTGCTTCCTTTTCATTGTAGCGTGTGTGTGTGTGTGTGTGTGTGTGTGTGTGTGTGTATGAGATGTGCATGTCTATCTAGATGAGATTATATATATATATATATATGTATGTATGTATGTATGTATGTATATGCGCCAGGGGTTGACATGGGGAAGTCTTTCTCAGTGCCTTCTCCACTTCATTATTTTTGAAGCAATGTCCCCCACTGAACTTTCCATTTTGGATAGCTATTGGGATCAGAACTCAGGTCCTCATTCTTGCACTGTGGTTACTTTATACACCGAGCTGTCTCCCCAGGCTCCACTTTTTAGTGTTGTTCGAGTTAGATTCTCACTGTAGTCTAGGCTGGCTGGCCACCTCTGCTCCTCATGCTTTGGCTGCCAGAGTACGGGGAATGAACCACAGCCCACTCTGTTAGACAGCCTTGCTTTGAAAGAAAACATTGCAGATCCTCTAGCCATCATATAATAAAAACAATTATCAAATGTTAGAGGAGAAATGTCATGTGTACCCTGGGTGGCAGGAAAATGTCACAGGTAAGGTATCAACAACTGGGAGGTGGGGACTAGGCCTTAAGTTTTGAGGGTCAAAGGCCAATGCTTACAGGTAGACCTTTCTCTGGACAGTGAATAAGGATAGCCCTGGGGATGTAGGTTAGTGTTAGCACGCTTACGTAGCGTACTTGAGGTTCTGGGTTCAATCCACTGCAAACTATGATATAAAGAGGAGACAACTTTCCTCACCACTTACATGTGTGTGTGTGTGTGTGTGTGTGTGTGCGTGTGCTCTCACATGCGTTTCTTTCTAAGACTAATAAGGAGTAACCAAAATGACACCAATAACTGCAATTATAATTGATCCCACAACGGTGTTTCAGTCAATAGTTCAATTGATTTTCCTTGGGAAGATCATTATGAGCGCACTAAAAGAGAACAAAGTGCAGTGCATTCAATTCTGTGATACATTCACATCTGCCGCTCACCATGTATGGAGGTGACACACGAAGAGAAACATGGTGAAATAAAGGAAGTGTGCAGAGACCTCGTTAACTATGCTAGCGATGCTGTGCACGGTAGGGCCTGTGGAATCAGCTGGTCAGCTCCCATTTGGTTGGTCCCACATCCTCTCTCCAAATCACAGTTCCGGAAGTGAAAGCAAAAGAACACTGATACCCCGGAACAGTTAACATCTTATTGTATGCTTTCCCACTTACAGAATAGTCCTCAAACTACCAGCTAGCTATTTTGAGGAATTTTGCTTGAATTATTAATCTTTTAGTTTCTTTTTCCAGAAACAAAAATTTTAAATTAAATATAGTTCATAAATATAGCACATTGCCACTATTTGTGGATATTATTAGTATATTCTCATTTCCACAATCTTTGAACATAATGAAAGAAAAGGGGGCTTACTACAGTAGGCACCACTCACGAACACCTGTCATTTACTGGGTTTTACTACAGTAGTAACCCCACCTAGGAGGTATTGCTGTGGCCGTTACCACATGAATTATGAAGTATCACAGAACTAGAAAACAATTCAGTATTCTTAGATGAATAATTTTAATGCATCATTAATTAAAATTATTTCTATAGAACCCTACAATATAATAAAGATGCAATAAAATGGGCATTCTTTCTATATTTGACTCTCTGTGTATAGTTTACAGTGACTGATAAGCAAGACAGACCCATTTCTTTTTGGCTCATCCATCTTCATCAGAAAAAACAAGACTGTGGCCATCATGCCCTGCTGTGTTCTTAGCATATAGTATTTGTGAAAACACTTGAAATCTGGGCAATGCTCTTCAAGCCATCCTGTGTCCCGACTCTCTAAATATTTCTAAGCCAGACACTTTGCTGGTGGATACAGAGCTGCAAAGTTCCTAAGTTAGCACATTTCTTCATGTCAAGTCCCGCCCACCAAACTAGAAACCTGCCTTGGTATTAGACATCATTCTGGTTTACCAGAGCTGCTAAATGAATCACATTATTGTACTAATTGGAATATTGGAATATATATATATATATATGTATATATTATATATATGATTATTCCTTTCTATCTCAAATTAGAGTCAAAATTTAGATCCATTGCTTTCCTAGTCTATGACCTGCTTTCCCTCCTATGGTCCATTGCAAGTCTGCTCTTTTGAGCCTCATCATTATTAATCCTGCACAACTAGATCTTTGCTCCAGAGTTTCTGCTTCATCCTGTTGTGTAAATGTGATGTTCATAGCGAAGGGACTGATTCAGTGTCTGCTTGTGATCTTCTCAGTTGAAGAGATGGACATCTCGTGTTGTTTCTACCTTTATTAATGAGTTCGCTGAATAGTCAACTTGCCAGGAGCATAGGTATTGTCAGTAATGTTTTCTTTTCCAATTACTTAAACTTTGCCAAGTTTATCTTTTCCTTTGGCAGATACTTGAGGTTTTGTTTTCCTATAAACAAAACCAAACCACAACACAATTAAGGATTGTGAGCGTTTCAAACTCAGACAACTTAAAAGTATCCCCTCCAACCCTGCCAAACACAGGCTTCTGGGTAGAGACAGGGATGTGCACTCCTTCTGGGATGCAAGTATGTGGCTAGCCCAGGGCTGGGCGTGCTCTTTTTTCCAAGTCTTTTTCTTCCCTCACAGATGTGGAGAAGGACTTTCCAGGCTATTTAAGATGCAGATGTGGAAGCCTGTGCTGGCTCTTCTTTCTTACAGGTTTACGAATGCTTCTCTTATTGGTCCACGTACTTGGCTCAGTGGTGAGAGGAGAGCCCTTGGGAGCAGATGAAAAATCTTAGGCATCCCTTCCTTCTTCTTCTCACCCAGGCTGCTTTGCTCTTTCTTTTAGATTTGATTAAAGGCAAGGGCAGTTGAGGGCAGAAGAGCCATTGGCCTGTCCTTTGGCAAGCTTTGTAGAACATGTCTAGCTCCAGATACTATCACTTGTCTATCATTTTAATTCTGATATTTGGAGTCTATTTGCCAACCCTGGTAACAGGAAAACATGGACTCAATAACCCATTGCATTTGTGAACTTTGATATAAAACCGAACCTTTCTTATCTCTATAAAACACTGTCAAGAGAATGATAATGCAGATAAATATGGAGGTGCACATCTGCATATGGAGACAGAACCAGGAGGGTTGAGATTTTGAACCATGCCTAAGCTACATAGTGAAAAATTAATGCCCCCCCCCCTCAAAAAAAATCAAAGGAATAAGAAAAGGTAAGTTACATGCTGAAATCTATTCTGAGAACCCATAGAACTCAATGTTAAGAATATAACTTGGTTGGTTCCAAGAGAACTAGAAACATGTCCCCTGGGAAGGATACTAATGAAAAGTGATCACCACCACACAATTGCCATTAAAACATAGAGATAATGCACCCCCCCCCACCTTGGTAGAGTCCCCAAACACTGATCCAAAACCATCTCAGACACTGAGTTAGAACAAAAGAAACCTCTGTTGCTTGCTGGCGGCAATGCAGAATGGCACAGCCGCTTTGGAAGAGACTCTGGCAGCTTCTTGCAAAACTAGATATAGCCTTAGTATAAAATGCAGCAATTGTGTTGCTTGGTGGTTTTCAAATCAGTTGAAGGTCATGCCCTTCACACATGTAGTTATGCATGCACACATACATATGTTTTTAGTGGTTTTATCCAGAATTGCAAAAACACAGAAGAAACCAGAATATCCTTCGTCAAGTAAATGGATAAACAAATGATAATAGACACGTACAATTCATGGCTGAGATGAACAATTATTGTTTGCTGGGGTGTGAGAAAACACAGAGGAAACTTAATGGCATATTACTATATGAAACGAGCCAATATGAAAAGGTTACACCACACACACACACACACACACACACACACACACACACACACACCCCACAGCAGCATGATGTTGCAGTAGAGAAAATGCTAGGGCACAGTAAAGGTCAGGGTTAAGCAGGAAGCAGAAATCGACGGGATGAAACTTAGAGGACTTTTAGGTTAGTGAAACCATTTTGTACAATGCTACATGTCGATTGTCCATAATTATATACTTGTCAAATCCATAGACTGTAGAACACTAGGATGCAAATGTTAATGTGAACTCTGGACTTTGAGTGATGGTGGTGTGTCAGGTGTAACCTCTACACCACTGAGAGGCAGGATGTTGGTAGAGGAGGCAGTGTGCCAGTGGTAACTGGACGCCTGAGAACTCTCATTGTGTGTGTGCGTGTGTGTGTGTGTGTGTGCGTGTGTGTGCACGTAAGTCTGACTTAAAAAGTAAGATATAGTAAAACTTAATTTACGTAGGTAATACTACTATAGTCCTGTCGATCCAGGCACAGCTCATCATTTGTGTGGGACATAATGATGCTGTATGACTCCACTTCTTGGGCAGAGGTTGTTTGTAAAATCATAGGCATAATTTGGTCCTCCTCCTCCTGCCTATAATCTGTTTACTTTTGTTGTTGGTTGTTGTTGGAGTCAGGGTCTCAGCGTGTAGATCACGTTGGCTTTGCACTCACAGAGATTCATCTGTCTCTGCTCCCTGAGTGCTGAGATGATTAAAAACCACCACCACACCTGGCTCCACCTGTATTTCCTTCTGAGGTGACTGGGAAGTAGCGCAGGAGGTGCAGAGAGCCCACCCTTTCCTGGAAACCTGGCCCCCAGACAATGAGCACACTGTACTGTCAACGTTACGAAGAACCGTGCATCACACTTAACTGTTCTGAGTGATGCAATTCTACAATGACTGTTACTCAGAAAAAAACAACAGTACCTGGAATCCCGTTTTCTTTGAAAACTTTTTTGTTTTGTGTTCATTACTTGAGCTGGCTTTTTAAAGTAGGTTAGGGGAACCAGAAAACAACAACAACAACAAAAAAACGAATTTAAAGCTGGCAAGTTAGACAAAGCGGAGGTGAGATCTCATGTATTTTGGAAATTGTCTATAGCAAACACAGAGATAATAAACATGAGAAGTTGGGCTTATTTAAGGTGAGGGTGGGAGGAGAAACACAGTAGTGATTCACGTAGAGAAGAAAGGTCAGATGCTAGGCATGGTGAGAGGTGCAGCAGGTGCACACACGTCTGAAGCCAAGGCAGAGCTGGCAGGTGCTTCGATTAATAAGCTTCTTGGAACACTGAAGCTGTTGGCTAGCCGGGTCAAAGCAGGGCAGCACACAGCATGACCCCAGGAATGGCCAGCACACAGCATGACTGCAGGAATAACCGGGACGTTTCTGTGTTGGAGTATGTTGACAAAAGACACAGAGTGTTTTGAAAACAAGTCAGCTCTCAGACAGACATTTCAAAAAAATAGATTTTATAACTTTTCAACTTTGTCTCCGAAATATTCTAGATGAGATGTTTCAAAGGCAGGGTATAGCATTTTCTCTCTGCTTTTGCCATTGACAAGCTTTCTTGTTTACGGTAAGTTGTAAATTAGAGGCAGAGGTAAAGAACAAACGCAAATGCGATTTTTCCATTTACTGCTGCTGCTTTGTTTCCCACAGTCTAGATGTTTGGAAGCTTTCAGCTTTATTTCCTGTTGAACTTTCTTAAACATCTTATAGGACTGAGAGAGAGCCTCGCTATTTCCTTCGAACATTGCACTCATGTCTTCTTGCCTACAGGCATGGCTCCATCCCTAGAAGTTCAGGTCCTTATTTTCAGATCTCTCCTGCTTATTTGGCTCTCAGCAAACCTTCCCAGAGCCAGGCCCTTATATACATGCCCTCATGAGAACACACCCATAGTTAACACATTGAAATGTCTACCTTTGCTTTCTACTTATCTTTTCAAGTCGCTCTGGGGCCCAATCCTGTTCCTTTGTAGGAAGCTGATTGCCACCACTCAAAACACAAAGTCCAACAGTGAGCAAAGAGCGGTACTTTCTTTCAAATTTCTTTTTAGAAGACATCAATACATTTAAAAAAAAATTAAAACAAAGTTATTTACTCTTAATAAACTTGTACAGAAACAAAGCATTTCAAATCTATTTTTTTTTCTGTTGAGTCATCGCTGAATTATTTTTATAGAGAGAACATTTTCTTTCCACCCTGTCTCAAGATATTGTATTGGTTTTCCCACCCAGGAGGAGAAGTTGGTTCATGCAAACAAGCTGTCATTGAGTCCCAGAGCATTAATCATCATGGCACCCACAATCTTGCTCTGCTTTGCTGTGCTGAGCCAAGGAGATGATGCCTGTGGGTTCACACTCCTCCACTCTCATCCTTCATCTCCACTTTCTCTCCAAAGGCAGTTTTGGCTGCCACCAAAAAATTACCCCAAATGCCAAATTTTCAAATGTGAATGGTGTTGTGCTTATTTCTGGGAACATCACATCCCTCAGAGTGGCCATCGGGCCATATTCCTACTGGCATTTGAATTGCAATTTTGTAAATATCAAAGTAACAATCAAAATTACAAAACTCTAATTAAAACTGGAATATGATTAGGTAGTCTTGGATGTTTCTGAAGTGTGTTTTCAAGCCAGGAGTTGTATCAACCTCAAGTAGTATTTTACCACGTCATATAAGCCCTGTCTTTTACCTTTTTTCAACCCATGCTACCGTCAACTTCCAGTGTTTACACTGCCACAGTTGCTTCTAGTTCTAGCATTCACTTATTCATTTAGTAAAGAGGGTCAGAGGGCCAGGGAACAAGCAACCATTTCTGGGCACTATGTTTAGGTGTGAGAGGCTTATGAGTGAAAACCAAGAAAGAGATATTTTGACCCTCCAAGGATATAAGGCTAGTGGGAGTAGACAACCAGAGAGCTGTCCAAGCACAGTAGGAAAACCTGTGTTATGACAGAGTGTAGCATGTACGAAGGACGCTTTTGGAAAGAGTGGCCAGGGGTCATTCCTTGGACCAGTGATCTGGCACCTGAAGAAGGGATTAAATCTGAGAGTCATTTCACTTCTAAGCTCTCTTCCATGGATGCGCTGGGATTCCAGAAAAGCTCTGACCGCAACAGAACACATATCACCCAAAGCAACCAGGCCAGGCTTTGGCAAGTGTAAATGCCGTTTTTATTTCCTCAGATGAGTGGATGAGGTGAGGGTCATTCCCAAGCCTTTCTAGTTCTTTCTGAATTCTCATTGGCTGATTCAACTCAGATGTACTGGCCTAAACTGCTCTCTAAGCTAACTGGTTCAACCTGGCTTCTCTTGACTTCAGACCAAATTGCTCTGCTTGGCCTCAAACTCACTCTCACATTATCTTCTAATCGTCTGTGTCTATCTCCTTCTCATTCTCTGGCTTGTTCTGTCTTTACCTGTGTCTAGATTTTTCACTCTGCAATCTGTCACTGTAAAAGTGTCCTGGCATGAGGGTCCCCTAGCAACTACAGTAGGGGCTGTCTCTGACATGAACTCTGTTGCCTGTGTTTAGATCAGTGTCCTCTAGCTGGACTGCCTTGTGGGGCCTCAGTGGAAGAGGAGGAGCTTAGTCCTACTTGATGTGTCAGGGTGGGTTGTCCTCCTTTTCTGAGGAGAAGCGGAGAGGGAAAAGGGTAAAGAGGGTGGACCATGAGGAGAGGAGGGAGGGGGGTGAAATATGTATGTAAAGTGAATAAATAAGTAAATTGATTAATTAAAAACAATTCTCAGTTAAAAACTCTTTTTTCCCTGTGTTGCTCTTAAGTAGCACCTCTTTCCTTTCCTGTGCTTGTGAGAGTTGGGTGTATCCTATCTCTGACTCACTCTGTCAAACCTTTCTCTGATTTGTTGCTTTGTCTACTCCTCAATTAGTCATCACTCTCAAACACGGCTGTGTCCTTCTATAAGATAACCTTTCCTTCATTGTTTGGCATTAAAGGTGTGTACTAAGGGCCTGTCTATATTTCAGGTAGATCATACTGTAATCCAGAGTGTGTCTGCATTCCAGCCAGATCACATAGACCTAAATGGTCTTTGGATGTGATCCTTTGCCAGAGATGCCATGTAGCTGGATTGAAATTTCTCTACAGGCAAGCAATGGAAAAATGAGCACCTTAGACTTCTGTTATCTTGCTGAAAATGAGCAGCATTTACAGCATCCCTGCCTCAGAAAGCTTTTGGGATGAGATGAAGTTGGGGTGGGAGTTTGATTGACTGTCCTTCATCACAGAAATGAAGAGGCTGCTGTGATGCCCTGGTGATCTGGGAGGCTAAGAACTCAAGAGGTGTTTAACCACAGTGTGGGCCACTGGGGCTTTATTTCTTGGTTTTCTGAAGTGACGGCATACTCAGTGGCCTCCCTGTCGAAGCAGCCCTTGTAGCGATGACTTATGATTAAAGAGTACTTCAAAGATATCAAAGTGGTTGGCTTTCTGTTGTCTGGCGTGGTTTCCTTTTCCAAAAATGAGAAGAAAGTGACTGGGAAGACCGGAGCTGATGGGGTGTCATACAAATTCTATCAACAATTTTAGCTACTGGTGAAATTAACTGCTTTCCAAGTATCTCAGAATCCTTGTAGGTGATTTCCCCCTTCAATAACTTCATATAGGGCTAATTAAGGACTCTTCATGGCCCTATGCAATCATTTCCTTGTGTCATTGAGAATGTTGAGTGTGTAATTTGCATGGCCCACTCCAAAGTTGTTATAATTCCGGCACACATTCATTTATAGTCATTACGCGGAGATGGGTAAGAGAGATTTTGTTATCAGCCAATCTCTTTATTTATTTAATATCACCTCCATTTTATTCCAAAGGGAATTTCAGTGGCCAAGTTAATAAAATTCAGAAAGCAATCCCTTGACCACACTCTGCAGATCTCCCCTGTTTTTTAGAAAGCTTCCACACAAAAACATTCATTGTGATGACAGAGTTATTATCAGTTAAAGAAAGAAGCACAGATATACTTTTCTTCAGAAGTGCTAAAAATCTGCATGAGGTGAAACACTTGGGACAGACACCAGGCACAAAGTCAAGCCAAGCCTCTCAGAAAGGAAAAAAATTTTTTTTCATGTGTTTCTAAGCTACGTGGTAGGTTAAACCAAACAGGAAAACACAGGAGATGCCTGAGTCACAGACGAACTGCTCTTTCCTCATTTGAGTTTACAAGCAGTGCTATGATGCTACTGTCCTGGAATAAAGAAATTCAACGAGCCTTTGGTGATGCTGTTACCATGGTTTCCTTCTCAGGTCGGGGAATGTCCTGGACAACTCCACTGTTTTCCTCTCCCTTAAACTACACCACTTCATATGTCTAGAGAGAACATTTTTTAAACTAACTTTTAAGAAACAAAAGACACTTTGGGTAAGAAGATAAGTGATCCCACTCAGTATTGTAAGTGAACTGCCTCATCTTAGAGAATTTGACTGGGAAAACTACATGTGAAAACAAATGGGAGGATCTGTGCTTTATTTTTATTTTTTTTAACATACTTGAGACCGTACTGAATTTCTTAAAACTTGGGGAAACCTGAGAATTAGGTGCAAAGTTATCACACGCATGAATCTCCTAAGCCTGTGGTTGACTAGTCATCTGTAATACGCAGACAACTTGTCAGACCCAATGAAAACAGTGAAGAAAGGGAAGCAAGCAGGGGAAGTGGGAAGGGGTGTATAACTATACTGGTCTTAGTGGTCTTTGGGCATTTGAAAAATGAAGAAGTTAGCATATTGTTTCCAAAACCTTAATTTGCCTTCCTTTGCAAGGACACATATGAATGCTGTTGACTTTTAGATCTGTTCTCTAATGAGAAAAAAGGATGCCTTTCTTCCTAAAGCAAGTCTTATTCCGTCCACACCTTGCCAATAATTGCACCTCTGGGTTCCTTGAGTTATTTCTAACATTTATTGAGTGCTTACTAATGCATCAAGTATTTCTCTAATAATTTAAATTAAGGAAAACCTGGAAAGGTTATTATTTTTATATAGGCATGAACATGAAGGCATACAGAGACAAGATGAAGCTACTGCCAGTATGTCTGCTGTATACTGCCTTTATATGGAACTTGTAGCATTATTTGGTCCTTTCCTCTATTTCAGCATGCTCTTTCCGTATAGCTCAGTTTCCATTTAACATACACATTTATCTTCTGCTTGTGGTTCTCTCAAGGCACGTAAGTTTCTTCTTGCCATCCAGTGGTCATTTGTAAATGTGCTTATCTCCTTGACTTGCCCATAATCTGTTTGAAGTCTAGGATATTTCATTATACTGTTCTGGCTGTGTGCTTACTCACAAATAAGACTTAGCCACTTACATGAACAATAACATGCATTTTGTCCCCAGCTCTGCAGTTTAGCTTGGGCTCAGTGAATCTCCATTGTCTTCACTACACTTAGGGTTAGTTTAGGCGGCTCAGAGGCTAATACTGGCATCGGATAACAGTTCTATTACTTACATATGCTGTGTTTGATCTTGTTATCACCTGGAATCTCAGGAGGTGATATGGCTGGAATCTATATGAAGTCTTCTGTGGAGTAGCCTGGCTTCCTCAGAACACACGGATTGGCTTCCAAAGATCCTAGGAGAACTGGGGAGAACTATTTTATAATTTCCCTGTGAACTTTACAATGCTTCATTCCTGTGGGTTTAGCCAAACTTCAATGGGAGAAAATGTCTCCAAACCTATAATGTAAGAATGGTACATGGGATAGGATGTAATAACAATGTTGTCTTTAAACTATGTACTATGGCCAAGTCTGCTTTCATCTTAGGCTCATTTCTACATGCTCTAGATTTTTACCTCTCAGTTTTATCAACAGGCATTTTCAACCAATGTCCTGGGAATATAACTGGTGAATCAAATTTGAAAGGAGGTAGCATGCTGCACTGAGTTGACCTAACACCAATGGAAGACGTGCAGCTCTTACAAAAAGCCTTGTGCAGCATGCAAGGTCTCATTCAGGATGATTGGTGAAGATTTTCAGGAAAGGTACTCATAGTTATGTCTTAATCTCGAAGCTTTTTAGAGGTGATATTTTGCTTGTTTGGGGGAATAAAAAGATGTGCTAGGTTGAGCTTCTAACCTGCTCCTTTGGAATCTTAGTCAGTGAAGAGATCTATACCCTTTCTACAGAAGCATCCTTCTTGTTTTGCTTTGTTTTGTTTATTTTTGTTTTTGTTTTTTTTTGTTTTTTGTTTTTGTTTTTTGTTTTTTTTTTTTTTGAGACAGGGTTTCTCTGTGTAGCCTTGGATGTCCTAGACTTGCTTTGTAGGCCAGGCTGGCCTTGAACTCACAGCGATCCACCTGCCACTGCCTCCCGAGTGCTAGGATTAAAGGCGTGCGCCACCACTGCCCAGTTTACAGAAGCATTCTTAAAGTGCTCAGTGCCCCAATGTATGAAAATCATTTTATCAGCAGGAAAAGAAAAACTGGCAATCATGAGCACCAAATATGAACATTTGTGTTGGCATTCAAGTTGCTCTTACCGCTGGTGCCTATCAGAGTTGAGTATGAAGTACTGCTATCACTGTTGGTCTTCTCACACCAAGACTAGGTCTGCAACACCAGTTGAGGCCAGTTGCTTAAGAATATCTCCTGACCAAGCCTTGCAGAGTCAGTTGAGAGTAAGAAAAGTGCACAGGTAGACAGAAGGGCACAGTCACACCTGTGTTTTAGAACTCATCCCTCTTATGACTTACTTTGTCTTTCTTATCCTTCTGTGTTTTCTGCAAAGGCCTTCATCCTGTGTCACATTGGATTTCTAAGCCTGCATCAATTTTCTCTTTCAGAACATTTACATTGTTGCTCATTTCTGGCATTCCATCATTTAAAATGATAACTTATGTATTAGCCTGGCCCCTGCAAATCTCCCTGCTTCACATTTCATTTGCATGTGTGTGTGTGTGTGTGTGTGAGAGAGAGAGAGAGAAAGAGAGAGAGAGAGAGAGGAGGAGGAGAGAGGATGGAGGAGAGAGGGAGGAGGAGAGAGAGGCGAGAGGAGAGGAGGAGAGAGAGGTGAGAGAGGGAGAGGAGAGGAGGAGAGAGAGAGAGAGAGAGAGAGAGAGAGAGAGAGAGAGAGAGAGTTGGAAATATCCCCTGCCTTCCTTTTAGGAGTCTTAATTTGAGCATAAAAGCTTCACGGGATGTCCTCATGTTCCTAGTCTAGCTTAAATAGCATTAAGGCTAGCAATCATTAAGTTTCTGTAATAAGGACTTGGAGTCAGATATAAAACTGAAAAAGAACTTTATCTGCTCATGAAGAACTATATTCGGAAAACATCAATCAGACAATATCATTTCCTCACATTCTCTGGCTATGTGTGCACACAACTATAGCCAGGAGTCTGTTTCCTGGTTACTCACAGGAGCTGTCAATCATGAAGCATATATTGGTTCTTCACTCAGATGGGTAGTCAGTGTATGAGTTTACTTTTCTCCTACAGTTTATAGTTATTTTAATTTTTGAACACATCTTAAAGGCAAATTTCACCTGCCCACCCATCATTGTTTACATGTGTTCCTCAACTGCTAATATCCAGCAGTAGAATGTGATGGTATGGTATCACTGGGCATTCCTCCATATAGGAAGAAGATGCAGCTCAAGAGTGAGTTTCATAATTCCCTGATGAGAAATAGATCCAAAGGGATTGTTGGGTCTTCAGTTCTCTGGCTGAGTTCAAGTTGTGGCTTTAAGGATGATTATTTTTGGAAAGCCACAAGATCTTGGTATGTATTGACTTTTCAGTGCCAATGGTTTCAGTAGAGTAAGAGAAAAAGAAAATTAAATTTCTCATTGTGGCAAGGATTTATGGTTTAATTTTCAGCTCTTGGAGGTTGAATTCTGTTTACTGGAGTTTTATTGCAATGCTGGTAATGAAATTAGGGCTGGGCAGCAGAGCAAAATATGCAGATTCACTGCCATCATCATTCATGACATCATCTTCCCTGTTCCTGGAGATGAGTCAGAATCCTTAAGTCCCTCTCTTATTGATCCTTAGTCCCCAAAGTGACAAACTCCTAAAGTCCTATTGTTTATTTGTTTATTTATTTATTTATTTTAGAGATGTTTCTCACTCCTACTTCCAACAGCCCTCCATTGTTTTAATTGTAGTATTAATCAGTCATTTTCAATATTATATAGCAGTCTTTGAGTTGCCTTCAGCAGCTGTTATAGATCCATCCTCATACCCCTAAAATTACTTAACTTCTGAAAAAATTAGTATTTATTTTTATGGTAGAATTGAGTCCAAAGTATGTATTATGGTAGGCATTGGCCTCATTCCCAGTCCCCAGTAAGGTGCTTGGTTGTTGTCACGTACACACCACACTCTATAAACGCCAAGCTGCATTTGTCCCTGCTCCTTCCATTCTGTTTTCTTCTCTTGACAACTCCCCTGACTTCATTCACCCTGACCACTGTTTCTCAATGTTCAAATTGTCTTTCTCTTTTAAAGTCAACTCCTCTTCCTGTTGAGAGGAGAAAGTTACCTCTGTGCTACAGCCTTTGAGCAAAGTCCTTTCATCCTCCTGCTCTGTGCAGGTGAACAGCAGAGACATTTTCCTAGACTGGCCCATGCAGGGCAGAGCTGGGTCTTGTCCATCTTTAGAATCACTTTAGAGGCAAGGGGCTCTTCTTGGCTCAGGGAAGTTCTTTGGAATTGATTTTTTTCACAGATTCTCTTTGAGAAGAGGTTCAATCTAATACAGACCATCAACTTTTTTTTTTTTTTTTGCGTAAAGAGTATGTAAAGTGAATGCAGTACAAGTGTATGGTTGGTTTGGTATCTAGCTACTCAAATTACATTTTAAATAAAAAAGTGAAAAATGTGATTCCATAAAGACTATCTAAAACATAGTAGGTTAAGAGTTTAGGTCACTAGGGCAAAACAGCAAGAGCCTTTACTGACTGAGCCATCTTGCTGGCCATAACTAATAACTTAAAGATCCAAACCCAAAGCATAACTGTCAATGGTTGTTCACCCAACACACCAGCACAGGAAGTCTTTACAACTTTTGAAATGCATAATCTTACCTTCATTTTCACCACGATGTGTAGAACTGTGCCCTGCTGTTGTGTACCCATGAGAAGAGGGACCTACAGTGTTTGCTTCCCTCTTCGGCTAAACGAAGAAGCTGATACATGTATAAGCTAGCCTGAGATGGAGCGTGACAGAAAATTAATTAGCACTATCAAATTGATTTTATTTTTATTTTAAAGAAAATCTTTTCTTTGTTGTATCTTTTCCAAAATCGTTCTTCTACTAAAGGGTCTAGATTCCAGAGCTGACTCCCCTTGCACCTGGCAACTGTCTTTCAGTTACCTGCTTTAATGTTGAAAGGCGCAGCATTTCTCCATCAGCATCTTTGGCTGTCTCATAATGTTTTGGGTGATGCTATTGATAGTAGCCCTGCTCTTTGGCCTCTCCAACACACATAGCACACATTTTGGACACAGCCCTTCTGAAGCAGGTAGGAGCTTTGTACACAGATGAAACATGCAGCAGAGAGGGCGTGGCACTTCTGCCTTCCCCTCCTCTAGACCCTTTCATCACTGTGGAAAAAGTGTTCCACCCTTCTGTAGATAAGAATCTTCTTTTTTATTGTACATTTCCATATTTAACATTGAGACTAAACGCTGTAAAGCAACAACAGTCTTTTTCACCACATCCACACAGATAAGCGAATCAGACAATTAAGAGAGTGTGGCAGAAACTGTGACCTGCAAAACCAATAGATTTTGATAATGTCTTCTGACATGTTCTTGATGACAAATGCAAGGGGACAGATCAAGGCAATTTCCTTTGCTCCTCCATCTCATTTACATAAGGAGAGTTGACTGTATTTTGCTTTTCCCACTTTCTTGGTCCATTGGTTGTTACGAGTTGATGGAGGGAGGCAGTGGCTCAGACACACTGCTCAGTTCTTGTTTGGTCACTGGATTGCTTCTACCTTTCCTCTCCAGATGTCACGTTGAACTTTCTTAAATTTCTGATGCTCTGTGAGTTCTCTTGGCCGTCCTTGTCAATGTTGAATGAACTTCTCTTTCAACTAAGTGCCACCTCCCCTCATTGCTCACTGTCATTGCCAGCCTGTCCTTGTCTAGATCCTGAAGGCTCACATCTTCTAAAAACATGCGTTGCAGAAGTCCTTGGGACAATCTGACCATTTTGGACCCTGTCACTGAGGTATGAGCTTCTTCACAGAGTCTCTGTGTAAACTCTCACCTCCATAATGTGGGACAGGCTAAAGTAGATGGGGTTTCCATACTAAAGTTCTCCTATGTGCTTTGAGCTCACTGTGTGAAGTTGGAGTTTTCCCAGATCAGCTCCAGCTGTTCTGTTTAAGAAACTCAGTAATTTGGGATCAGGCAGTGGTGGCACAGGCCTGGATTTCTAGCACTCAGGAGGCAGGGGCAGGTGATGGATCTCTGTGAGTCTGAGGCCAGCCTGTTCTACAGAGAAAGTCCGAAGATAGCCAGAGCTACACAGAGAAACCCTGTCTTAAAAAAGCCCAAAAAGAAAAAAAGAAAAGAAAGAAAGAAATTCAATAACCTGAAAGAAAGAAATTCAATAACCTGAAAAAAGGACTCCTGTGACAGCTTTTACTATTATGCATGCAGAAAGACCTTTTAGGGTGCCATCGGGCACAGCGTTATACACCAGGAGTCCCACCCCACACTCAGAACAGAGGCAGGAAAAACAATTAGATTGAGGCCAGCCTGAGCTACAGAGTTACTGTGCCTCAAATATTAAAAACAGACAACAAAACCAACCAACAACCAGTCAATCAACAGAAGGCACTCTAAAAGTGTCAGTCTTCCAGTATAATCTTCAGAGGACTGACTACTGGGGGATAGACAGTAAGTGGCTTCTAATAAGTACAGTATGGATCTAAAGGAGTTTTAATAACCAAGAGATTTTTGTTGTGGAATATATTTATGTTCTCTAATTTATTTAGAATTATTTTCTATGTATTGTTGAATATATTTTCTTTATAAAAGAGAGAGCTTTCCTAAGCCACACAAATAGGAGTTTTTTTTTAAAGATTACCCTCAAATTCTTCCTTTTTAATATACCAATGGTGAGCAAAAAGACTGTGTCAATGTTTATATGTGCTTTTAAAAGTTATTGCCATTGTATCAAAATAACCTTACATTTTTCCAGCTTCCCACCTCAGAAATCAACAGTTCAGGATGGGAAAGTATCCATTAGTGGGTAAGGGTTTTTCATAGCCATGTGGTTGATAAGAAATGGTATGCTAATTCATGTGTGCATAATGATGAGGATAGATTTTATTTCTTTGGTGCATTCATTTTATTATTTTATTTTAAAATAAAAATTTGGTTACCAAGATTAAATGTATTTTCTATCTTAATCATTCCAATAATTGAGTTATTTTTATTTAAATAAAAGTGCTAGATTCATTTAATTCCAAAGCACTTGAAAAAAGGAAAACATGTATTCCATTCAGGGCTATTTTCACTGGGCTCTTTCCATATACCTGAAGAATAAAACATTCCCCTTGCTTTTCTATAATTAGACTTCAGCATTGAAGATTTTTTTTTTTGTCAGAATAGATGTCAAGTGATTTGGTAGATGTTGTAAAATCAATCAGAGTCTTTAAAAAATTTTTGTCCTGCCAAGACTGTGAAATACATTTGTACATATTCATTTTGAGTTGATGGATGGGTGACAGGCAGTAGGCAGCAAGAGTGAGCACTAAGCGATCCTAGTGTCAGGCTTCAACATTCTTAGCAGTCTGATTCTTAGCAGCACATGAAAAGGCATAGGAAAAGAGCAAAACCAGAAATATGTATGAGAATTTGGTCTTAAGTCAGGAAATAGCAGCAAAGAATTATTTTTACTGGGAGATACAGAAAAATAGTAAACCTAGAAGGCTGGGTTCCTTTTGATGAATAAATGAACCGATTATTTTATGTTTTATTGAAAAGTTACATTATCTTATGCCATGTTGAACTCATAGAGATGAGCTGAAAGAGAATAAAAGTGAGTGAAGGATTGGAAGGCTGCTTTTATAAGGCAAATTAAAAATAGGCCAAGCTCCAGCTCAATTGATGATCTTCCAGTAGACAGTTGAGTGCTTCCGGGAGAAGAGTGCCATTCTGGAAGGCAGAGGGCCTGTCCTCATCTCAAGGCTCCTTTCAATGGGACATCGCATCTTCACACAAGCAGCTGCTCCTTTGTCAGACTGTCTACTTTGGTCAAATGTGGCATTGCATGGGGCGAATTTAATGGCTTTCCACCTTCTAATGCAGTCAGAATACAAAGCAAGCAGAGGTTCAAAGTGTCTGATTCTGTTGTGCTGGGGAAATACATCATTGGTACAGCTGGAGATAGATGCTCACAGACACTGGGGACCATTCCCAATCTGTACTGTCGGCGTTTGTGCGGTGCTCATCTCTTTTTTTTCCTTCTCCCTGCAGAACCCCTTGGTGTCTTTTGTATTCACAGTCATGTCCATACACATCTACTCTGGAAAAGAAAGAATGAAAATAGAAAAAAATTAATGCAAGTTCAGTATCTTCTGTGGCATCTACTGGTTTGTTCTCAGCCTGCCCTACTTTTTCCTCAAACCTGGCTTGCATACCAATTTAGGATATTTCTTTGCAAATCTTGTTAGAGTTTCTGCAAGAAATAACATTATTTTTAAGGAAAAAGAATTACAGTTATAAACCCGTATAAAACTTTCAGAGTACAGTGCTTGAGGAAACAACCCTGAAGTGTATTTCTTTCTGCACCCAGGTCCTCCAGGATCCCATGGAAGAAGTAAATAATTAACTACCTACTGCTTGCTGGGAAAATGGCACAGAGCGCTAGCTTCAGGGTGTGTTGTGCCAGCACTAGATGGTCTTCAATGTTCTCTGTAGCCCACAAGTTCCAAAGTATCAATTGTGCCCTCAGGGAAATAACATTTCAAAACTGGAGGTAGGGGACACCTAGGTTAAGCCAAGGTGTTTCACTGGAAAACAACAGCAGCCACTCTGGCCTCACCTGCTTTGTATGTCCCTGAACATTCCCAACATTCATTTCAGACAAATTCCATTTTATTTTTCTACCTGAGGCGTTCACCAGTTTGGCTGGTTTGGCTTTCCAGTTTCTGGGAACAGTGAGCCACCTTCCGACAGGGAAACTAATAAGCAAAGTGTGGCAAGTGGCCAGCAAGGGACATACTGGAGGCTGGAAAAAGCCCAGAATGCAAATTGTGAACTGTAATCTAAAGGGAATATTGACCTTTTGAAAAAAGTCAAATCAGATACAAAAGGAGGAATTTCTGCCTATCAACACAGGCAAGACTACATTAGGGAAGCCCAAAATCCACCAGGGGAGTATGCTCAGAAAACCCTAGGGCTTCATTCAAATTTGGAAAAGGTGAGCACTATGTTAATGACCCCCTAAAAAAAGTCACTGGAGAGCTCACCTCAGTCTTCCATGCTTCTTCTTCTCCCTCTTTGGGCTGGGCCACAGGAGAGGAAAGGTACACCTTCAGGCCCCTCTGTCTCTTCCCCTTAATAAACTATCTGGTTTCTTACCTATGCATCTCTACAGAATTCTAAAGAGGCCTAGGGACATGCAACCTCCAGGATCTGCTCTCTTGACTCATATCTGTACCCGTGATAGTATCTAGAGGTGCAAAATAAATAAAGTTAATTGTAGTAAATGAGACTGATTTGGGCCATCCTACATCTGAGAAAAGACTCCTAACAGCTAATCTAAACACTACCAAGCAGACTATCCATGAGAAAGGGAGTCAACAGAGTAGCAAAGGCCCATCTTGCAAGCCCTGGACTTGCAGCTGAAGACTTGGGCCTGTCATCCCGGAGAGAAGAGGAGAGAAGCCACCTTTCTTTTGTTAAGGTTCAGTTACTGTGCTCTGTGTAGAAAGATGGTTTTGGTTTTATCATCTGTGTGGCATGAACACCTAGGTCTTGAGACCCATTTAGGGAGATGCGTAACAACAGTGTAAGAAAGACCAGGGGTTTAAAGTTTACCTCCTGTATTGTCCTTGGCTGGTGCCTTAGTTTGAGCGGGACCCCTGGGCCCAAATCTGCCTATCATATTGTTCTACTTGTAGATTTCTAGGACCCTCTGGATCCTTTTATTTTGCTGTTCTCCCATGCGTCTCTCATTTAGAGTCCCAATAGGATGCCTTCCCCTCTGTCCCAGTTTCCTGGTAAGTGAAGGCTTTCGTGGGACATGCCCCTTGGGCTAGTATGCAGATATAAGTGAGTATATACCATTTGATTCTTTCTGCTTCTGGGTTAACTCACTCATTATGATCATTTCTAGCTCAATCCATTTATCCACAAATTTCGGGAATTCCTTGTTTTTAATAGCTGAGTAGTATTCCATAGTGTATATGTACCACAGTTTCTTTATCCACTCTTCTACTGAGGGACACTTAGGCTGTTTCCATGTTCTGGCTATTATGAATAAGGCTGCTATGAACATGGTTGAGCAAATTTAAACCCCTTCCCAGATCTAGCCAATGGTCAGAATATTCTCCACAGTTGAGTGGAGAGTGTGATACGACTTTCTCACATACTCTGGTGCCTCACATTTGACCATGTCCCCTGGAGGGGGAGACCTGGTGGCACTCAGAGGAAGGACAGCAAGTAGCCAAGAAGAGACTTGATACCCTATGAGAATATATAGGGGGACGTAATCCCCCTCAGGAACAGTCATAGGGGAGGGGAATAATGGGAAAATGGGGGGGGAGGAATGGGAGGATACAAGGGATGGGATAAACATTGAGATGTAACAAGAAAAATTAATAAAAAAAAAAAAAAAAAAAAAAAAAAAAAAAAAAGAAAAGACCAGGGGACACTAACAAGCTCGTCCTTGTTAGTGAGTGTTGTCTTACACACTGACTATGGAGTTGAATGCCATATCCCAGAGAGGAGCGACAGATCGATACAATCTGGCTGCTTCTTCATTCAGTTTCTTAGCTCGTGGCTAAGAGCCAGGGATATATTTTGCTGTCTTTGTTCCGCACTGCACACGTGCTCTGGCAAGCAGCTGTTATGCCTTCCTTTCAGTGCTCAGGCAATGATCAGGGTACTTCTGTGAGGGCCTACAAGAATTTACATCAGTCCTGGCCAGTAATTACTGTCTCTTTCCAGACACAACTCCTACACGTTCTGCATTTCAATGCTCCAGTGCTGTGGAGTAAGTAGAGTGAGGCTAAAAATGCTTACAGTCCTAAACCTTGGAGTGCCGCCGCTACCAGCCAACAGGGCATCCTCTCTGCCAGGTGTTGTGGTGCATGCCTATAGCACGACAGTGGTGCAGCCAGCTTTAGGAGGCAGATGCAGGAGGATGGGGAGTTCAAGGTCAGACTGGGCCAGAGGACATCTTGTCTCAAAACATCAAAAAGAAAGGGGTTAAAAGGGCAACCCTTTCCCCAACAAAATGGTCAAGGGCATCTCTTTCAGATGCTGCTAATGTAAGATGTGGGTCTTTGGATGATTGTACTTGGCCTAGGCTGTTATTTACTGACACCCAAGTATTTAATAATCGTATCTACTTTCCATTTATTCTGCTCTGTTTCAACAACAAAGCTGCCGAGTTCCCTCCTACCAAAGGACTGTGTAATACAGTTAGAAATAAAACGTTTCACTTTATTCCCTTTTATCTACCCCCTGTCCTTTATTGCCCCAGAAATATTCTTGTGAGGCTTAATTAAATCTCACAACATTGCTTAAGCCTGTGGGGAGGTGTCACAAAAAGATATAAAAATGAGGGTTACTAATCCTGAATGGTGATGTGAGGAAATTCGTGGGGGTGTATCCGGGGCACTGTGAGTAAGGTAAACGGTTAGTTGTTCAGGTGTGGGAAAGACATGTTCCCCGCAGCTGGTATGGAGAGATGCTTCAGAGGAGGGAGCATCTGAGGTGAGCCACGCAGAGTGTATGGAATTTAATGTGAGTGGTAAGAAGCAGGTGATAGGCAGCGGGAATAAAGAGCTTAGGAAGGCTCTTACATCTCAGAGCAATGAGCGGATTTGTTTAGATTAAAATTGATAACTGAAAAATTGTGTAAAAACTACACTGTAGATGAATTTAAATGTAAAGGTAGGAAGTGAAAGCTTCAACTGATAGGTATGAAGTCAGAATATGTCCAGATGACATCATTAGAAGATAGATAGCTGGGGACATTAGAATATCGGGAGACCATTTTGTGGTTTGTTGTACTGGGCTGTGGCTGAGCCTTGAGTTCAAAACAAGGTGGAGATGGATGAGATGGTAGAACATCCAAAGGGAGAAGTGATAGAACATGAGGCACCTGAGGAGAATAGGCTGGTAGGTTGTGTCTGCCATGCAGCACCATCCCAGATAGTCTGGTTCTATCTGTAGCTTAGTTTATGAACACCTTGTGGCAAGAAGAAGGCTGCAAACTATACTTCTTCAATTCTGTTGCACTTCTTACCTTTGTATTTGTGATATTAGGTACTTCTTAGGATCTTTGGGCACATTCAGTGTGTGTGTTTTTTTCTTCTTGAAAACCAGTTAGTACATCAGTGGTGCATACTTTAATTGATAGCATCTTATTATTAAGGTGCAACATAAAATGTACATTATTACTGTATTTCAGTTTTGCCTTAAATAGTCATATTTATTTCAATTAAGGCAAACAATACAGCATATAAATTGCATTTAAATATTAAACACACCATGAATATCATTCAGTAAACATACATTGCTCTAAGTAAATTATCACAGAAAATAAATCAGCCTCCCGAGCTTTAAGGTAATATGAATGCATTCACCACTACTTAGTGAGAACTCTGATAAATGTGTTTCTGTCATAAGTGCTAGAAGGATACAAGTAAGTGAGAGAAGAGCAATTTCTTGGACTGAGGATACATAGGTAGAGTTCAGAAGAAAAAAAGACAGACACTTCATTTGAATAAGGCAGAATGTGACACATTATGGGAGACTCCCAACAAGGGTTTTGGATTGTCTGAGAAGATATGCTCATTGCTTCTTAGGACATCAGATGAAGTTTCGAGAAAGAAAGATGATACATTTAAGGTGAGCATGGGAGAACACATCCAACTGACAAAAGTACAAAACTGCAAAGAAGCCTGAGTGTTCAGGAAAGGAGGCAGGTCAGTGTCACTGGAAGGAAGACTATGGGTAATAGTAACCATCCTGGGAAGCATGGAGCGACTGTTATGTATTGGACATTGTGTGTGCATCCCTGGCCCTGTTGTAGAAGGTGAGCTGAGCACAGTGAAGCCCGGGGCAGTTAAGTAGCCTGGCCAAGAATGTAAGGCCCCATGCTTCACCAGCTGGCCTTCCTTCTTCCTTTCTAAGAAGGCACATGAAAGGTTACATGAACAGGAACACGTGGGGGAGGGGTTGCAAAAGATGGGAAGAAATCTGAACTTGATCCTGCAGCTACAATGATGGCATTTTCTGGATTTGGAATAACATGTGACACCTTCCCCCAGCTCCTCCCTCCCCCTCGATTATTGTCAATGTAGTAGAATTGTACCACAAAGGTCTTAATGATACGGTGATAGGGAAACTTAGGTTGTTTGCTCAAGGGAACTTTTAAACTGTTGCTTTTATTGTAGTATTTTGTATTGTCAAAGATATTTCCATCCATTATTATTTGATCCTTGTAACAACGCATTGGGTCTTTGGAGAAACACTGCAAATGACATTGGTCTTGTAAAAGTCCTACAGATGGTGGGTGGCCGATCTGGGGAAGCAGTAACTGTTCAGAAGCCTAGATAACTGCTGTCATCTTCTGGTTCTCGAGTTCACTGTTGTTTTGGTTTTATCTCAGCAAGCCTCCCTCTGCCACCAGTCATACCAATGGGCGTGCACATGGGTTTCCTTTGCTCTGGAAATCAAAACTCCAATGCAGAAGATGGTGTCCTCACCAAGTGGAGAACTAGGCCATTCAAGCTGCCCCCCTAGAGCTCCAGTGTCTGGAGTGTGTGGAATTTTCCCTGGACCTCATTACTCATTACACAACCATTTTGCTTCTCCCACCCACCCTCCATCTTATTTTAAAGTCAGAGGTTTAGTGTTGCTTGGCTAAAGAGATAGTGTCATTGGCTGTTCCTGCATTGACCAGAACTCACCGTATATTGTTTGTAACATTTCAATGCCTTCTATTGTATTTTGAGTCAATATTCTGGCATAGGTAGTACCTGGAGTAAAAAGCATGTTCCACTTTTAAAAAATTATTTATTTTTATTTCACATGTGTTGGTGCCTTTGCCTGCATGTTTGTCTATGTGAGGATGTCTGATCCCCTGAAACTGGAGGTATAGACAGTGGTAAGGTGCCATGTAGATACTTGGAATTGAACCCATGTCCTCTGGAAGAGCAGCCAGTGCTCTTAACCACTCAGTAATCACCTCAACTCAAATGCTTCAAGTTTAATATCATCTTGTCTCTAAAGAGTAGGAATGGATCATAAACTATGCTACAGATTAATCAAAAGTAGTATCTGAAACCAAGAGGAAATTAGCCTTTCCCAGTCTTGAGGCTGGAAGTCTGAAATCAAGGCAGTCCCCCCTTGAGACTGGACAGAAGCCTTTCTCACCTCTTCCTAGTTTGTGATGGTGAAGTCCAACTTCAATGTTCCTTGGCATGCAACTGCAAAGCTTCAACTTCAAAATCTGCTTCTATGGTCACATGGGATTCTTCAAATTAATCCTATTGGACTAAAGCCTACCCTAATGATATCATCTTATCATGATCACATCTGTAGGTACTAAGGGTTAGGACTTCAACCTTAAAAAAAAACTCACGAGGACAAGAGTTGTATTTCCCATCTTCTCAGGGTCAGTACAGTTGTGAGGTAGCAGAATTGCAGCATGGTTAACTTGATCATTGGACTATAACCCTGGCTGTACTAGGTTCTGGCTGTGTACCCTTGGGGAAATGTGTTAGATCTAGTATTTCTCTGTTGGAAAAGGAGCAATGTGGTACCACCCTTACAGTTAGTATGAGGTTAAGCACGTTCATCACTTTGCTTAGCTAGTGTTATGTCTATTCACTTTGGATATGCTTATAGAGTTCTGTTGAAGAGACTGTAAGATGTACTGAGAGTTTTATCATTAAGCCACAGTCCTTGGGCTTTACTGTTTACCTGCAAGTGAAGATGTCATGTGAGGTGACTACAGTTTCTTCTACTCTGAGTCTTGTACCTTTGTCTTGTTGTACCTTTAAGTGAGAGAGGGCAAGAGAATGAGAGTGGACAAGAGAGATTACTGATTGTATATTCTATTGGAGATTCTCTTTCTTTTACTTTTTTTATTTGTATTTTATTTTTATTAATTTATTCTTGTTACATCTCAATGGTTATCCCATCCCTTGTATCCTCCCATTCTTCCCTCCCTCCCATTTTCCCCTTACTCCCCTCCCCTATGACTGTGCCTGAGGGGGACTTCCTCCCCCTTTATATGCTCATAGGGTATCAAGTCTCTTCTTGGTAGCCTGCTATCCTTCCTCTGAGTGCCACCAGGTCTCCCCCTCCAGGGGACATGGTCAAATATGAGGCATCAGAGTATGTGTGAGAGTCATATCCCACTCTCCACTCAACTGTGGAGAATGTCCTGTCTGTTGGCTAGATCTGGGTAGGGGTTTAAAGTTTACCACCTGTATTGTCCTTGGCTGGTGCCCTCGGAATATATCCAGAAGATGCTCCAGCACACAACAAGAAAATTTGCTCAACCATGTTCATAGCAGCCTTATTCATAATAGCCAAATCATGGAAACAGCCTAAGTGTCCCTCAGTAGAAGAATGGATAAAGAAACTGTGGTACATTTACACTATGGAATACTACTCAGCTATTAAAAACAAGAAATTCCCAAAATTTGTGGACAAATGGATTGAGCTAGAAATGATCATAATGAGTGAGTTAACCCAGAAGCAGAAAGACTCAAATGGTATATACTCACTTATATCTGCATACTAGCCCAAGGGGCATGTTCCATGAAAGTCTTCACTTACCAAGGAACTGGGACAGAGGGGAGGACATCCTATTGGGCCTCTAGATGAGAGAAGCATGGAAGAATAGCAAAGTAGAAGGATCCAGTGGGTCTTAGAAACCTACAAGAAGAACATTATGAGAGGCAGATTTGGGCCCAGGGGTCACTCTATTGGAGATTCTAATAAATATTGTGGATTTATGGAAAGACACTTTGTTACTAGTTTATGTCTCCTGCTTAATACTTTGAACTATATCTATTCAACTTACTATTTTTAGTTAATAAAATTTAAAAACCATTTCTTTTTTCCTCAAGTCAGATTTTGTGTTAGATCAGGAATGAGCAGGAATGATGAATATACTGTTTTTCATCGTATTGCATTTAAATCTCAAAGCAACTGAGATTTTATATCCATTTAAAATTGTAAATAAGCTAGGGCAGAAATAAAATAAAAAAGATTCCGGTTTTCTAAGAAGTTACCTTATTGTCCATCTGTAGCTCCTTCTGCTACACACACACACACACACACACACACACACACACACACACACACACACACACACACTTCTAGATTATGGAAATAAAAACGGAGAAGACGATGCACATTCCATCAGTTTCTACGGGCTGACCCTCTTTGCTGATTCACTTACAATGTACAAAGACATCCTCTACAGGTGGTAAAGTGAGCCCCAGCAGCAGATGGAGAGCAGATTGGAGGGAGGACCAGTTGGAGAACTCAGGGGGGAAGCTTCCTGGGAGCTGTTCCTTTTGGATGTGATTTAACATCTTCCTCCATCCAATTCAGTTGAGCTGGTGCCTCTCTAGTTCTTTCTGAGCAGCCATTTGAATGGAGAGAAAAGGCAAGTGCGGTAGGATTGGAGGAACAGTCTTGAGAGACAAAGAAGGACAACAAAAGCTCCCCAAATGAACTGCCTTCTGTGGAAGGATCAGAAGGAAAGTCACTAAGGTGTGGTGTGATATGAGGTCAGGTATCTACCAGAACAAATGGGAGCAGGAAGAATGGACTAACAGGGAAATGACCAGACCCAGACTTCATGCAAATATTTTGTTATTCTAAGTATCTCACACAATTCCAGTTCCCAAACGATCTTCTAGCTTTCTAAGAAAGACTTTCCCAATGCTGAAGGGTTAGCTGCCCACACTGAAGTGAAAGGGTGGAGTTATGTAAAAGGTGAGTCTTAGGGGAACAGGAAGGAACCTCCCTCATATGTTTATCTTGCATTCTTATGAAAGCTTTGGTTTTGAAATGTAACTGTCTGTGGTGAGGGAGGAAAGGATAAGAAATGACTTTTGAGACATGCAGGCAGGCAGGCAGACAGAGAGACAGACAGACAAACACACACACACATACACACACACACGATGGCCATCACAGAAACAATTGATGGGTTTATATAGCCCAGGTCACTATTTTTTGTTTGTTTGTTTGTGATTTCATTCTCTCCTCTGCCACTATTTTGTAGATACCTCATTAGACTGTTTGGAGGAAGGATTTTGCTTCATTGGAAGAAGGTGATAAAAGAATGAAAAAAAAATCTGTTTGCCAACCAACACCAGACAACCACTGGATAAAACAGTAATTATTATTAGTAAACATAAACCAAAACATGAGGACTTTAAAACTAAGAGGTACTAACTAAACCTAGCTGACTCCTTAAAATTATTTATGAATTATTGAAATTTTGAAAGCTGACAACAGTATGTAGATGAAAACATGCATAAAAGGGTTAAGCCCTCTACAACAGTGATTTTGATAATTGTCTCTCTTTTTCTTCTCCGAGTCATCACCAGTGGTGGTTAATCCCACCTGTGAAGAATAAGACCACTACCACAGTGTAAAGTCAAATTTGATGCAAGCTTTAATTAAATAGTGGCCAAGGTGATAGACTCTCTGGTCAGGTCCATCTCTGGGTTTACAGAAAATGGCCCCGTCACTGTTTGAAGGGACTTAAAAAGGCAAAATCCACAACTCAACACATTTTCCATCTGGTCCAATCAGGGGCAAGCATACATCCTGATGTACTTCCTGCCTATGTACATCCCGCCTACATCTAATTAAGGCAAGCGGTCATCCTGCCTATACACCTCTTGTCGGTGTGTGATCAAGCACATCTGATGCAGATGGGTCAATCAAATTTTGTAGAGGGAGGAGTGAAAACACGTGGCTTGTTATCTCCCCTAAGCAATAGCCTCCAACATTTCAGGAAGTTATCTGTCCTCAGAGAAGGGGCTTAAAGATTAGATGTGGTTTTGCTTTTCAGATCTTTTAGGCACAGAAATTAAAACTTAAGAGGCAACATAAATTAAAACTTAAACCACCACAACTCATTTAACATTTGGTGTGATGCACAATTAAAACCCCACAAAAATCATTCTTGGGCTGTCTTTGTAGAGAGAGGGGTCTATCGGGACTCTTAAAGTTAGAATTACTGGTTGCATACTTAATTTCGTACTGTCAAATGACATCACTAATAAGGCTTGATAGAGCTATCTCCGTACACAAAGTGTCTAACTGCTCATTTATTTACAACTTTGCCAGTATTGTATATCGTAATTAGTATTTGCTATTTAAAATTTTTCTACTTCCTCTTTCACTAAAAAAGTTGAACACTGAGAAGTGTACTGGTGATTTATATCTTTCCTCTAAATTATCTGCTCATGGCTTTGTATTTTGAAAAATACTTTTCTAAGAAAATACAGCTTGAAGCTCTCTATTTGCTGTTTCTTCTTCTTCTTCTTCTTCTTCTTCTTCTTCTTCTTCTTCTTCTTCTTCTTCTTCTTCTTCATTATTATTTTCTAATTAATATACAGAACCCATGGCCTTGCCTTTATGAGTAAGTGAGCTAAAGCACCAGCCTAGCACTCCATTTATTAAACTAGTACATAATTGTTTCTCACAAGCAATACTTGAATGGCTCTTAATTTTCATCCTTGTCCATTGTAGTTTTTACTGGACAGAATTTTCACATGTTTGTGCTGTTGATGCTCCCTGAGTTTTTATGAATTATGTAGGAAAACCATTCCTGATCTTATCTTATTGAAATAGTCTATATTTTCTACTTCTTATATATTCTAAATATTTACATGTGACTGTTTGAGTATTAGGTATTTACTCAGTTCTGGTAAAAGAATATAACTTAATTCCCCTCCACCCAAATTAAGTCCTAGTTTTGCTTATTGGAAGGTCTATTCTATTGCTAATGGGTTGAAGTCACTTGATCGTAAAGGTTTGTGCACATGCTTAGGGTTGTTTGGGGATTCTCTATGCATTTGATAGAATTTGATAATATTCTTTTCCTTTACATTTTAAAATAAATTCATTCTATTTTTTTATCCTCTCATACATTACATCCTGACTGCAGTTCCCTCCCTCCACTCCTCCCAGTACCTCACCTATAACCTCTCTTCCCTCTCAGTTCCACTCATCCTCCATTTTCTTTCAGAAAAAAATAGAAGGCCTCTTAGGGATATCCACTGAGCATTCAGCTCTGAGTTATGCTGCATCACTTCAGATCTCATAAGAATAGGGCCCCATGCCTTCCCTCACCTCCATATACCACCGTTACTATTTTGCAATTTGCTTTGACTAGTCTTATGCCTTTTCTCTTTCAGACAACTGTAAGAATGTTTGTTAAATATTATAAACAAAACTATGGATTTTGACTCATAGTCTATTGACTATTTTAGAGGATTAGAGGATAGTCAGCATGGTTATAAGATCGTCTCCACTTGTGGGGGTAGGGTCTCTGTCTCCCTCAGTCTAGCCTTATAGATTTATAGCCACCCTCATAAAGTTTGCAAAATGCTTTCTAAGGCCATGCTTCTTTATGATGGTGTAGCTCTTTTTGATAATGGTTCTTTTACCCAGTGTTTTAAGTCTCTTTATAATAATGCAATATAACAATGTAATAATTTTAATGATTAAGTATATTTTTAACAAGAATTATCAGGTATCATATATAAAAGTTGGTGTTGCAACTTACTTATTTTTGTATTTAATTTTTGCAACTTATACTCTGGAAAACCATTGCTAAGTTCGTTCTTTCCTCTTTTGAAATGAGTGATAGCATGTTGACCAGGCTGGCTTTAACTCCTGGGGTCAAGCAACCCTCTTGCATCAACCTGAGAGGCTGGAATCCCAGCAATGTACCATTGTTTCCTGCTAATGGTCTCTTCTATGACTATCTCTCTGTCCTAGGGAGTCTAGTCATGGAAGCCTAGAATTATTAAATTATTTGTGGGTATGGAGTCCAACAGGCCTTTCAATATTTAGCATGCATCTGGGGGATATTTCTTTTCAGATTTAGATTTATATTACTTGCTTCTGTAAGAACCTAGCTTGCTTGGGATTTTTTTTTTTAAAGGAAAATGAATATTTACAGTGCCTTGGTCTCTGCATAAGGCAGTCTCTGTGAAGCAAATGTGGCTCCATTCAGCTCAAGTCAACTTGGTAAATGCATTCGAAAAGATGGTTCTAGCAAAGTTTTAGAGAAACCCAATTGGGTTTCCTTTAGCTGATGGTGACACTGTTTGCTTTGTCCTTTCATTAAAGGAGACAAAATTTCCAGCCCCAGTTCTATCCCTCTAAAAGAGAGCCATGTCTGTGGAAACAAGGAGGTACGGGTGGGTGTGGGGGAAAGCTGCTCCTGGCTCGACACTTTGCTGCAGAGGAGTCAGTAGGCTATTGTTCTTTGGACGCTGTGTGCAGGCTCCTTTCTGTCTTCTGCAGGCTTGTTTTTCTCACTTGGCTTTTATTTTTATCATCTTAGCAAATGGTGCAGTATGAGAGGAACACAGCACAGAGGGTTAACAGCACAATCTCAGCTTAAGCCAGGTTGGAAGTTAGGACTTTGAAGTGCTCTCTTGTCACCTCGTCTCCCTCTTTGATGGATAATTTATCTGGATAGGCACAACTTCAACATCTCTGCATTGACCGCCTCTAAAATCCCAGAGAAGTCTTGCGCACCACCAGATAATTTTTCACAATACCTGGATAACACAGGAAAAGGTGGCTTTCAAAACATACACATATCCCTGTCTCCAAGTGACCCACTTGTCACTTTACACCAACAGCAGGCCACCTTGCAGAGCTATTTCTGGCACGCACCCATGGCTATACATGTGCTCTCCAAGGCTGAAGCAGGGAGAAATGAGAATGGAACTTTTATGAAGTTGTTAGTGATGTTCCTTTGTGATAAAGTGAGTGGATGGATGTGGAAAAACATCTATTTTTACACTTGAAGAAGACAGAGTTAGCTCATCAGATTACCTCAAGCAAAGCGGATCTTGATAAGGCAACACGCCTCAGATAAACTTAGGCCCCTCTCGGGGGTAATAGTATGGACTACCCACAGCTTCATGAGCCAGTGAATTGACCATGAATAGGTTAGAAATTGTTTCTTTATCTGTGTATTTAAAACATTTTGTCAATTATTATCTAGGTTAGGGTTAAAGTTTTTCTCTCTTGTTTTATATGTATTGGTAACTTCATTTGGTGCTTCTCACATAACAGTTACAGAGAGCTTTAATGAGCCGGCTCTGTTACTTCCCCTCCGTGAACTGGCTACTCTCTAGAGACAGTCTTTCTGTATAATTTTACATTGCCATTTTCTGAAGATGAGTAATTGTTTTTGGAGAATGGCATTTAATTCCCATTGATTCAGGGGAGAAGGGAAATGTTCACCTTGCCAAGCCAGTCATTACAATGGTAAGGGTGCTAGACAGATAGCTCAGTGATTAGGAACACTCGCCACTTTTCCAGAGGGCTAGAATGCAAATCTCCATACCCTTGTTCCACCATATACAATCTCCTGTAACGCCAGTTCCAGATCTGACCCCATCTTCTGGAACCTGCACAAAAGCATGTGCATGCATTCACCACACACAGGCAACACACCTTAATATGAGTTTTTAACATTTAAAATATTAATATAATTTTGATATTTAAAAATAAATTAAGTAACTTTATGAAATTAAATTTACAGTCTACAAATTTAAATACTCAATAGTCCACTTTCATCTATGGAGCATTGACTCATGTCTTACTTATTTATGGCCAAGGAGTCACATAAAAGCTTCTGGTACAACTAAAGGCAAAGGGCAAAATAAAATGATTAAATGAACCAATAAACCAAAACAAAATGCTATGGTGTTCTTGGAAGCCAAATAAAATTTGAACAAGTAATATCACAAAGCCAGAATAGAAACATAGCTTAACTGTTGTGGAATTCTCCTCTCACCTCTGGTTCATGTTCCTGGGAGTGACTGGAGTTTTCTGAGCTAAGAGGAATACAGAAATTTCAGGGATTGGCCCTGACATTACTCTGTGAAGACATCTTGGTGAATTACTTTCCACTCTCTGAGGGTGCTGAGGGCCCCTTTGCTGCACTCATGGACACTGGGCAGTTGACAAACAAGTTCATATGGAATTAAGGTTGCTTCCTGTGAAGGCTTCCCTTTTGAGGCTGCCTACTTAAACTAAAATTCTTACAGCTTATTTTGTACTGTGTGTCACACACGGACTCTTATATCTGTTCTTCCTAAATGCTGTATTTATATATGTGGAAACTGAGGTGTAGAGAGTATATGCCTCAGCTCAGGCTGCTGGACAATAGACATAGCATGACAAGTGCCATGACATAAGACACACCATGTTCTGGGTGGCTCTACACACCAAACATTTTTTATTTTCAATTGCCCCTTTGGAATAGGGCCAATTTCCTTCCCTCCTCCTTTCCCTCTTTTCTTTCTTTCTTTCTTTTTCTCCTTCTTTCTTAGATTTTACATGTATTAGGGCCACCATTTGCTTCCATCTTAATCCAGTTCTACCAGTTAGGAGTCATGCAATGGTAGAGCTTTCCCATTCTCTGACTTGGCTCCCTCTTTTGATTAACCCTAAAGATTTTATGACTCACATTCGGTCAGTTCTGCGTGAGCTGACCTCACCTCAACTTCTAGTGGACGCATTCCATTCCATCTTAAAGCTTTCCTAATTCGCGTAAACTCGAGTAGTGACCTTCCAAATGACTTTTAAATGCCTGTTTGACTTCTGTGCTATTTAAAACTTCTCCTTTTTTACTTTTGCTTTGATTCTACCTTCTACTTTCCTGCTCTGCTTCTGTGTGCAACTCCTCAAAAAATAAAATAAAATAAAATAAAAAATCAACTCTTTTCAAGTACCCTGTAATGGCACATTGCAACAGTGGGACCATCCTGTGCTATCTTAGCTTGTCTATGTCCTACTTACTTACCTTTCTTTGCCCTACTGTTGCAGCTATGTTCCATCCCAGCTATGACCAACATTCTGCACTAAATACACCGCCTTTCCCTTCCCTCCCCACTGTGCCCTATAATGCGGATGGATAATTGCAGTAAGGACAAAAGTAGCATAAAGGCGAATGTTGAAGGCAACTACAGCTCAAGCAATAGGCCACCTGTTGAGGAACTTTAATGAGCTAGGGTGTGCTTTAGGGGAGAAATACTGCAGGGACTTTACCTGAGACCAGCATAGCTGGTACCTGTGATACTTACAGCCCAAAGAGCAAGTGCTGATGCAGTCTGCCTAAGTGCACTGAGGAGCTTCTATTAAATGAGGCCATGGGTAGGAAACAGATGAAAGAACTTGAGCAAGGTGTTTCCTTTCTTTCTTTCTTTCTTTTTTTTCTTTTTTCTTTTTTCTTTCTTTTAAGAACTGGCAAGTTCTGTTCTGGACACAAGTAGCAGAAGAGTATCAAATTCTAAGTGTTCTCACTGTTTGAGGTGGGGAAAAGTCAGATGATTTTTCTTTTTTCTTTTCTTTTCTTTTTTTTTTTTTAATTGTAGCAAAGGAGCATGAGGTTCTCTCAGGCCTGGGGAGTGGGAGTGACCTGCTAGATAGGGTTTGCGTAACAGTGTCTCAACCACAACAGTCACATGGGTTCTTTCTGCTTTGCTACTTTTTGACTGCTCGTCAGAGGGCTGTGCACTTCGCTTCCTCCCTCCTTCAAGGCCACCGAGCTATGTGCAGGCGGCATTAGTCTTTGTCCACAATGTCTCTGCACAGGCCCCTGCAGCGGCAGACCAGCAACGGCAACTTGAAGTATGGTGCTGATCTTGCGTACAGCTCCTATTCCCCGCTCACAGGCCCGCTCACGATGGAGGACAACCGAAGGATTCAGGTGCTGGCAGACACCGTGGCTACTCTGCCTCGGGGACGAAAGCAGGTAGGGTCATTTATGTTTGTCTGACGACAACTGAGAATGATGCTTGCTCCCCTGTGTCTCCCTGACTTCCTTGAGTCAAGCAGCCTCACTCCCCACCCCTAATAGCCATTTTGGTTCTTATTCAAAAGAGAATTCTTTCCTCCCTCCGACCCCCTCCAGGACAACCTCTGTCTACGAAGCCAATCCACTTAGAAGTTAATGTCCGAGAGTACATGTGAGGAAGGAGATGACACGCTCACAAACAAGTGTAGCAGTTGAGAGATGGAAAAGCAGTCACTTTTCTTTTTTCTATAGTAAGACTTACATTTTTTTTTCATTTAAAAATGTGCTCCAGTAAAATGAAAGTTGTTGAGCTCAAGAAACTTGCAGGTGGTTTACAGGTACACAACTGGCACCATCACTCTTTCTCCCTTTGTGCCTCTGTTGATTCTTTCCCTTCTAGTTGCTCCTCTAGGCAACTATTCCTATCAGTTGACAGTCAAGAGAAGACTTCTCCTTGAACATGAAGTCTGTCAACTAAATAAATTCTTCAGCCCCAGAGCACAGATACAACCTGGGTCTCCTGGGAGATAACGTTTTTTACCGGGAGGTAAATGTTGCCTAGAAACATCTGGCTAGCTAACTAAACAACTGTGGCACCTAGAGCAAGTTGCTAGCCTCCTTTTCCTTATGTCCTTTATATCAGACTAAATTCCACTCATTTGATTAGGTAACAGCACAACCTCCCTCCTTAAACTCCATGCTCCTTAAGTAAGAAAATGTGCAGGGGAGGTCAGTACTCAGAAAAGGCTGTTTGAAAATTTTTATTGCGTAAAATTTCTTTAGAGATGAAAATTATGTCTATGTGATTGTGTTGTGAATTTTTGCTCTTTAAATTTTAAGACATAAAAACTAACTAAATATATATATATATATCTTTATATATTTTGATCATATGACTTCCTCCAAGGTCCAAACTATGTATTTGAATTTGCATACAGCTATTGTGCACAGGATATTTAGAATTGTCTGAGAGCATGGCTCTGTGGCCTGCGATCTTGTGTGTATCTTGTTCTCCTCTGAACGCCTCTACCTTCAGCATTACAGAGTTCCAGCTTGGAGGAGAGTCAGGAGCTCCCTTCAGTGACAGGGGGAACTGATTCCTCCATAGGGATGAAGATGATGACATCATTTACCAAGATTTAATTATCATTCTCAATCCAAAGTCCTTTCATGATACAAAGTTCAATGAACATCTGTATCGGTTTATAAATGGGTAACACAGGAAACACCACTGTCTTTATTCAGATTCCAGATAGAGAACAGTCCATTTCTCTATTTGCTACAAAGCTGTTAAACTAAAGTCTGTTCATTTGTTAGTCTATGGTTCACTCGTTGGATGCATTACTTCCCAGGAAAGGAACTTGTTAAGCTTTGCATCAAGGAGGGATCCTTCCACATTTCCTTTTCAGCTCAGGCATTATATTGTGCTAGACCCCTGTAGGATGAAAACCATCACACCATCAAACTAGCTATATTAACCAGGAGGATGTGTTTACTCCCTGGAGAAGGATTCCCATACAGGACAGAATGAACCACTGTTCTACAGCATATATGTAACATGTCTCTGAAAACCATCTTGCGGGCTGTCTGGTATTTCTAAGCAAGGAAATCCTGCAAGTGGGGGCACAGAGTTTGGTGTGATAGGAAGATCCAGACTGTGAGAAGTCAGAGTGGACACAAGCATGTGGGCCCAGTTCCTTGAGAAAACAATGCAGTTTGCTATTGCTAGCCACAGAGCACTGATTCCAAAACCACCATCCATGAAAATCAAAGACCAGAGATGTATATCCGGAGTCCTGGATATAAAGTAGCAGTATATTTGCATATAAACTACTGAGATCAAGTCTAATATCTAAGACAATATCATTGTCATTGGGTATGCAAAAAGCTGTCACAGTATATTGTGTGGAGATCAAGGGCAGAAAAGAAACTTATATATGTTCAGTACAAATGGAAGACATTTTGTTTCTGTGGAGCATTTCATCTACAGCTGGTTGAATGAATGGATGCCGAGAGTAGACTATGATTTGAATGGTACCCAGAGCCAATGAATAGGTGTGAGATGTTCTGGACTTTAGGAACCTCATTATAGAAATTTGGCAGGTTGGTGGAGCGATTTTTACAGTAGTTAGAGAAAGGAAAAGGAACAGCAGAGAGAAAGGGTAAAGATGTGGTGTCCAATGGCACTGAAGAACCACAGCTGGATTTTCAGCCCGGGTTAAGATAGTATGAAATTGAACAGGACAATAAGGAGGCTTGGCTGGATTAAAGGGAACAATCAAGGGATTGATGCATAAAAACTGTGTGAACACACAGACTTTCTATACTATTAACTTATGTATGTGCTTTCTCTGTTTTTTTCTTTCTCCTCTCGTATTTTTTAACACACCGTCCTTAAAGCTTTTTCTTACTTTTATATTTCCTTGGGGGTGGGGAACCAAAGACAAAATTAACCTAAACCTTTTGAGCATGGGCTCAAGGTCCTCCATAATCACCGTCAGTGAAAGTTCCTGAGGGTACGTGCTAAGGCTTTATAATGTTCTATGGGATATTTTCTTCCTATTAATTATTTTCCTAGAAAAACAAACAAACAACATCAAAAAAGAAAACCACCCCTCTGGTAGTGTCTGAATGGTCTGCAGCAGGATCCCTCTGAGGCAATTGTGGTAGCAGGTGTTCCTCTGTCTGCTGTTATTTTCAACACTTTGAGGGCTGACGTCAACATTCATACTTCTTGTTATTGTGGCTTTGGTTTCTGCAAAGCTATATCTGGCTAGCTTGTAGCTTCAGCCTTAATCTTCAGAATCCACTGGTTGTTTGCATTCAGATTTTTTTTTAAAACAGCTTTCTGTGTGTGTGCATATTATTTCAGTACCTGCACGGGGAGGAAGTGCCAGACACCAGTAATGTTTCTAAATTTGAACATAGCTTTTTGGGGAGCAAAGTCCCTGCAATATAAGCTCCTGAGGGAGGGTGATGGAAGGGAAGAGAGGGCTGATAAGCATGCTACGCCCCAGAGGTAAACATTATGCCTGACTGCCACCCTCACAAGGCTGTAATGGTGGCCGTTCTTGCCTAGGGCTGCAGTGAGAAGCAGGAATCTAGCATACAGGTATGAAGTGTGTGAATTAGACCCAAGCAGATTGTCCTTGTCTGATATTCTTTTAGTGATCAAATTATTCCTAAATAGGAAGCTTCTAGAAGACTGGCTTCATGTACAATTTCCGGTAGGGATGGTACTAAATGTTTGCAGTGGGTATAGTTCTGCTTGGGTTCTGCCCACAGGGACTTTCTTTGTGCTTCTGCCAGTGCCTCATCAGGCAACATCAAACCTGCAGTGTGATGCTTGGGTTAATACCCAACCATTCTTTCTTCAAAGAGGTGTTGTACTGTAGTCAGACCTTCCTGGAAGCTGGAACGTCCTATTCACCTCTCATGTGGAATTAATGTTAGGGCATTGACTTTAGTTTCATTATTCTGTTGTGTCTTTGGATAGTTTGATTATTCTTTCTCTCTTAATGGTCTGGCTTTCAAAAGTCGGGGAGAGCTGCATTCATGAAACAGTTGGGAACAAAAGTGAGATAGACAGACAATTGGAAAGAGCCAAGGACATAATTTGAAAGAAATTACTTTAAAAAAAAAAAAAAAGCTCACTTCTGAATCCCTCCCCTCTCTTTACACATCCACAGCTTTTGCAGGAAATGAGTACCCAGAGCCAGGCCAAGAGTCTAACAGTCTGACTTAGGAACAAAAGTGGCTTCAGTGTTGGTCTCTGAGCTGCTCTAGGTGGAGTCACCAATCAAGCTATGTTTCCGACTTCCTCTTTGCTTTGCACACTGACAGCTGCTGTTTTTGGTCTTGATTTTGCACTAAAGAGAGACCTGTGAATCACTGCATAGCAAGAGACATTGCGTGTGGAATATTAATGCCTTGTCTTTTAAGACATCTCTCTGGAAGTAAAGAAGACTCCCTGAGATCAGTCCCAGGCATCACTATGCACATGGCTAGTGAGAAGCTAAGGAGCCTGGTCTACTGTAGTTGGAGCCGAAAGTGTAGCTTTCAAGCCTGCCAAATTGCTAAACCTAGACTTCTCATATTAGATAATGTGTAATAAAAGACAGCTGTTGCCAGCATATGCTGTGAATTGCACACCAGTTCTCCATTCATGAGTTTTGTTGTTGTTGTTGGGACATCACTCCAACTCAGAAAGACTCTGGCTAGGGAGGGCAGTCTGGGACACACTCCATGTCTACATCTTTAAATAGGGCTGGTGCATGCTGGGGAAAGGGGTACAAGGAAAACTTGATTCAGAAGAGTCTTGATAAAGCCTTGGGTGCACTCCAAGTCACACAGGCAGTTTAGCATGTGAGCAAGGCAGAACCTTGAGAGTTTCTTTTTATGTCACTCCTCAGGACAGCTCAGATCAAAACCGAGAAGACATTGTGTCAAGGTGGGGCTGGCCCCATCAGAGAGTCTGATGGTAGCTAATGTATTTCAATCTTTTTTTTTTTTTTTTTGTTCGTTTGTATGTTTTGTGCTGAAAATAGCCTCTCTACCAATCCAGAATGGAAGCTAATGTGTGATCTGATTTTGTCTGAGCTTTTTGTGTCAGTAATAACCCAAACAGATCAGCCCAAGTGTGCTCCCCCACGGCATTCGTAGTCACTTTTAGCCAGTGAGCTACGCAGGACTGTTAAGAGGAGGGAAGCAAGGGGCATCTTCTTCTGTATAGGCAGCTCTGATCTGTTTGGTGGACCTAAAAGATTTTAGAGTTGAATGTACCCCAAATCAGCCATCGCTTAAAGGGCATCCTGAGGAAATCTAGAGGCTCCTATCAATTCCATGAATATAAAGTGAGGAAAAGAGTATTTAACAGTATGGTAGCAGGACATTTTATTAATTCTTGCCAACATTTGTTTATTTAGCACTTCACTTTTTTTTTTTTTTTTTCCTAGCTCTCTTTCTAGACTGTTTGATTTTTGAGCACTTTCCCCCTTCCTTTGGCTTTTAAAATCCTTCTGTATGTTTGGGATTTTCATTGTTATCCTTTAAAAGTTACCTTTCAATTTTTCCTATGAGCATTTAGATTAACGAAGGACAAAGTTAAAGAAGCTCTTAGCACATCCGTCTGATGTGAATATTGTACTTACGGTCTCTCAACATCATTTAGTTGTGGATGGCATAGTTCTGTCTGTCTTACTATTTTTAAAGTCATAATCTACCATGGGCCCCACGTGAAGCCCTGGAGTGGAAAGTAAAACCAGTGTATTTCCCCAGAGTCCCAAAGCGGATCCTTAGCGGCAGAGGCGAAACATTTGATCAAATATGCTCTTCATATAAATGTACATATATTGACACATATAAACCTCTACGAGAGTGATAATATGAATGCTATGGCAAGTCATAATAGTGAGAACAATACTTTTAAAACACAAGGCCCTTAATTGTGATTATAGTTAACATAATTAAATATAGCTGAACTAAGTACTTGACAATCTGAATTAAGGGTGAAATACAAGGAAATAGGTATAATGAAAACAGATCAAGCAAATATGAACACACTAGGGTGAGATGGACAGTACTTATGAATATCAGCTTTCTTACTCCTCTTTCACAGGGATGCCAGCATTCTCACTGAACTGAAAAGTTCCCATCTTTGCTAATCTCTCTCTGTCTCTCTGTCTCTCTCTGTGTCTCTCTGTCTTTCTCTCTCTGCCTCTCTCTCTGTATTTCTCTCTCTGTCTCTGTTTGTCTGTTTATCTGTCTGTCTCTCTCTGTCTCTCTCTCTGTCTCTCTCTCTCTCTCTCTCTCTCTCTCTCTCTCTCTCTCTCTCTCTCTCTGTGTGTTTCATGTGCATTAAATACTTTAAGCAGAAAATCAGATTATGACAAACTATTCAGATTCCTGTAGATAGCTCATAATTAGTCCTCATAAATCAAAAGCAGATACTTATTACAGGCCTACAGGCTTATTTTGAGTCTGAGCTCTCCTGTTTGAGACTCCAGATACAACTGGCAAAAGAAGACAATGCAATCGTTGCACATAAAATTTGTGGGATAACTTCATCTCTTCACTTTATATAGTGATGGTGCATGAATTCTTAACACTGAGGCATTCCAGAAAAGTTGCGGAATTGTTGGCATTTGGTACCTGGCAGTTTAAATAATGCAGGTTTCTGTGGAACTTTTCCTGTATGCATTAGTTTCTCCTATGCATTTTCTATGTGTTTTTTTAATCCTCATATTAATTTTACTTATCTATACCAAGTATTTTGATCAACTATTTTATTTATTTGCTTATGAATGACAACTACAGTTAAACATCATGGCTTATTGCCTTGAAAAATGCCTCATAATTAAAAGCATAATTGTTCCTCTTGTAAAAAAAAAAAACCTGGGTTCAATTTTCAGTACCCTCATGGAAGCTCACAACAGGCAACCCTTAATTCTGGTTCCAAGCATCTGTTGACCCCTTCTGACCTACATAAGACACCAGACACACACACACACACACACACACACACACACACACACACACACACACGTCACAAACATATCTTATTTATATATAAAAATATATAATAAGAATATATACTCTTGTATATAAAATCTATTCTTACTATATATATATAAGAAAAATAGCAAAACTCTAAAAATTATCATGACCTAATTAGAAGCAAAGAGTTATGTTTTGAGCCCTTGGAACAATATTTAAGAAAGCTTAATTAAAAATTAGCATCTACTAAATATTTCTTAAACAAATGAAACCAAACCTACAACAATGTTAAAAATGACCTCAGTCCCCTACATCTAAGGTCTCCTTTTTGCTGACTCCATCTTTTTATAAGAGTCTGTTTCTGTCCCAGAAGCTTATGGGTATATGACTTTTCCCAAAATGTGCAGAGGAGTAATGCAATGTTATTTATAGCATTATGAGGTTTCTTTTCATTCTTGGCAAAAAATCTCACTATATTCTTCCAAAACTATTGTGAAAATAAATCATAATCAGAATTAAGGTTTTGAGTCCCTTCCTCAATTTTCTGAATCTATTTCATATTTTCTATCCTCATTATTTGTGTGTGGTGTTGGTGTTGGTGGTGGAGACTGGGTGTGTGTGGGCATTGTCTATGTGCATTTAATGCTGTGCTTACAATGCTGTGCATGCAGAAATCAGAGGATGAATTGCAGGAGTTGGATCTATCCTCCCACTAATCAAACCTAGGTGGTGAGCATCTTTACCCACTCAGCCATCTTGCCAGCACTTTGAGACATATTTCTCTATGTAAGCTCATTCTTTAAAGACTTTCTTATCCTGATAAAAAGAGTAAAACACTGAACTGTTATAATGAACATAAGCATTTCATCTGCATCTACAGAATATATGGACTGTCTGGCTCCCATGCTATTCTATAGGTAGGTGTTTCAGCATGGTTGTAAATTGCTGTGGCTCATTATGAGAGGGTGACATAAATGCAAGTGAGACACAAAGCCATCTCTGGAAGCCTCCAGTTCTGCTACACGGCGTGCACATTCTCCCTGCACAGAAGCTTACTATCTGAGCTTCTCCTCATCATCGCCACACAATGTCTGGGTGTCCCTGCTCTCCCAGACTCTCCTTTGCTGTTAAGAGAGAATGGACATTACTAATCTCATCTAACAAGGTTTCCAGGATGATGATAATGAACAAAGCCCTTTGTGATCCAGAGCAGTTGTAGACATGTCTTAAAGACCTTGTGATAATTCAATATTCTTTATATTTTTCAGCTTGCTTTGGCCAGATCAAGTTCTCTAGGTGACTTTTCCTGGTCTCAAAGGTAAAAAGATTCATTGTCTTTTCTTTTTTTCTTCCTTTCTTTCTCTGTCTGTCTGTCTGTCTGTCTGTTTGCCTGCTGGCCTACCTGTCTGTCAGTCTCTGCCCAAGATGTTTAGGAACATTAATACTACACACACACACACACACACACACACACACACACACACACACACACACACAAACAAACATACACACACATTCACACACACACTCACACACACACTCACATACCTCTAACCCATACTGCAATTACAGAAATGAAAGCTAGTTTTCATTGTCCCAGTTATCATTATGCTAAATCTGTGTCAAATATGATACTCTGATATTCAAGTGGCTTATTTATTTTTTCTTACAGAAAGCTTGTCACTGTGGAAAAGCAGGACAATGGAGCATTTGGATTTGAAATTCAGGTGGGCAGTTTTAAACATTCTAGATTTCCAAGGAAGATACAGGCATTAGTTACATCATGATATTTGCAAAGAGCAATGAGAGCAATGATGGGGACAGGGATTTATTTAGTGGGTGGCTCTTTTTCAGTGTGTTGAGTACTATTGGGGAGAAAGCATTGACACTTACATTCCTTAGAGATGCACCTCACTCCCTGTGATGGGGACTCTTAAGGAGTCTTCCTTAAGGACAAGGCCAAACAGAGATGCTTGATACTTTACAAGCTTAAGTAAGAAAGCAAAAGACATTTATTTACAGACCTTTATTTTCATATAATCATATTCTGTACTGTATGTAAATCAGATTCTAAATACTTGAGCTGGACATGGTGTATGTATATCAGCTTCTAAATACTTGAGTTGAGCATGGTGATTCAAAGCTTTAAACCCTGCCCTTGGGAGGCAGAGGCGGGAAGTTCCAGGCTAGCCAGGACTACATTGTAAGACCCTGTTTCAAAAAGTAAAAATGAAAATAAATAGAAATATTTGCCAGATGGTATACTTTTGTATATGTAATCCATACACATCACAAAGGAGGCCAAACATTTCCTATTGGGTACAATGAGAAATTTCTACCTGCCCCCACAACCCAGATAATAGCACGTTATTGCTTGAAAAGCCTTTGGTGGAATATTCTACCCATAGTCATAGGATTCAATGTGGCTGTTCAAGAATTTCCTTTCTTCCTTGTTGCTTGTCTTTTTATGATTATATTTGTAAAGATGGAGAAAGGAGTCAAGTGGACTGTAGTCTAACTGAGTGCAGCAACTTAAGTCTAGTTTCCCCACATCATTTCTGCATTTCTTTTCCACGTGCTTTGCATACTCACACTCTTATGCTATATGCTAACTCCAGTGAGTGCTGCTTTCAGATAACATTGGTGAGATGTCAACCCCATAAAAGGAAACTTGGTCTATAATTTAAGATCAGGATCAGGAGGCTGCTACAGTAAACATGTTTTACAAGTAAAGAAACAACATGGAATGAACAAAAAGTCCTGGGAGAAGGGGGGGGGGGGGCGGTCTCTGTTTTCTGAACTCCCCTACTTTAAAATTTAGTGAAATCTACAATATACCATAAAATCATTGAGACATAATATTCTACAGAAATGGGTTAAATCTATCAGATTTTAGAAGTATGGCCCCCGTGCTTAAGAGCTCATTGAGAATTGATGGTTTCACCTCAGAGCTAAATCACACACACATTATCTCAGAAGTCAAAGGGCTTACAAGGGTGCTCTTGACGACACTTTTCTTAGCTAATAGAAGCACAGGGATGAGAGATGTGGGTGGGAGATGGGGTCATATTATTTGACCAAGTACTCTTTTCTGTGCCTTCATGGCTTCTGGTTTTCCCTGTCTATCTCTAATCCCAAAATTTACAGCTGTTATGCAATGCACATTTGCCAGCTCCATAAATCCAAGCGCCTTTCCTGCTTGGTGTTCACTTTGATAGCTGGGGGTTGAAGGTGGGTCTCCCTGTTGGTGAGGACTTCTAAATGTGTTTCAGTTCAGTCTTTGGCTCCTGCAGCATCTGAGCTAGAAGGGCTTCCATTTCTAGAAGGAGCAGCACCGTGGTGTGGTCGGAGGCAGGACACTCGCCAGAAGGTTTCTGATACAGCTAAACTTGTGTTATAGGCCACTTAAAGCTCCTCTATTTTTCAAATGGAAGGTTGTAAATGCATTACAGTTGAGTGGGCATTTCTGCATTTAACAGAAGCAAGTGGCTAGCTCTAGAAGTGCTCTGATGTGGCTGAATGTACTGTCCCAGGCATGGATTGCTCTAGAAGAAAGCAGCACTCTGATGTGGCTTAGTTCTTAGAACTCAGATCTTTAAAGGACAACTCAAAACATTGATTTTGCTCTAGATGGAACTCAGCCCCACAGCTCAAATGTACTAAAATGGAAAGCATGTGTGTTTGCAGTTCCGGGAGTGCTATAGGTATCAAATGTTTCCTTAGTGTTTCTATACATTTTGAAGTAAAAACTAAAAACACCAGCAACAAAACCCAGCACCACTGAACTATTTGTGTTCAACTGAGACATCTGGGGAGCATGTCTCCTTTTTTTATTTACTTGGATGACTGAGGAACTGGCGAGAATTCAGAGCAAGAGGGGGTCTGTGTAGTCAGGAATGAAATTGATTGAGTCGATTAGATCCCTGTATGTTCCAGGCCAGCCTGGTCTACAATGCAAGTCCAGGACAGCCAAGGCTACACAGAGAAACCCTGTTTCAAAGAAACAAAACATAACAAAACAAAAGAAGAACCCTTCAAACAAACACAGGACACATTGTCCTTATTTGCAGAACTCTGATCCAATATAATCACTGTGGCCCATTTCCTTGCTGGATATTTTGTATCTCATAGCCTGTCCCAATGCCTGCTTTAGCCTGAGAGACCTGCAAGGATCTTTTCAATGTAGTTGGCTACCACTGTTTCATCCCATTGAGAAATATGAAACTTAAGTTTTTTTTTCTTAATAAATACATAATGATAACACCAGGTGCTCTCTTAGGCTTGAAAACAGATCACTTTGAGCCACTTACATTTCACTTTCTTTTTCATGCCAGATATTTTCTTTTTTTAATGAATGGAATTAACTGTCAATTATCTGATGGAATTCCAAAATTGGTACCTTCAGTTCAGTGTATAGTGAGGAAAGCCTTTCCAAATTGTCTTTTGTACTTACCTATTATGCCACGCAATGCTGTTGGCAGGATTTTATGTTTTGGCAGATATTTGTTGACTTTTTAAAAAAGTTACTATGTATCCACTTATATTTATAGACTTACAGGCTCCAGAACCAGAACATCTGCTCCTCTGGTGTGTGCACTATGATCTGCAAAGTGCAGGAAGATAGCCCTGCTCACTGCGCTGGCCTGCAAGCTGGTAATGTAGCTCTGCTCATGCTAGAAGACACCATTTACATAGCAAGGAACCTTTGATAGTGAAGGGTGGGAAGCAGTTGTTGCTTTGAACTTTCTTGAGTGACACTATGGTTTGGACACTTGCTTGTTTGGCTTCATTTCCGTGTCAGGAGGGTTTGTTTAACTAACTAATAAAACACTCATTTTCCTTCGTATCTCCCAGGTGACATCCTGGCAAATATCAATGGTGTGAGCACAGAAGGATTTACCCACAAACAAGTGGTTGACCTGATCCGATCCTCGGGAAATCTGCTAACGTAAATATCCACTCTGGTGCTGTAGGGTTTCAGAGATGCTTTGGTGTCTGAAGTTGCCTAACGCATGAATGAATGGACTATTTGTCTGTGGCTTACCAGAAGGAAGGCAGGATACACGGCTTTGGATTGGGTGCAGACATTTTCATGGGCTTCTTTTGTTTGTCAAGGTTTTGTGAGTCATGGGTATATTCTTAACATCTGAAGTCAGGGGATGACAGTAGAAAAATGTCTCTGTGGAAGGGATAGCATTTAATTTCTGACTCAATGAAAATGGCACATATCTTTGGACCAAGAGAAACTGGTTCTGTTTCCACAATGCATGTAATCTTTCAGCATTTCTCTCTTTCATATCCCCCAAGCCTCTTGTTTTTCTGCTACGGTTTCATAAGCAATAATGAAAATAAGTATCCTCAGTTTTCCCCACCTTTGAACATAAATAGTTGAACATTAATAATGTTCAAATTATCAGAAAGACACTGGTCTTCCCAGCTACTCAATGGGTTTAGTCTTTGATTTTCATCTTAACAATCTTATGGAGATACAGTTACAGAGACACCCATTGTCATCCACAAAGTCATAACTGCCTACAAAAATAGAAAGCATTGCACTTGCCTTAATTGTGTCCCAAGGACCCAATAAGACTTAATTATCAGCTACAAGGGAGTTAATTATTACATGAAATTCATAGATACTCAATAAATATTATATTTCTATTTCTGCGTGTTCTGCGGAAGCAAAACCAAACACAGTTGAACTCTAAATGTTATAGAAGATTTCTAAGAAAAGCCTGACATTTTTAATTACAGTTATTGAAAACTAGCATAAGAAAGGTAGGATAATGTGACAGGGCAGTACACTGAGTAAGACGGTGGCCAGGTGAGCTTAGCCTGTCAAAATGTTCCACTCTGAGGAAGTATAGTTGGAACTGAGACTAAACAGTGGGAAGAAGTGGGCGTATGAACTTCTGGTAGGAACGTGTAGGTAAAGAAAGATGTCTTTGAGCCCTAGAAGTGGATTTGACATATCCTGAGGACAAAGTGAACTTGGTAGCTGGTGGATTAAAGAGACTAGATGAGTGATGAAGTCATAGTTGGCCAAGCATCAGATCATGAGATGCTTTGTTTTGGCAGGGTATTTAGATTTTATTCTGAATTAGGTGGTTTCAACATTACCTAATCATTTTTCTTCACAGCGTCTTGTCAGTCCAGGTTTATTCTTTTATGAAGATGAAGTGCCTGGGGGTAAAAAGGGTTTAATTGTGTTCACTGGAGAAGTGAGTGACAGTGGGATCCAGTCTGCTGAAGATGCCAGTATAGGCTCTTTCTATTATAGTGGTCCATTGTGAGCTGCCAGTAGAATCCATAAGATTCTTCACCAATACTTCAAAAGAAGTTTTGGGTGGGTCTGTCGAGGTGGTTTTAAGAGATGACTGATGATGGTAGAACTTAGGCCAGCCCTTAGAGTTTTAGTTCTTAGGGGTCAAAGTTTGTCTCAAAGAAACCTAGAACCATACAGAATCCAAGAGAAAATATTATTGGTTAGAGTAAGAAAAATAGGTCCCATGTAGACAAAGCCAAAAGACCACAGGTAAATAAGGATAGATATAATTCTTATAAAGCCATAGATGGGTTAAATGTGTGATGTGAACAAACACTGAAGGAAGGGCCCATCTCTACTGTTGTGTACATTCACCAGTGCTTAGACATGTGAGAACATTAAAAGTCTTATGAGGCTTCACAGTGATTCTGTTGTCCAAAAAACAGACATTGTCTCAATCAGAAATCAGATGCACTTGTTGGACCATCATCTTATAATGTTGGGTCTATGTTGGAAGAATAGAGAAAAGATGGTTTCGCATTTAGTGTTCTTACCACATCTGTAAATTTTTCTCACACTTTGATGAACATAACTACAATTTAATTGTCAAAAAGAATTAGAACAAATACTATAACATGCTTAAGAGTGTGATTCAAAGGTGAAGCTAGCTATCACACTCAGGCAGAGGATTTGTAGTCAAAGCAGTAGTCAAAACAAACCAACTCCAGAGAGAACAAGACTATTTTTAGAAAATCTCTGATAGAAGAGTAAAAGAACATTGTTAAACTGATAATTCTAGGTAGCCATTTGTAAACCAAAGGTTTTGAGATGACATAGCCATACACAGTTGCAGAAATTTTTCCGTTTCAAGAATTAGCACATTGACTCCACTGGTGTAGCAGTCCCAAGTACTGTTTTTTGTTGACATACCGTCTGGCTCACAGTAGACGCTCAATGAATATTCACCAAGTGAATGAGATTACTCAGGCTGTCCAGGAAAGAATAGATTCTGGTGGAGACAACCATCGTTAGCATATAGAGCCTTCTAGAATATTAGCTAAGGTTTGTAAATTAGCCAGGATCTTTCCCTCCACTCTTTGTCGGGCAAATTTTCATCCCCTTTTCTTTCCCCCACTGTTGTTGAGAAATTTGGCTTAGGTACAGACACTCAAGTGTCCACACTCCATAGTCAAGAGCCTTAGAAAGGGAGATAGTCATGTTGTATTTCTATATAGTCTGCTCTCCACATGCAGTACTTCGTCAGGATGGGTACCTCTTTGATGATCCCTGTTTGAAGATAGCTCTGTTATTTATGATCATCTTTCCCTTCTCTTCAAACAGGATAGAGACTCTTAATGGAACAATGATTCACAGAAGAGCAGAGCTTGAAGCAAAGCTGCATGCTTTAAAGGTAATTTGATTTACCACAGCACATCATTTTTCATCCTTGAACCTGTGAGTAGCAGGATAATGAAGCATCTGAGGAACTGAGGTAGCCCTTGAAGGGGAAATGTCAGGATGCATCTAAACTACTGACTCGTCAAGGGCCACACAATTACCTTTGCAGGAGTATCAAAGACAGTAAATATGTGTAAATCACCCTCTTCCTTCCTCATTCAGAGTCTATGAGGCTCAGAAAGTCAGCGGGAAGGCGTATTACCTGAAGAACTATTCACAGATGCACCTGTGATCACGTTTGATTTACATTTAGTTTAAGGAGGGGAAAAGGAGTAAGAGTTAGTGTTGAGTGCTGCAGAGTGCTGGTGCACCCACCACCTTTGCATTCCCAGTGTCCTTTTCTACCTCCTTTCCTCCTGCGCCCTTCTGAAACAAACTCCCTACCACTAAACCTGTGGCCATCCTCGAATCTGCTTCCACTGATGCTATCACCTTGAAAGGAAAGAAAAAGGTCACAAGTGACAATGCCTAGCACAGGAAGCTCGGTGTAAATTCCCTGGCATGGCACTTTGAAGGTTTTGAACTTTTCAGTTCTCTAGGTTGGCGAGCCTTCCAGGCTCTGAACTACAGACACTCAGTGAGCAAGTGAAGGATGCTCTGAGTCCTCCTAGGTCCTGGCTGACCACCTCATCTCAGTACTCCCCTTGCAGCCCAGTGGAGCTGCCAGCCTACTCGGAGATGGCTTGGTTACTGGCAAGGTACTTACTTGTACTTTGTAAGTCTGAATTCATTAGCTTTTCTTAGGAAGTACACTTATTAATTACTGATTTCAAGAGGGCAGTTCACTGTAATTGTGTTTTATCTTGAACTTTTCCTTTCGATCATGTTCAGTCACCAGCAAGTCACCACTCTTGCCATAGTGTCCATCCCCACTACTTTTTAAATCTACTTTAAATAAAATCATTGAAGAATCCTCCCTGCTCAGATTTTGATAGGAATTAAAGTTTTTCATAAAATGACTGAAGATCAATTAAAATCTGTGTGTTTTTCATTTGTCTCACTTTGAATATAAGTTTCCTATTTTATTCAGCACTTCATACACTCCAGAATAATTTCCTTCAAACATTTTCAAAGGCATTCTCTAGCTGAAAAGTGTTATTCCTTTTCATTTTAAGTTTTGTCTTTTTAGCTCAATTATTCAACTACTTTACTTTTCTTCTCTTATAGCATTGGCTACGATCTTCAGAATATTGTAAATTATTCTTGACTTGAAGAACTGTTTCTAAAACTTGTATTACATTCTTATGAGAAGTAATAAATGCTTTATAGTATATTTAGATTTATTAAAGTTAATTTATTTTTGTAAACAGCAAATAATCTTAGTGAACATCATTTTCAAATGCTAATTTCTCAGGGTTTTTTTTTTCCAAAACAGGACTATGAAAAATAGACTATTGGTTTTATGTTTTATTGCATGAAATAATTACATTTATAATTCATGGGATGAAGTGCTTACTTGAACAAAACATTATTTTATGCTCTTCAGCAATTTCTACCCTGAACATAATTTTAACAGAATTTCTGTAATTTTAACATACATACTTAACTAATATTAATTAACGATGTGCACACCTTTCAATGTCTATTCTCTTCTAGAAAATAAGTAGGTTCTTAATATACTTTGGATGTCTACTTAAGAACTCATCTTCAGCTGGGCGTGGTGGTGCACGCCTTTAATCCCAGCACTCAGGAGGCAGAGGCAGGCGGATCGCTGTGAGTTCGAGGCCAGCCTGGTCTACAAAGTGAGTCCAGGATGGCCAAGGCTACACAGAGAAACCCTGTCTCGAAAAACCAAAAAAAAAAAAAAAAAAAAAAAAAAAAACCAAAAAAACAAAAAAAACAAAAACTCACCTTCCTGACTCTTATTTACTTAAGAGCATTTCAACCGTTAAAACATACACAATATGAGGCTGTTATAAATAGTGTGAAATGAAAATATATCCTAATGTGTTCTACTGATGTGCTTGTATTGCTCCTTCAGTTTTCTCTTACCTGTAAGTGTCTGTCATTCTGAATATTGTATTAAATGATGATCTTTCCAGAAAAGTCCTTGTATTACTTTACTACTTTTGAAAAACTGTTTTCTAGGTAATTGAAAGTATTTTTCATTAATGAGATCTAAGTTTTGTTTCCTTAGCTCTGTGGAAACATTTGATATATTGTTTGTAAAAGAACTTCTAAACGGTGATCAGCTGTCAATCATCCACATTAAATTTTTCCTAAATATTTAGTGTTTTTTTCTTTGTCATATTGAAATCTTTAATTGGTCCAGAAATACTCTTGGCATATACTATAAAGTATGGGATAACTTAAATTTTTTTTCCATATGCACAGACAGCTTCCCAATGTAATTTATTTTGTGTTTTGCTTTTTCTTCAACTGAATCACGGTGAAACATATATTTAAAACAGTGTTCATGTAAGTCCACACTTACTCACAGGTTCTCTAATATGGTCCACTAGTCAATTTGTTTTTTTATCTCTAATTCAGTTTCTAATAAATAGTGATACCTAATTGGACAATGTTCTTAGTCTGTTGATAATCTGGTCAAATAGCCAAATTCCATGAGTAAATGCGAGAGGTTTGATTGACATTTCATTTTATATAAATAAGTCAGGCCAAGAGCATTAAATATTACATGGTATTTCATTTTCTTATTGCTAGGTTATCTTAACCATTTTACTGTTTTTCTTTGCATCTTTCTATAAAAATCTAAAAATTTTACACAATTGGGTCATAAAGTTTTATGTTGTATTGCCCTTTATGATTGTATTATAGTTTTTTATAAAAATAAATTTTACAGTTGGTATATAGATATATGTAAATTATTTCTATGCTGTTTTTAATAGTTAAACACTTTGTTAAACCATACACTCTCCACTAAGTTGTTTGTATATTATCTGGTGTACTCTACAAGGATAATACCTGTATAAAATGGATCTGGTTCCTTTCCTTTTTTGCTGTGATGCCTTGGGCTAGGATGTGCTTTAGATGAGGGAACAGTCCTGAGCATCCTTATCTTGGTCTTTAAGGGTGGTTCCTTCAGCTCCTTCACTTGGAGAATATGTTCTCTTTATAAACAGACTTCAAGTTAGAGAGGGTCCCACCCAAACTGTATTTTTATTAGTTGTTATGATGCTTATATATTAAATGTTATTAAATACTCTTCTGTGCATCTAATAAGAAAGTCTTCTCAAAGATTCGTTAAAAGCATCTATCAGTATGGTGAATTACACTGCTTTTTTTTTTTTTTTTTTTTTTTTTCTTATGTAAAAGCACTCTTTTCATCTGAAGAGAAGACCAGCATGGTTGGTCATCCTGAGACTTAATGATCACTCTTAGGCTTACTTTGCTACTGTTGGTAAATTTTGAAAATAGTTCCCACTGACTTACATTTCTATTTCTCCAGCTCCTTTTTAGATTTCGTGCTAAACCTGTTAAGTTCATGACGTGAGCTGGGTTGTGGTAGAGTTTTTATAGCACCATCTGAATCATCAGGCCTTGGGGCTCTTTCTGGATGGAGTGCTTTCAGGTCGTGGTTTCAGTTCCTTTATTATTAGTGAAGCTACTCAGGTCTCTTTCTGGACCAGCTTTAGTGGGGTGTGTGTTGGCCAACACAGTTTTCTGTTTTTTAAACATATGGCAGGGCCTGATAAAACTTTCATTCTTAACATTCAAATTTGTACTTTAGCTGTGATCATTGTCCTCATTGTTATTTATTCTGTTCATGCTTTCTTTTTCCCTTCTTGGTAATTTTTTCTAGGGGACTTTCTAATTCCATTATCCAGCTCCCCCTGAGAGAAGAGAGAGAGAGAGAGAGAGAGAGAGAGAGAGAGAGAGAGAGAGAGAGAGAGAGAGAGAGAGAGAGAGAGACTGTGCAGAACCAGAACCCTGATCTCTTCTTTGGAAGAAGTTGTCCCATCTGAGTCACATTTTCAGGGATTTCCTTTTTCTTAACCTATGCTTCAGATGCTTGCCTAGCTTACTTTTCACTACAGCTTAATTAACTCCAGACTCATATCCCAATTCATAGTGTTTAAAGTTGGCACTGATCTTTATATGTACAGGCATGTGAGTCTAGCTTTGAAAAACCATCTCATTGCATATATTGTTGTTATTACTTCCTACATTAACTTATAGAATTGTGTGAGAAATGTGTTAGGGCCTTTTGACTTGTCCTCCTGAATAATGACTATAGGGGCATCCTCATCATCTGTATTCCATATAGAATGTGTTCTTTTTAATGAGTTTGTAAATGTGAATTGTACTTTATTGACAAGTGATATATACGTATATATATTGTATATGTTATTTCTCTCAACTTTTTGTGCCTGTAAACACTAATTTCATTTTCTATTAGAATTTATAGCATTCTTATTTTGATGTCTGTTTTGAATCCTTCCTGTTTCTGTGTTGCTTGGAGAGATCCATGCCATGATTCACTCTCTGTCCTGTCATTGAACATCTGAAGATGCTGTGGACGTGGGAGTTAGCTTCTTTTTCATCTCCATGAGATGGCTATACAGTTCCCTCCACACAAGGCTTCAAAGCTCTCCTTCCGGGTCCAGGTCCAGCAGCTTGGCTGCCTCTCTCAGAGAGTAAATGCTCAGTGTGACTCAGATCATGAGGTGTGCTGTGTTCCTGTCTCCCAAGGTGCCTCTAGCTGTGAGCAGCTTTGGCCAGCATCCTTTTCTTAGTGCCTAATGTCCAGCCAGGGTTCATTTCTCAAGATGGAAATTTGGCTGAGTTCTTTGTGTTTAATAGACACACTGAAACCACATATTGCCTCAGTATTTAAATGCCTGACTAACAGTTGATGCTTCTGCTCGACAGCTCTTGACATTCATTTCTCTTTAGCACCTTGCATTTATGTTTCGCAACCAATCTTGAAATTATGAGACATATAGTCAATCCCTCAAGGCAGAAATGACCTATAACTGAAGTCAGGCTGGCTTCCCCTTTGCATGGTGGCATTTATTTTGCATCATAATTACGAGAACATTCTAAGGACTGTGCAGAACCTTGATCTCTTCTTTGGAAGAAGCTGTCCCATCTGAGTCACATTTTCAGGGATTTCCTTTATCTTAACCTATGATGCTTCAGATGCTTGGCACAAATAGTGAATTAGTTTAAAGAGCTAGTTTAAAAATCTGTCTGTGCTACTGACTAGGCCTATTATTTACCTTGAGAAATATTTTGCTTTAATGACATTTCCTTTTTTCCCAGCTTATAACTAAGTTATGAAAATTAAATGGCATTATCTGTAAGAGCACAATGAAAAGATTAGGTGCCAGGAGTAATGCTATTTGTCTTATATAGAATGAGAATACTAGGGCCATGCCTGGAGCCAACTCAGTGTGTGATAGCTCACGGTTGTTCTGGGAAGCTATTCTTCTGTGAGTTCATTCAACAATGTTCAATCATTGCGTCAGCTGCCATGTTTGGGCCCAGTGACATAATGTGGTGTCATAGGGCCATATCCACATATGATTTAACAATCATCTGATATAGAATGTTTAGATTAGACTAGTGTATGGCTGTGATGTCAGTAACACAGGCAGAAGCCACTCCAAGGAAAATAGAAAGCAGTCTCCAATTTAAAACTGTTGCTTTGGCACCTCTGCTCTTTATCATGGTGGGTTTTTTTGTTTTTTGTTTGTGTGTGTGTGTGTGTGTGTGTGTGTGTGTGTGTGTGTGTGTGTGTGTGTGTGTGTGTAAATCATGGCACATTTAGAGGACTAGGCTATACCAGCAAATGATAGATCTTAAAACCTTCTGTCACAAATATGAACTGTTCGGAAAGCTCTGTCCATGTCTTTATGTCTTTAATTTTGACCAACATCCTGCCTTGTTCCTCTACTGTGTCCTGATCTCTTGTAGGAGATAAATACCTTTAGCAAAGACAAACTGTGTAGGTATATATGCTAGCTCTGGCTTGTCCTGTATGCCTCAGGCTTCTGGTTCTGGTCTTTGCATAACTATAGACTTATAAGGTGACAAGAAGAGTGACTGATGCAGCCATCCATCCTATGTCCACTATAGAATGATATCACAGTTCAGAAAAAAGAAACCAAGCAAAAACTAAGTGAGCTGAGCTAAGCATTTTTTGTTACTTTTGTTCTTTGGCTGAATATAGGCAGCCATAGAATCGCTTCAGATGCTGTTGTGAGCCAGTCTAAGTGTTCTGCAGACTGAGGAATGACCCCTGCTTCTTATACTCATTTACTGATGTTCTTGAGATCTTATTTTCATCCCCTTCTCCCGTTTTCCTTCAGATATACATAAAATTTTTTTTCATCATTTACTCCCTCCAGGTGGTGAGGTACAAAAGATTGCTCTTTTCCAACTAGGCCATCCTTCGTATGGATAAATGTACTTGGCAGTCTGAGTTGTGCCTGCATGCTGGCCTTGCTGTTGGACCTAAAATAGCAAAGGCAAGATGAAGCAGGGGGTGCAGGAAGCAGGAAGGAGAGTGAGCACATTAACACCTGCCTTTCCAGATGGCTTCTTCTCTGCCGCCTTTGACTTCCATTGATTTGGCTAGTCTGTGGGCTGGACCAGGCCAGGCCTTCTGTGTTGAATTACTGTGCTCATAGGCAATTCATTCTCATGATGGTCACTCTTTTCATTTGCCAAGAGAAGAAGCAGTTGTAAAGTTGGGGTGTAGGCTGGGGATATAGCTCAGTTTGTAGAGTGCTTGCTTAACATGCATCATGTCTTAGGATTGCCCCCAGAACCTCATAAATGACATGGTAGAGCATGTACTTGGGAATTGGGAGTAGGAGAATCCAAACATCACTATCATCTTCAATTACATAGTGAGGTCAAGGTTCTGGGTTAGCCTGGGCTACATGAGACGACATCTCAAAACATAGTTAGGTACTTAAGTATGTTTTAGGTAGACATCCAATACAAAGATTGTTTCAGAGCTCAGACTCATTGGTTGGTGACAATATTTACTAAGCATTTCTTAACTTCTAGTTGCTGGTCCAAACCTTTCCATCTGTTAACTCATCCAGCCCTAAGAGTTGAGGTTTCTAGTCCAGTCATCTGTATCATTCATGTGGAAACAGCTAGAAAGCATTTTCAAACCTAAGCAATCTGGTTCTATATTTTTTAAATGAAATTACATGAGATTTGCTGGCTCTCTTCCTTTTAAAGAGAAGATGTGTGGTTTTTGGGAACTCTGCATTCTTAGGATCCTCTGTAGTTCAGCAGATGCCTTTAAGGAACGGCAGTGGCTGGTGGTGCTGGCAGTCTCTACTGCTTTGTCTACTTGGGATTTCCTACAATTCTGAATCTTTTCCCCCATCTTTCTCACAGCAAACCTTGAAGAAAAAATGGGTGGAGCTCAGGTCTCTGCACTTACAAGAACAGCGCCTACTTCATGGTAAGCTCAGTTTCCTGTCAGGAAACCACATTGTCATCACACCCTCTCAGTGTTTCTGCCTCCAAATATTTTAAGAGTGTCACTATTACAGTAAATGCTTGGTTGACACCAATGAAGGTCTTGGTATCTGTTTTGCTGGGATGAACTCTGGAGTGACCTGTGTGTTTGGAGGAAGCTGAGTCAAGCTACACTCTCTTCTCCACACACAGTACATAATGCATATGAAAGCATGCATGAACACAGAAATGCACATATTTGTAAGAGGTGACCAAAGATGCCAGAAGATCCAGAGGAAACATTGCCTGAAATTTGTACCACAACAGCCAATGAGTTAGACTCCTGGAAATGATTCTTTCTGAGGCTCTTCAAATTAGAATAGCTGTGTGCTTTATGGGTAGAGCGGCAACAGCTTTCCAAATTATATTAGTTATTTATGCAGAGAGTCTCAAGACTAAGACAGACATGTAAGATTATTATGTTGGTAAGAACACTTGCTATCTATGTGTTTTGAAGCAAGGGTTGAATCTAGTCAGCTGATTTGTTCTTTTCTGTGTTACTTGAGGAGTGAACATTTTTGGGAAATCTCTTGAGACAGACACTGTCCTGCTTTATGGCACTGCCTGTTCTGGTTACTCACTACTTATGTAGCCCAAGCTAGACTCCCCATGCCTTAGCCTCACAAGACTGAAGTTTCAGGCATGCATCACCATAGGTGGCAGCTCTATGCAGAAGTAATTTGCTGGAGTCCCTGGCTGTGTGGGCTGGAATGTAGGTCCTCTCTTCTTTAGGCAACATTCAGCTAACCTCGATTTAGCACCTGGAATATTTGTTCAAATGGCAACTACTTTGCAAAAAAAAAAAAAAAAAAAGATTCAATTTAAAAATCATTTAAAACTGAATCATGAAAACATACAAGCTGTACCTATTCATGCATATTGTGTTATGAGTATGTGATATGTTGTGATGATATGGGGGCATTTTGCAATGTTTAAGTTAAGATAAACCAGCTCCTCAGGCATTTATTCACTATCTATCTGTCTGTCTATCTATCTATCTATCTATCTATCTATCTATCTATCTATCTATCTATTATATCTATCTATCTATCTATCTATCTATCTATCTATCTATCTATCTTGGTAGTAAAAGCTCTTAAAATATCTTCCTTCCAGCTTTTGAGTTTACAGTAGATTCTTGTTGGCTGCAGTCACTGTACCATGTGTAAGACAACAAAGCTCTCATTCATCTAATTGTAACTAGTGCCCATGGGTCAAGCTTCCCTCCTCAGTGTCACCCTGCCCAGCCTCAGGTAACCACCATTCTATCCTCAATACTCACCAGACCGACATTTTCAGACTGCACACATATTGGGATGATTTCATTTTTCTGTTTTTGTACTCAGACTCTTTCAATTAACATGTCCATGGCTGTACATGTTATCACAAATAATGAATTCTTTGTTTTCTTTCATGGGTAAATAGTATTTCACTGTACATGTACAATATTTTCTTCTCCGTATATCATTTGTCAGCTCTTTGTAAATCCCATGTTTTTGGCTACTGTGAATAAGATGAGCATGTGAGTGCAGGCTTTGTTGGTACACTGATTCTCTTTCCTATGGCTACAGATGCACTATTGGCATTACTGGATTATGTGGCAGTCTTTTGGGGAACCTCCTTACTGTTTCCTGTGTAAGGGTTGGTTTTTTTCTCCATGCCTTCACCATTGTGTCTTTTTGGTATAAGCATTCTTATAGGGAGATGACTCTCATTGTGGCTTTATTTGTGCTCAGCAGTGAATTAAAGACACCAGGCATTTTTCGTACATCTGTTGGCCAATTTAGTGTCTTCTTTTGGCAAATATCTAGCGAAGTGTATTCTACTTTGTATATTATAATCTTTTATTTTTCTTATTTCTGAAGTTCCTTTATATCCTTAATCATCACTTAGGCATTAACAGTTTAGAGACTTGATTTTCATTTTTTACTAGGCAAGTTTGAAGTTTGGACAAGTTACTTGTCTTTTTAAATTTTATTCATTTTATTCTGTCTCTCTGTGTGTCTGTGCTCTCTCTCTCTCTCTCTCTCTCTCTCTCTCTCTCTCTCTCTCTCTCACACACACACACACACACACACAAACATTTTGTGCCACAGTGTGTATGTGTGAAGGCCAGTAGACAACTTGTGAGAGTCAGGTGTCTCTTTCTACCATATAGGTCTCAAGGATTGACCCCAGGCTATCAAATTGACTCTTTACCACTGAGTCAACTCACTGGCCCACTTTTGTTTTCTTATGAATTACAGTCAATTTTTGTTGTTGTTTTGGAAAAGATTTGTTATGTTGAAAGCCTCTTGCCTCAACTTTCTGATGCTAACTAACATTACAGGCATGTACCAACATGTCCAGCTCTATCATACTACATTTTGGAAAAATGAGAAGGGATTTTCTGGGGGGAGGGTTGTTTGCTTGTTTTGAGAGGAGAGGGAGAGAAGAGGGGGGTCAATTTTCTCACTTCTTTAGATAACAGGTGTGTCAGAAGCCTTTGCTAAGCTACTGAAGCTTTCTGAAGAGCCCTGTGTGCAGTTTCCACATGGTCAGGATCAGTATTGACTGCTTGTGTTTACAAGACGCTCCCTTGTGGTACATATTTTAAGTGACTAGAGATGTCCATGCATCTCCTTTTTCTATAGCCAACAGAAGTACCCAGCACACGAGCGTCTATGAGGCAATTGCTCTTCCACCCACATTTCTCAGCTCAGTGTTAAGATGAAACCCAGCAGGTTGTAGTAGCACAAAGGAAAGAAATATGCAGGCTGACTGCTCTTGGCCTCATAGATCAAATGGAGTCAGAGCAGCGTCTCTTTTCTACATAGTCAACTAAAGGCACGGGAGAGCAGAGTGAAGATGACTAACATGGGATGCCTTGTGGAGTGCTTGGCATCCTGTGCCTCTTCTGGAAACAGACTCAAGTTGTCAGTTATGATTTTCTGAGCACACTGGCTGACCAAGTACTGAGAATCTGGTGGGGCAGGGCAGAATGTGACTCATTCTTCAGTTTGGGGAACCCATTTGTGGGTTATGAAGCACTGACGGAACTTGGTTTTCTGAGGACAGTGATGCTTTCTGAGCACAGTGCCATGCTAGAATGTTCAGCTATTCTAAAAGGGAATTTGGAATATTGAGACTGCAACTTATAGTTGATTTCAAAAGTCTTTTCTAACCACATGTTCTGATTTGTAACTTTTTCCTCATATGCTTTAGATGGCTTTATAATAAACTTATGGGTTTCTAATAAAAGGTGGCTAATAAGAACCAGAGAAGAAGTTTCTGAGTGTTTACTTTGACCTCATTTGTGTGAACATTTTCATAAAAGTTTTCAGGGTTCCACAAATTTAAGAAATTAGTACTTGGAGGTTCACAAAACCGCATTGTCATAAGTGTCAGTTGGGTTGACCTGATTTCATATCAAGTGTGCTGCTATCTGCCACTAAGGTGAATCAGCTTATAACAATAAAAGTTTTATTTGGCTCGGTGTTTGGAGTCTCAATCCATAATGAACCGGCTTGGGCCTGTGGTGGCACGTCATGGCAGGAGCACTCGGCAGAATAAAATTGCTCTGCTAGTGGCTGGAAAGTGAAGGGGAATAAAGGACCAGGACACAGAAGTTTTCATTCAAAACCATGCCCTCAGTGACCTACCTTCTCCCAGGAGGCAGCATCTTTTAAAGTTTTCACCACCTCCAATAGTATCACCCCATGAGCTTCCTAGAGAACATTCTAGATCCAAGCTATGGGCATGAGCTTATCTTTTTATTTTTATTTTTATTTTTTTGTCTTTTTAAAAATCGATTCTATGTTATGATTTTCATGATTCTTCCCTTAGAAGCTAGCCCATGAATGCTATTTTGGGTAACTCTCCTCATCATGTTTATGCAATTGAAAATTCAGGCCAAGGCATTTGTTTTTCCCCTCTTGCCTTCTTCTATAAAGTCGGGTGTCCTTTCTTGTAGGGATTGGTGGCCGCATCCATCTCACAACACACTGTTCTCTGTATTGTAGGAGATGCAGTTAACTCCCCAAATTTGGAAAATATGGAGCTGGATGAGTCGTCCTTGTTTGGAAACCTGTTGGGGACAGGCCCAGCCCTCCTGGACCAGCACCGATTGTCCAGCGAGAGCAGCTGTAAGAGCTGGCTGAGCTCCCTGACTGTGGACAGTGAAGATGGCTACAGAACAAGTGTGTCAGAGGACTCTAGCCGGGGTACCTTCAGCCGGCAGACCAGCACCGACGACGAGTGCTTTCTTTCTAAGGATGGGGACGATATTCTGAGGAATACCTCTTCCAGGAGAAACCGGAGCATCAGTGTCACCAGCAGTGGGTCCTTATCTCCCTTGTGGGAGGGCAATTACTCAAGCATGTTTGGGACTCTGCCCCGAAAAAGCAGACGGGGAAGTGTCCGGAAGCAAATTTTGAAATTCATTCCCGGCCTTCATCGTGCAGTGGAAGAGGAAGAGAGTCGCTTTTGATGGGCGGCAGGGACCTTTCACATCTGTCTGTTTCACAATTCTCTCTCCACCCGCCTAGATGAGCTCCACCTGGCTTAGTGGGAAAGTACAGATCGACTGCAATGCTCACATCCCATTTCACAGCTGCATTGACCTTTAAGTTCTTATATTGTTATTTTAGGGTCTTATATCAGTTTTTTTTTTTCTTTTTTGAACCAGTGTAGCTCAAGTTCTAAGCAGCCACCAGGAGAGGAAAGTAATAGGTTCGATAAAGTAATAATGTGCCTGTTAATTCTAATGCTGGCCACGAAAGTACAAAAATATTTATTTTACTGACTATGCATGTAAAAAGCAGAGGACTCTTAGACTCAAGTGTGAACATGGAGCGACAGACATAATTATTGGGTTATAGGTTAATTTGGTAGACTACAAAATCTTATGCTTGCTTAATACTCAGTAGCCTCTGGGGGAGCATTCACAGGGAAGAATTAAAGTTTTTTTCCCCCAAACTATCAAAAGATCATAAACAAAGAGAAGTCTTCTCACTTGAACACTGACAGTGAGGCAGGAGAAGCAAGGCATGGGGTGCCGAGGAGGGCTCTTGGGACTATTACCCTAAGCTCCCACTTCCCACCATGTCTAAATAGAATGAGTGAGACTCCCATTAAATTCTGCTCATTTCGGTTGTTTTCCTGCCTAAACATGGATGCCAAGTCCAGAAATCTCAGGATCTGATAAATCTGTGATTATATTTTGCTTCAAATGCCTAAAATTCTAAAAATGAGGGTGAGAAAAGAGTTCCCTCTGTATTTTTTTTTCTGTTATTCCTTATTACACATTCTACATAGGTGTCGCCTCAGCTCTCACTTCCCTGTTAACTATGCTTGTGTTGTATTCTCACTTCTCAATCACGCTCTATTTTATTTCAACATCCATTAAAGTATTTGTTCTGGTAATGTACCTGTTTGTTACCTATATGCTAAAGCAAACAGTCTGAACCAACTGATAAAGACTTATGTTGATTCTAGTTGTGTGTGTGTGTGTGTGTGTGTGTGTGTGTGTGTGTGTGTGTGCGTATTCAACAGAAGTGGCACATTTAAAAGAATTTCTAGTTGGTCTATAGAAAGCAGTTTTGAGAAGAAAGTGAGATAAAGCTTGTAGGACATTAAGTATCAAACTAGTAAGAGATATGTAGGTAGGACTTGCTGTCTACAAAGCTTTTGAACTAAGACATACTCTTACGTGAGACAGTCTAAACACACTACATGTGATCCTGGGACAATTGGAAACAGGATACAAAAGCAAAAAGAAAAAGAAAAGAAAGAAAGGAAGGAAGGAAGGAAGGAAGGAAAAAGAAGGATGGAAATCAGAGATGTAGAGACTGTGGTCACATGGTTTGTTAGTGTCCTGCCTGAAACTGGAAGCCATTTCTTTCTTGTCTTGGCCTCCTTAGATAACCTCACTCTTTTGCTGGTTCTGGTGTAGTTATGTTAGAACAACTGGACTCTTCTCATTCTCGTGTATATGATACAAGGACTTAGGACGTCAGGAACTCAACTCTCACGAGAAACCAGCAGTGGCTCTTGATGTGTCAGTGATGAAGATTAACGAAAAACACACAAAGGGGAGTAAGAAAAACAAACAAAGCTTTATTGAGAAAAGTTGAGGGGAAAGTGAGAGAGTAAAGGGGAAACTCCTGAAAATGGGAGGGGTTTCCAAGAGTCAAAAAGCCATGGACATATCTTGTCTACAAGTTTTTTTGTTTTGTTTTGTTTTTGCTTACAGGATTTACAGTAGAGACTGACAAAGACCGAAATAATTTCTATTGAGATTGGCCAGTTCTCCAGTGTATCATGCATCACGCTAAGGGAGGGACAACACACCCAGTGCATGCCTTTCTGCCCCAACCAGGGAAAGACCATGCCCTGCTTGCATGCTGCTTACTCTGTCGGGGTAATCAAAGCCCAGCTTTGTTCAACTCTGACTTCCATTCCTTAGCCACTGGCCTTTACCTCCCTCTGTTAGATGATAGCCCTGTACTATTTGATATTGTAGGTGTATTGCTGGCTGCTAATTAAATTATGGTCTCTTTGTTCTCACATTTGTATGAGCAGCTTGCAGTTTTATCGTGGCAGAGAGAGCTAACTCAATCACAGCTACCAAGGTGTAGCTGTAGCCTCTTTTTACTTCATGTTTAACCTTTTGCTTATGGGGCAGTCTCCTTTCTGAACTAGATGAAAGCTTCTCGTTAGACAATATCCTTACAGTTTAGTCTGTCACAGCTGAATTAGGAGCAAGACTATATGAAAGGGCAGTTGCCTTGGGTATGTTTCCCTAGTGCTGCAACTTGCAAGGGCTTGACCCTACTCAGGCAATGAGAAGAAAGTAATAAGAGACACATGTAGGTGGAGCAGGTCACGTGCTCTGATGATGATGTACCAGCATCCAGGAAACCCAGCATGTTTATCCCACAGTTGAACAAGGATGCAGATTAGCTAATCTTGGTAAGAGGTCTCTGTGGGAGACCAGGCTAAAGCTGCAGTCATCCCAGAGGAGAAAGCTGTGCCTGATAATTTCACACACTGTTAACATCTGCATTCAGACCAGGGGAAAGCCTTGCTATTCTGTGGGTCTGAGACATTGACTCTAAACTTTATCTACTCCCCAAGATATTGGCGATCTGGCCTGCTAGTACTGACCTTGCTACCTAGAGTCCGTCTTTCTTTGCATCTAGTCAACCTGGATGTCTCATACTCAGCTGCTAACTCTCTTCCTCATCTTCCTTGGTGCTTTTGACCTAAAGGTTTTGACTCCAACCTTCATTTTACCCCAGTATCTGTTTTGACATTCACCTTTGTGATCAACAAGGAACCTTCACCACGAGCCCTTTACCCTCACTAACTGCAGAGATAGCTCCTGCCTCAGCTCTATGCAGTTCTTACCGTAATGCCAGAAAATATTAAAATATAAATTATAGAAACAACACAGAAAAATTACGTTGTCCCTGGCTAGTAGGAGATCAAACATTTAGGCTGATCCTTTTCTTATGGTTCATTAGCAAAATTTCAAATATAGGTACATTCGTAGCCAAATATTATAATACATTATATTTTTCTTACACTACACTAATACGTTAATTAATTACAGTGCATTAATGCTTCCCTAAGGGCTTGTACAACAGTTGCCATTCATCTAGTACAGCATTTTTCTCATCTTCAAGGATTATAATGTTACAGATCAGCTTACACGAACATAGCACTTAATCTGACTTCATGAAGTACAGGAAAGAGCCTTGTGTTTACATGGGTCAAGGTGACTTTAAAGCTTCTTGAATGTGAAAGCCCATTTCAGAGCTGCTTCAGATCATCAGGGAAAGAAGATCATAGGTCATTGGTTTCTCTTGGGGTTTTAATGCAGAAGTGCAAGCTTCTGTTAGTAAATGTCAAATGCAAAGTGGGGGCAGGGAAGGGACAGAGCAAGTATCAAGTTCATCTGTATTGAGAAGAATTAGCATCAAAAGGCAGATCTGTGTCCTTGGTGTTGGGGGAGAGGAAGCAAAGCTGGTTAACCAAGGTGCAGGAAGGAAGGAAGGCTGTACCATATACTTGGTGTTCAAAAGCAGTTCAATAGAAATGAAGGTGACTTTCACACCATGTTTTTGTCTTCATCTGGCTCCAGTGGGACATTAGAAGACGCTTCTGTGCCTTACTTGGATGTAATATTTGAGGAAAATAATTTAAAAGCAGTTAAAAAATTTTTTTGAATTCCAAAGTTGTCAAGTATATAATCTTGATGCATTGCATTCTGAGTTTTGTGTGTTCTGAACTGCATCATCATTTAGCTAAAAGGATATTGCATTAAACAAGTACAAAATGCATTTTCCTCTTGTTAGACTTTTGTCATTTTATGTGTCTGAGTGTTACGCTTGCATCTATGTATACCTGATGCCTGTGGAAATCAGAAGGCATCTGATTCCCTTGAAACTGGATGGTTGTTAGCCTCTGTGTAGCTGCTGAGAATTGAGCCTGGTTCTCTGCAAAAGCAGGCAGTGCTCTTAACCATGAGTCATCCCTCTAGGCCCAGGAAATAATAAACTTTAACTCAAAACATTCTACTTTTAATACTTAGTTGCATATCACAAATAATAACAGGAATAACAGTTTGAGTCAAAGAAATTGAATTTGAACGTAATTTATGTGCACTCTTCATGAAGTATATTTATACATGTAAACAAAATAGAATAACTAACATGTAACTAGACTGAGCCCTTCAGGTCACAAACACTGTTTCTTGTCTACTTGCATAAAGAATTATGAGATCAAAGGATTTATTTTTAGAAATAAGGAATGCTTGTTTTGGATATCAGCATTTTTCCTCCTCCTTTTCCTCTTTCCTATTATAGGTGAAAAATTTGTTTTAAAGGCAGATTTTGAAAGATCTGAGTGACTGCTTGAGACTTCTACGATGCTACCTGTGGTGCTCTGGCCCCCATCGGCTCATGTTTTAATACTTGCTCCCAGTTGGTAGAACTGCTCAGGAAGGATTATAAGATGTGTCCTGGGAGTGAAGTTTGAGGTTCTCAAAAGACTCAGTCGTATTTCAGTGTTTTTGTCTTGTGGTTGTGTTTTAAGATGTGGATTTTTAGCTACTGCTCCAGAGCCAGGCCTGCCTGTCTGCTGCTGTGTTTTCCACCATGTTGGTCATAGACTCTAACCCTCTGAAACCATAACCCTCAAATTAAATGTTTTCTTTTATACATTACTTTGTTTGTGGTGTTTTATCACACAACAGAAAAGTAACCAAGACAATATTAAAAGGCACCATGGTGCTAGGGGTATAGATCGGGGCAGAACTGTTGCCTAGTGTGTGCAAGGCTTTATGCTCAACCCCATTACTGCAAATAACAAATCAAACCAAATATTACCTATTTCTTTGAGAGTTTACAGTCATTAATTTTTATCCATGACTCAAAAAGTTACAAATGTACAGGGTGGGCTGGGTCACATGTCCAGGCACAAGTGTGCGTCTGCTTATTGTCTCAGAGTGAGAATTCACTTGTAAACTCCTGGATATTGTCAGAGTGTTGTCCTTGCGGCCATATGATTCCAGTCATCTTATTTCTTCAGAGCTATCAGTGGAAAGGAAGGGAGAGGCCACAAGTAAGGCCAAATCTTAAGTAACTCAGTTTAGTCATGGGTTACAGACAATAATCTTTGTTGTGCAACATAATCACCAAAATGTCTTCCCAAGCTCCTTGCCAGATGATGTCACGTGGGGGTGGCAGCCTTACACTTGTGCTGTGTATCAGAGTCTAATCATGGAGTCTCATGCTGTCATGGTGTGTGCATCCTGTTAGAAGCAAGATGTAGAAGCAGAATAGCTTTTATTTACACATTGCAAAGATTATTTTTACTTATGTGCATGTGTGTCTGACTGTATGTCACCTGTGTGGGCACCCACATAAGCCCAAATAATGAATGTATCATATACCCCGAAGCTGGAGTCATAGCACTTTGAATAGCCTGATGTGGGTTCTGGGAATTGAACTTGGTTCCTTCTAAACGAGCAGCAAGTGCTGCTAAGCACCGAGCCACCAGGAACTAGAAGCAGGGATTTGAAAGAGGCACAAACATCAGGAGATGGGGATACATTAACCTCACAGAGCCTATGGGCACCACTATAAAAATACTCTTCAAACTGAACCATGTAAAGGTATTAGGATTTCCTTAAACCATTTTGAGTAAAACAAGCTGTGAGTGTTACAGTCATATTTTCAATGTCAAGAAATTGTCACATTAAAGAATTTTAGAGTTACACAACTAGTCACCAAGCTGAGTAGGCATCTGGAGCCAAGAGTGTTGACCTCTTAGTTCTGTCTTCAGTGTATATGGAATGACAGGAAGTTTTAAGAAAGGCTGTACCTGAGGGTGATTTCCTCCCCCTGTATATGCTCATAGGGTATCAAGTCTCTTCTTGGTAACCTGCTATCCTTCCTCTGAGTGCCACCAGGTCTCCCCCTCCAGGGGACATGGTCAAATATGAGGCACCAGAGTTCATGTGAAAGTCATACCTCACTTTCCACTCAACTGTGGAGAATGTTCTGTCCATTGGTTAGATCTGGGTAGGGGTTTAAAGTTTACCGCCTGTATTGTCCTTGGCTGGTGCCTTAGTTTGAGTGGGACCCCTGGGCCCAAATCTGCCTATCATAATGTTCTACTTGTAGGTTTCTAGGACCCTCTGGATCCTTCTACTTTGCTATTCTCCCATGCTTCTCTCATCTAGAGTCCCAATAGGATGTCCTCAGGAACAGTCATAGGGGAGGGGAATAAGGGGAAAATGGGAGGGAAGGAAGAATGGGAGGATACAAGGGATGGGATAACCATTGAGATGTAACAAGAATAAATTAATAAAAAATTAAAAAAAATAAGAGAAGCTGTAGATATAAGCAAGTGTTTCCCTTCATATCTAATCTGGTTTATATGAGTTCAGTGACAGGCGTGTCTTTATGATCAGAGAAGAGTAAAGGTTCATGTATATGCAAACAGAGCAGGTGTTATCAAAACTATAAGGCAGAAAATGAAATGATTAACCGTGAAAAAAAGTCAGGAGGCCAGATAGATACAGTGGCACATGCTTGTCAGCCCAACACATGGGAGGCTGGGGTAAAAGGATTGCCTCTAGCTCGAGGTCAGCTTATGCTGTATGGTGAGGACCAGGCAAGCTAGGTCTTCACAATAGATCCTATTCAAAAAGTGGGGTGGGGTGGGACTGCATCAGGAGACACCACAAACAAATTTAGTCGAAAATGAGAAAATAAGCATTTTGAAAAAAACCATAAAATACTTAAATTTTAGTTAAAATTGATAAGCCGTGTCCACAATTTAATAAAAACCATCTTCAAAAACCTTCAATTAATAGAATGGTTTTTCAAGTATCATAATGATGTAAAACTTGGTATGATCTTTCTGTGATCAGGCAGAAAGCAACAGTATCTTTTCTTGCTCAGTAAAAAATGCTAGAGCCATGACTAAGTAAAGCAAGATCTCAGGAGGCAAGGTCAGTAGGGAGCCAATGTTTTCTTATTCATTAGCCATCAAGAGTTGGAATCAGAAATTTTCAAAAATACCACATTGGGCTAAAAAATATTATGTACATGTGGAGATACAAAAAATGTGATTGAGATTTCTCTGTTAGAAGCTACAAAGGGCCAGTGAAAGAGATCAAGAAAAATCCATATCCATATACATTCTGTGAGTTAGAAGATTCAATAATTTTAAGATGTCATCTACTTTAAAATTAATCTATACTTTCATATCACCTCAATGAAATACCAGCAAACTTCTTGTGGATGTGCATAAAGTTATTCTTATATTTACATGGAAAGCTAAAGATCTTAAAATATACAACAAAATATTGAAGAAAAGGGACTAAACTAGGGAAAACTAGAGTGTCTTGTTTTCAGTTATTATAAAGCTCTAGTGCTCAAGACAATATGTTATTTATGTAGATCTTCCCCATTCCTGTCAGTGCCCATTCTCCAGTGAAGGCTTAGTCCAGAGACCTCTTTGCAAAGACTGTGGCATAGAAAGGTAAGAAAATAATAATTGTGAACTGTAATTACCTGATGAACTTTATTTCATCTGGTGGTTAAGATAAAATTCAATAGAGATGATGTTGGTAATATGCACCCTTGATATCATGCAGCGAAGAACACACTTGATTTCTGTGGCACTCCTCCCCAAGCCTACAGCCCCAGGATACTCACAAGAAATATTTTAACAAATCTCAAGTCAGATACTGTAAACTGACAAACCAGTCTCTCTAAAAACTTTCATTAAAAAACCTGAGGTCTGAAACTATTATTCTCAAGAGGATCCTGAGACTTGATGACCAGCACTTTGGAAGATAGCACTTACTAGGTAAGAAGAAAGTGTAAACTTCAGTTAAGGTATAGATGTTGATTAGTTGGTTGCTAATTTGGACAAGTAGTAGCAAGCATGTGTGTGTAGCTATTCCTCCAAACGAACATGTTCCTTTCTAGAGGGAGGAGGCTCATTGAGGTTCAATAAGGATGAGCTGCAGAGGTCCTCAGTGGTTAGCAGCAGTTGCTCCTCTTCCAGGTGAGTAATTTTCCATTCCCAGCACCCTCATCAGGTGGTACTCAACCACCTGTAACTCCAGCTACAGGGGATCCTATGTGGGTGCATGTGCATGGATACACACATATAAAATCTCACAGGTGAAACGCTCAGAAAGAAAGTAAAATGAGGCCCAGTGATGCACAAAATTCATACATCCCAGGAAACTCATAAAACAAGAATCCCAAGGCCTCTCCACAAGGTTACAGAAGTAAAAACAATCACGATGGGCTGAAATTCAGCAACCATTAGAGCTCTTATAGATGGTACAAGGAGCTCCAGGGATGTAGCTTTAAAGATCTATCTCTCTCATGATAGAGTGGGGTTTTTTTTTCTGTTGTTCATGTAGCTCCACTTGAGTCATGCATGCTCTTTTATGTAACCTTCACCAATGCTCCAATAAGTAGAACCAATAAATAGCTCCAGTAAATTCACTGATTCACTAAGGTAGATTTGGGTGTAATAATTTCTTTTGCCTATCTGAGTAGATGTATGTTCACACACCAACCCCTCCCCACCCCAGGAAAAGTCACATAGCACTATTATCACAATATAAGATGGAAACAGCTGGTCAAACTGTTCACAAAGTAAATGAGGATACTAGGATATTGCCACAATTATTTTTTTGTAAATATAAACTTTAAAAGAAGAATGTATTAAAAATAAGTAGACTTAAATTGATGACTGATAATTAAAAGAAGGATAAAGAACCATGGTAGAAGACTAAAACATGAAAAATTATTGGAAAGGTTCAAATAAATTTAATTATTATTGATGATTTCTAGGACAGATTTTAAGGAACTTGTAAGGCACAGCTCTTACCAAACAGGTAAAAAAGTTGAACCAGCAAACTAAATATCAGTTCTTTTCAGCTACATGATAAAGTTAGGTCATATGGCAAAGCATGGCCTCTAAGTTTGAGAAAGAAATTCACATGTACAGAGTCATGGATGAATAGAGCTGGTGCCTACAGAGAAGCAATGCACACACAAGAGTCTAAACTGTAACTGACAAGTTCTGGGGGTTCACATGGACATATCTGAGAACAAAGAACTTCATTGTCATGGCTATTATGCAAAGGCCATCCTCATACTTTGTGAGTGGTGGTTCTCACAGTATATGCAGCAGAAAACCCCTGGGAATCCTGTTCTTAAGGAGTTCTGCAGAAACCGTTTTACATAATTCTAAATGACTAGTTTTCTTTAGAAGGATAACTGATCTGGGAGAAGGGAAACACCCAATAGTAGCTTATTTAGTTCTTTGTTCCTGCCTAAGGAGAGGAAGGCTGAGAAATAGCCACAACGTCCACAACAGGAGACCAAGCTAGCTGAAACGATGAGACCCGAGGAACCGCAGCATGCTCTCCACCCTTGAACCTCATCTCCACCTTAAGGAAGATCCTTTTATAGTAATTATTTTTACATGGTACTTCATTCATATTGGGTGATGAAGACAGCATTACAAGACACACAAAATAATATAAAACAGCTTGAAGAAAAAGAAGAAGCCTTAGAATGAGAGCCAGATCAGACAGAAATGCTGTAATTACCAGATTGGACACATAGCAGCCATGGTTGATAGGCTAAGGGCTATAATGGATAAAGAAAGTAGTATGTAAGAATGCATAGGCAGTGAAACCAGAAAGATGGAAATTCTAAAAGAATATGAAAAATACATGCTAAAAATTTTCAAGCATGGTGACAAATGAATTCAACATTACATCATAAATATTATGCAAGAAAAGCAATGAAGACAATTAAGACTTACCACTAAGGAGATCCAAGATGGCGGTGCACAGTATTCAATATCACTGAACAGCCGAACAGCTGTGACAACAGACAAATAGAGACAGCCTGCGGCAGAACTCAAAACCCCAAATAGCTATCTTCCCAACTGAGACAAGAGCAAACAATGTGAGGGAGTCTCAGCCCGAACCCAGGTCACCTGGCTAAAACCCAAGAAAAACGTCAGGGTTCCCACCTGCGCGACATCAGCTTCAGGCCTTCTCGGACCCACACACTGCAGTTCCTACTGCGAGTGCCCACTATCACCGAGCCGGGTCTTTTCGGACACAGCAGCAGCTTACAGGCTTCTACCTCAGACCCTCCCATGAAGTGATTACCTTCCGGGACCCGGCCGGAGCCTAGTACCTCAACTGCCCACTATCACTGACACACTTGCTTAGACTTTCCATGTACCCCATCTGTATCCCCAACCTCAGACCCTCCTGGGAAGTGGTTACCTTTCAGAAGGAGACTACAGCTCCTACCTCAGGTGCCCACACTCACCAGCAGGTGGCAGAGACGTTTAGGGTACTGCAACCTCAACAGTTCCTACGGAGGAAAGGATACCTTCTAATTTAACCTCAGGCTCCCCTACCTCAGTGAGCACAGTCTGAGCACATTGGTTTGAACATAGTGGCTAGGCACTTGCTTACTGACCATGAAGCAAGAAAGCCAGTAGCAAGGTAGCCAACTCCAGGTTTCCCTGTCTTAAGAGGAGGGTCCCGAGACCCTCACAATGGCCAGTGAAGGATACCAGAAACCACCACACAATGCCTGAAACAGCCAGGTGGCTACAGACCAGCGTAAAAACACCAAAAACAAAAGCAAAAATAATATGGCTTCTCTAGAACCCAGTTTTTCCAAAGTAATCAGGACTGGACACTCTAACACATCTGAAACAAAAGAAAATGAGTACAAATTTTTTATTATGAAGATGATAATGAAGGAAAGAAGGAAAATGCATAAAGAAATGCAAGAAGAAACAGCCAAACAGATTAAGGTCCATGACAGAGAGGAAATGAAATCACTGAATCAATTTCAGGAAAAAACAATCAGGTAAAAGAAATCAGTAAAATGGAAACAATAATAAAAGCACAAGCAGAAGAAAACCTGGAAAGAGAGAACTTAGAGAAGAAAACAGGAACAGCAGAGGAAAGCATCGCTAACAGAATATAAGAGATAGGAGAAAGAATCTCAGGTATGGAAGATACAATGAAAGAATCTGATGCAACCATTAAAGAAAATGATAAATCTAAAAAATTCCTGACCCAAAATATCCAACAAATTAAGGACACCATGAAAAGACAAAACCTAAGAATTATAGGATTTGAAGAAAGAGAAGATTACAGGTTCCAAGGCCCAGAATATTTTCAAGAAAATCACAGAAGAAAATTTCCTTAATCTCAAGAAGAAGATTTCTATAAGATTACAGGATGCCTACAGAACACCAAATAGGTTAGACTATAAAAGAAAATACACCCATCAAAGAATAATCAAAGCATTAAATGTATAGAATAAACAAAAAAATATTAAAAGCTGCAGGGGAAAAAGACCAAGTAACATATAATAGCAAACCTATTAGAATCACACCTGATTTCTCAGCAGAGACTATAATAGTCATAAGGGCATGAGCACAGATCTTTCAAACTCCAAGAGACCACAGAAGCCAGGTCAGACTACTATACCCAGCAAAACATTCAATCACTATAGATGGAGAAAACAAGATATTTCATGATAGAGCCAAATTTAAACAATATCTATGCTCAAACCCAACACTACAGAAGATACTAGAAGGAAAACTCCCACCTGAGGTGGTTAACTACACCACAAAAAAACACAGGATATAAATAACTTTACTATAGCAAAACCAAAATCAGACAAGCACACAAAGACAGTTCCACAACCAACACAGAAATAAAAGGTTCTAGCAATCAATGATCATTAATATCTCTTGACATCAATGATCTCAATTCTCCAATAAAAAGACATAGACTACAGAATGGATGAATAAACAGGACCCATCATTTTGTTTCATACAAAAAACACAAATAAGCCACAAAGATAGACATTGCCTGAGAGTAAAGGGCTGGAAGAAGATTTCCCAAGCACATGGACCCAAGTAATAAGCTGGAATAGCCATTCTAATATCTAATAAAATAGACTTTCAACTAAAATTAATCAAAAAGAGATCAGGAAGGACACTTCATACCAATGAAAGGAAAATTCCACCAAGATGACATCTCAATCCTCAACATCTATGCCCCAAATACAAGGGCACCCACATTCATAAAAGAAACATTACTAAAGCTTAAATCACACATTGAACCCTACAAATTGATAGCAGGAGACTTCAATACCCACTCTCACGAATGGACAGATCATTGAGACAGAAACTAAATGGAGAAATAATGAAACTAACAGATGTTATGAATCAAATGGACCTAACAGACGTCTACAGAACTTTTCACCCCAACACAGAACATACTTTCTTCTCAGCACCTCATGGAAGCTTCTCCAAAGTTGACCATATAGTTACTCACAAAGCAGCCTCAACAGATAAAAGAAATTTGAAATAATCTCCTGTATTTTATCAGACTACCATAGTCTAAAAGTAAACTTCAACAACAATAGAAATAACAAAAGGCCTACACACTCATAGAAACTAAACTTTTGAAAGGGCTATTCTACTGTACATAGAATCTCTGAACAGAAATTAAAGAAATTTCAGCAGAATTATTATGATAAACATGGAGTCAGAAGATGGAAGGCAATTTGTTCACTTGCCTATCACAGAATCTACTAGAATCAAGAAGCAAGTTGGAGGTAATAATCAAGAAAAGAGAAACTTCATTCTCATATATTGCAGTTTTAAGCTTTTTTAACTGAAGGAAATATATAATATCCAAATATATTATGAGTAAAGACTATGTTGATTTAATATTTCCAGACAAAAACTTATTCTGTTGCTTTCACATGACATATCTCCAGGGCTTCTGGAGTTAGTTTGAACTGCTCTACTCAATGACAACTGGGTCAGGGATAAAATAAAGAAATTAGAGACTTTCTAGAATCCAATGAAAATGAAAGCACAACATACTCAAACTTATGTAACACAGTGAAAGCACTAAGAGGAAAGTTTACAGCACTATGTGCCTTCATAAAAAATTGGAAGGGCTGGCGAGATGGCTCAGAAGTTAAGAGCACTGGCTGTTCTCCCAAAGGTCCTGAGTTCAATTCCCAGCAACCACATGGTGGCTAACAACCATCTATAATGTGATCTGATGCCTGCTTGTGGCCTTCAGATGTACATGCAGGCAGAGCATTGTATACATAATAAATAAATAAATATTTTTAAAAAGAATTGGAGATATCTTATGCAAGCAACTTAATGGAATGCCTGAAAGCCCTAGGGAAAAAAGAAGCAGACCCACTGAAGAGGAGTAGATAATTGAAAATCATCAAACTCAGGGCTGAAATCAATAAATTAGAAAAAAGAAAACAACTCAAAGAATCAGTGAAACCAAGAGCTGGCTTTTTGAGAAAATCAGCACGATAGACAAACTCTTAGCCAAACTAACTAAAAGGCAGCGAGACACTATCCAAATCAATAAAATGAGAAAAGAAAAGGGAGATATAATGACATATATGGAGGAAATCCAAAGAATCATTAGGTCTTACTTCAAAAACCTATATGCTACAAAATTTGAAAATCTAAAGGGTATGGACAATTTTCTTGATAAATTCTGCCTACCAAAGTTGAATCAAGATCAGGTAAACAAATTATATGGGCCTATACACCCTAAGGAAATAAAAACAGTCATCAAAAGTCTCCCAACTAGAAAAATCCCAGGACCAGATGGATACAATGCAGAATTCTACCAAATTTTCAAAGAAGAACTAATATCAATATTCCTCAAGCTATTCTAAAAAATAGGAACAGAAGAATCATTACCAAACTCATTCTATGAAGCCACAGTCACCTGGATACCTAAGCTACATAAAGAACCAACAAAGAAAGAGAAACTTAGACCAATTTCTCTTATGAACATTGATGTAAAAATACTCAATAAAATACTTGCAGATCTAATCTAAGAACACATCAAAATATCATCCACCATGACCAAGTAGACTTCATCCCCAGACATGCAGAGGTGGTTCAAATATGGAAATCCATCAATGTAATCTACCATATAAACAAATTGAGAGGAAAAACACATGATCATCCCTTAGATGCTGAAAAAGCTTTGACAAAATCTAACACCCATTCATGTTAAAAGTTTGGGAGAGATTAGAGATACAAGGCACATACATAAACATGGTTAAGGCAATATACAGCAAGCCTATAGCCAACATCAAACTAAATGGAAACTTAAACTAATTCCACTGAAATCAGGAACAAGACAAGGCTGTCCACTCTCTCCATATCTCTTCAATATAGTATGTGAAGTCCTAGCTAGAGCAATAAGACAACTAAAGGAGATCAAGGGAATACAAATTGGAAAGGAAAAAGTCTAATATCACTATTTGCAGATGATATGATAGTATTCATAAGTGACCCTCAACATTCTACCAAGGAACTCCTACAGCTGATAAATACCTTCAGAAAAGTGGCTAGATACAAATGGCAGCACAGTCTCCTTGTAGGTTCCATAATATGGGGAGTAGGGACTAATTCTGACATGGACTCTGCCCCCTCCCTCCACATTGATCACTTCCCCCTGGCAGGGTTGCCTTGTCAGGCCACAGAGGAAGAGGATACATGTAGTACAGATGAGACTTGATAGGCTGAAGTCAGATCTTAGAGGAGGAGTGCTCCCCTTTCTGAGGACTAGGGGAGGCAGAGAAAGGGATGACAAGGGAAGGTCGGAACAGGAGGCAACAAGGGAGGGGGCCACAGTTAGGATGTAAAGTGAACAAATTAAAAATTAAAAAAACAAAAACAAAATCAACTCAAAAAATCAGTAGCCCTCCTTTATACAAATGATAAATGGGATGACAAAGAAATTAGGAAAACAACACCCTTTACAATAGGCACAAATCACATAAAGTGTCTTGGTGTAACTTTAACCAAGCAAGTGAAAGACTTGTATGAAACAAACTTCAAGTCTCTGAAGAAAGAAATTGAAGAAGATATCAGAAGATGGAAAGATCTCTAATGCTCATGGATTGATAAGATAAACATTGTAAAAATGGCCCTCTTACCAAAAGCAATCTACAAGGTCAATGCAATTCCCATCAAAATACCTACATCATTTTTTCACAGATTTTGAAAGATCAATTCTCAACTTCATATGGAAAAACAAAAGACCCAGAATAGGAAAAACAATCTTGTACAATAAAAGATATTTTGGTGCAATCTCCACCACTGATCTCAAGCTGTACTATAGAACAACGGTAATAAAAACTGCATGGTACTGCCGTAGAAATAGGCTGGTTGATTAATGAAATTGAATCAAATACCCAGAAATATACCCACACGCCTGTTTTAGAAAGAAGAAATACTAGTTACATCTTTATTAAAATGCTTAATGTTTACCCACGAAGACAGTGTAAATCAGAACGGCTAATATCAAGAAAACAGTAACAAAGGCTGCTGATAAAATGGAAATGAGAGACTCATATTCTATTGCTGGATGCAGACTGTCAGTGCTTTTATAGAAATTAGAATGCAAGTTCCTTAGAAAACTAAAAATACAATTATCATATGGTCCACCTCTTCCACACCTGGATATATACCCATAGGAATGTTAGCACACCACAGAGTTGCTTGCACATGCACATTTATTACTGCTCAATTCATCTCTCTTTAGCTGTGGGACCAGCCTATATGCCCCCCAACAGATGAATGGATATAATATTATGGAATATTTACACAGTGGATGTCAAATAAAATTATCCAGGCTCAGAAAGACAAATGTAGTGTTTTTTTCTCATATATATCAGCTTTATAGAGCGTGAAAGTAGACTAGGAAAGATGAACCTAAGAAAAGAAGTCTAAATGGAGGGGTAAGGCAGGATAATAATGAACAATGGGACAAAAATTTAATATTTCACTTTTTCTCTCATACGCATACTCTATATTTAAATATGTATATTTATGTATGTAAGTCTGCATTTAACAGGAAAGCAAATGATTGCTTTTTAGGGAATGGAAAATAGGAGATAGAAAAGTAAAGATTGATAAACAAAAGGAGAGTAAAGACAGGGAGGGCAGTGAGAAGATTCTAAAATAGAGAAAAGACTCAAATAGATCTTTCACAAAAGAAGTCACATGAATAGCCACAGACACATGGAAAATATATTCAACTTTTCTAATCCTGAGAGAAATGCAAATTAAAACCACTGTGAGGAATTACTTTATACTTAGTAGCCTGGCTATTCTGAAAATGATAAAAGATAACAAATGTTGGCAGGGCGTAGATAAAAGGAAATCATTCTTCCTTACATACTGTTAGTGTGGGAAGTCACAGCGGCCATTCTGGAAATAGAATGGAGGTTCCTCAGCAAGCTAAAAATGAAGTTATCCTATGATTCAACTTATATCTGAGTCACTACTTAGAACAATTGGTATCAGCTTATCACTGTGATGTTGGCATTCCCGAATTCATTAAACCAATATCTACGGTATGGAGACAGCTTTAGTATCCATCAACAGATGAATTGGTTCTCTTTAAAGATGGCACTTATACATAACAGAATATGATTCAACTCTAAAATGCCCTAATTTGGCATGGAGTGAATTCAATGTGATCACTTCTTAACATAAACTTTTCAGAGGAGTAAAGAAAAGAACTCTCCTTGCACTATGACACTAATCAACAAGTGATAACCAACTCTCAGGACACCATTGCACAGAGGAAATATAAGACGTGATTGGTTTTTCTTCATCTGGAGAATGACATTTTGCAATGATTTTCTCTCAAAATGTCCAGAAGTTAATTAAAGGGGTTGATGTCTCCCAACTTTATTTCTATTTCAGAGAAAATTAGAAAGAAATGTATTGCCCAGAACATATGCACTCTTATTATAAAAAACTTACAATGCTGTCACTTTTTTGTCATTAAAAACATACAGAGAGACTGGACAATGGCAGTGACTGAGATTCCTGTGTCAGTGTGCTGCATTTGAAGATATGACTGCCATTTCCTAACCCAGTACACTGCACTCTTAGTCTGCTTACAAACTAAACATATCCACTGGTTAAAACAGGATGTGTGTGAAGATCCAGACGTGAGATCAGCTATCTGAGCTTCGGCCTTCAGGCAACTGCAGGCCTACAGTGTGTCAAATGCAGATTTCCAGGCACCAACCCTCAGAGATGCTGCCCAATAGGCCTGAGTGGCTGTTGGCAGATCCTGATGTTTGAGGTCCCAGTCCACCATGTCTGAAGCGCTCTTCTGAGCTGGGCACGGAATGGAGGACTCCATTCTCAGTAGGGGGTTACTTTCTCTCTTCCTGAATGGCCAAAATGCAGGTTCAACTTCCTTTCTCCGGATAAGAACCTGCCAACTACCAACCCCCAACAACAAAGAGCTAGAAAGGAGAATGCCACCTTCCCATCTCATGACCTGTCTCCAAAGCACTAAAAATCCAACCCATACTCAAGGGCTGCTGAGAGTATCTGGAATTCCTAGAATGTAAAACATACCTGCACCTGAAGCCCCAGCCAATAGTATATACCTACCCTGAGAACCCCTCCCTCACCCCACAAGAACTATATAACCCTGTTCACCCCAAATAAAGTTGAACTGTCTCACAGAAGTCAGTCATTCTATTCCACTTGCAGGCTGCCCGGTTTCCATTGCTTTTACTCCCTTGGCCCTCCTGGACCAGTATCAGTCAGCAATCCCCAAAGGGAAGGGAAGGTTACAGGTGGCAGAAGAATCGTTCCCCTTGTCCACTCAAATAGGTTTTCCAGATTTAAAGTGGATGCTCAATGTAATAGAGCCCCAGACCTTAGCACAACTGACTCCATGGTGGTGTTAGGCCCATTTTTTTTAGACTCCCTGAACAGGCTACCCAAAAGCCAAGTCCAAAATGCAATGGCAAGGAAGTCTTTGTTGCAGGTTTGAACCTGGGCCACACCTCATATGCACTGTCACAGCAGATGCAGGGAAGTGGCCTTGAGTCTCAATTGAAAGGGGTTTTTATAGGTTTTATACAAAGAAATGGGTTTTACATATATGACAGGATGGCATTTGGGCAGAAAAGCTACAAGCAGTGAGTTGCAAGCCTTGGTGTTTCATGGTTGGGCAATAGGTGTAGGGGCAAGTTGGCCTATAAAAAAAGATTGCCTGAAGCAGTCATGGGGGTGTTAGGAACTTTAGCCTGGCTTCTCCTAATTGGTTGTTGCCATGTACCAGACCACCTGCTGGTCAGATTGATAAGCAGAGAGTATATTTGGACTTTCCCAAGATGATCTGATTGTATTGTTAGGGAATATTTTTCTGTTTAGACTAGTTTGTGTTTTTTCCTGGAATCTGGGTTCAGTGTTGGCCAGGTTTAAGATGAAATGGAGTTTCTTTTTCAAAATGGAGTTTGTCTTGTCCTTACAGTGGAGGTACCACGAAGGCTGTAAAACTCATCATGTAGACAGAACCAAAACTAAAAGTACTAATATATCAAAGTCCACATAATTCTGGGAAAGTCTCTAAATGTACTATTTTGCTTTTTGGTTTCTGTAGTTCCACTTCTAGCTGACTGTTCTTGTTAACAGAAGTATGTTTACCCAGGACATGTTGTTTGTGCTTAAAAGCTCACCCTGAGAAAAGCTTGATGCTACAGTGGGATCTTGAATACTTAGTGTAGTCACCAGTCTACAAGATCTGTAAAGAGTTTCTGTTGGCTTAAACCCAGGTCTGAGCAGTCTTCTCTGTAAATACCCCACAACACTCAAGGATCTATAGTTTGTGACATGCTGCTCAAAAGAAAAAAAAAAAGTTAATTTCTCTGATATAGGCTAAGGGTGAGGGCAATGACTAATGAGAGAGTAGAAGGAAAATGTCAACAAGACTCAGCACTCCCTTGGAAGCGAACTGATTGCTGGCCATATTTGTAGATTTCCCATGGTGGTTTTGTAAAGTCATCTCCAACCTCAGAGCATGACAGTCCCCAGGTTTACTGAAGTAGAAACCCTTTGAAAGGGTCTCATTCAATACTCTTACCTCAGTGGTTTCTGCCTCTCTCCCCTTTGTGCAACTCTTGAGGAAAAAAGAATTAACCAGAATGAATACACCCACTCCTAAATCAAAATCACACCGATAGCTTTTATATATATATATATATATATATATACTCCACAAGCATGTGAAGCCTGCCCATCTTCTAGTGTTATCTCTTAATTTAGTTTTTCAGTATTATATAGTTTCCATTGTGGAGACCTTTAATATTCTTGCTTACAGTTATTTCCAGGTATTTTTGAAGCTATTGTGAATAGAGCTGTACTGATTTATTCCATAATTTTATATGAAAGCTACTCATTTTATATGTTGATTTTGTGCCTGGCTACTTTGATGAAAGTGTTCATCACATCTAAGTGATTTCTGGTAAAAATCTTTGGTATTTTAAGTATAGGATTATGATTTCTACAAATATAGTTTCACTTATGCCTTTTTAAAAACATTTATTTATTTATTAATTTATTTATTTATTCATTCATTCATTTATTTATTTTGTGTGTATGGATGCTTTGTATACATGTAAATATATGCACCATGTATATGAAGTCTCTAAGGCCGAAAGACGGTGTTGAGTCCTCCTAGGACTGGGATTACAGATAATTGCGGGTGCTAGGAATCAAACCTGGGTCCTCTGGGAGGACAAGCAGTGTTCTTAACCACTGAGCCATTTCCCCTGCGCCCCATGCCTTTCCTTTTTGTCCCTTTTCCTTTCTTCCCTCCTTTCTTTTCTTTCTTTTTTTCAGAAACCATAATATATAACTAGTAATATCAAAACAAAACAAAAACAAACAAAGCCTTGAGACAAAAAATTCTCCCAGAATATAACTGAGTTCATTTGAGTCAGTGGTTTGCTGTTAGTCATGAGGCCTGCCCTTGAGTGGGGTTTGTATGCCCAGAGAGACCTCATTGGAGAAAACTGATTTTTCTTTTGGGAGTGATTGTTAATTTGAGACAACTTCTAAGTTAGAAATGGTGTGATACCCAGATCACAAGACCTCCGAAAAGACCACCAGAACTCGATACCGATGCAACACATACAGAGTCCTGTATTACAGGCTCGAGCTCAGATCACAATCCTTCCTGATGCAACAGGATAGGAGAGTGGTGCCAGAGCTTCAAGGGTAATGGGTTTATAAAGGGAAAAACCATAAGCAGGGCTTGTGGGTCACAGAAATGTCAACCTTTAGTTGGGTTGGGTGGAGGCTGGATCACAAGGGGAAGTTGTGGGTCACAGGAAAGCTGACCTTTAGTAGGGTTGGGTGGAGGCTGGATCACAAGGGGAAAGTTTTTTTCTTTTTTTTTTTTTTTTTTCAAATCTCAGAGGAACATTGGATGCCGATTATATCTAATTGCTCAGGAGACTGCTGGCAGGTACAGTTTATGGGAGTACATGGTCATTCCCACAACACAGGGAGAAGTAAGTGTTAGAGGACAAGTTTTCACAGAACATACAGACCATGGCATTAGTTACAGAACACATAGAACATGGCATTAGTTTGGTCCTTGCAATGGGATATCGTGTCCACTTCTCCTTCTCAGTTCAGAGACCCCTGTGGGACTCTGCTGGATAAGGTTAAGTCTGACTTCTCCAGATAACCATTTTTGCACTCAGGCTATGAAGGCAGACTCCCTTTTCTTATCAGGATTCTCACTCCACCTCATCTGGTAATCCCAGATTTGTAAGAAGTGTCATATAGCCCTCAAGGAAGATTAACAACCCAACCTTTTCCTGATAAGAAACTTCTTCAATAAGCACAGGGAATTCCTGGAAGTGCCCACCCTATGCTGAGATCATAGCCTTAGCAAACAACCTTGAATTGTACCTAGAGGTCATCCCCTCACAATAAGATAATTAAGTACTGTTTTCTCCTTTATGTGCTAGGACCCGTGAGTTACTGCATCACTGTATGTAGATTAAGTATCCTGGAACCCTTAAGCTCTAGCAAATCAGACACATTCATCCTCAAAAATCCCTCCCCATTGCCCAAGTCTTATAAAGGCTGGCTGGCGTGCTTGGGGCACTCTCTTGCTCACCATTCCTCTACCATAACCATCTGAGACTCTACTTGTTATGGGAGGAACCACCTAGTGGATATCCAGTTGTATGGCAGCAATGGTGCCTTTGCAGCCACTGGGGTCAGCTTCACCACTGCTGTCAGCTCTGTGCTGATGCTCTCCAACCCCCATGAAGCACTGCTGGCCGTGCATCTTACCGGACCTACCTTCTGTCCCATTTCAGAAATCCACCTGGTTCCGTTGCTCTGCTTAGCACAGCATCTCAAACAAGGAACTGTAACACTTGGTGCTGTCGTGGGCTTGTGCAGCTCCTGAGTCTCTATTGCATTCGGAGACCTTCAGTCTCATTCTTAGACTGTAGCATTCTGTGGAAAACCCACTTTCCACCTCCCCCAGAGGCATCAGGAACCTGGCTTAGCACCCAGGCAATGGGCCTCACCCTAAAGCTCTCTTAGCAGCTCCTGATTGAGAAACTGGTCCTTGATACCCTTGATCTCAAGGTCCATCCATTCTCATCTGGTGGAAAACAGTGCCTGGACCAGCTCACAAGATGTGGGACCCAGACCACCCATCTGGGCATTATGAACTGAGCAGCAATGAACATGGTTGATCAAGTGTCCTTATGGTAAGATGATGTATACTTTGATTATATGCCCCAGAGTGGTATATCTGGGTCTTGGGTTAGATCAATTCTCATCTTTATGAGAAACTCCCACAGCTGTTTCTATAGTGGTTATACAAATTTTCACTCCCACTAGCAACGGATGAGTGTTCTCCATACTGCACATCTTCACCAGTGTGATTTGTCATTTGTTTTATTGATCTTGGCCACTCTAGCTTGTGTGAAATGAAATATTAAAGTGATTTTGATTTACATTTTCTTGAAAACTAAAGATGTTGAATATTTCTAAGTGTTTCTGAGTTATTTATATTTCATCTTTTGAGACCTGTCCTAAGATCCAAAGAGGGCAACAGACTCACCCAAACAACAAAGACAGGTTATTAGCACCTGGAATTACAATAATTCCAACCCTAGATGCCCAGAACCAGCAAAATATATCAGTAACAGCCAGAAAAATATGTCTCCATCAGGACCCATCAACTCTACAACAGTAGACCTTACAACATGCAATATAGATAAGGCACAAGACAAAGACTTCAAAATAGCTATTCTCAATATGTTTAAGGACTGTAAAGAGGATATGAATAAATCCCCTTAATGAAGACTGTGATATACAATGGAAGGAAATGATAAAAACAGTTCAAGACCTGAAATTAGAAATTTTTCATTTAAAGAAAATAAAAATGGAGATAAATCTGGAAATGCAATTTTCAGTGTGGTGGGGGTTGGGGATGGAGAGATGGCTCAGTAGTTAAGAACACTGGCTGCTCCTCTAGATGACCAGGGTTCAATTCTCAGCACCCCCATGGCAGCTCATAACTATCTGTAACTCCAGTTCCAGGGGATCAATTGCACTGGGGCTGCACATGGTGCACATATATGTGCACACAGGTGAAATACCCATACACATAAAATAAAAATAAGTACATCCTTAAATAAATTATTTTCTTTTTTGGTTTTTCGAGACAAGGTTTCTCTGTGTAGCTTTGGCTGATCTAGACTCACTTTGTTGACCAGGCTGGCCTCAAACTCACAGTGATCCACCTGCCTCTGCCTCCCAAGTGCTGGGATTAAAGGTGTGCACCACAACGCTCAGCTTAAATTTTTTTTTTTTTTTTTAAGAAAGAAAGGAAAATTCAGGAAGTCAAACAAATCCTTTAGAGAAAAGTCTCACCAAAACATTGGAAGACAGTAGAACAGATAATATCAGGCATTAAAGGCAAGGTAGAAGAAAATGTTACATCTAAAAACAATCCCGACACAAAACATTTAAGTAATCTGGGATACTATTAAAAGACCAAATACATAAACTATATGATTAGAAAAAGGAGAAAAAACCCAGGTCAAAAATCTCAGTAAAGAGTTTTGACAAAATAATAGAAGAAAACTTCACTAACCTCCAGGAAGAGATGCCCATAAAGGTACAAGAATCATACAGAACACCAAATAGACTAGACCACAAGAGAAACTCCCTTTGATGTATAATAATCAGAACACTGAGTGTCCAGAACAAGAAATGATTAGTAAAAGATGCAAAGGAAAAATGTACATAACAAAGAAAATATTAAAATCTACAAGGAAAAAAGGAACAGAACAAAGAAAGAATTTAAAGACTTCAAAAATGAAAGAACAGGTAACACATTAAGGCAGACCATTAGAATAATACCTGCCTTCTCAATGGAGTCTCTAAAAGCCACAAGGGCCTGTATTGATTTTCTATAAACTAAGAGATCACAGATGCCAGCCCAGACTACTATACATAGTAAAATTATCAATCATAATAGATGGAGAAGGAAAAATATTCCACAATAAAACAATGTTTAAGCAGAATGTATCTACAAATCCAGCTAGAAGGTACTATAAAGATACTTTTAGTCCAAAGACGTTAACTATGAATAGAAAGACATGAGAAACAATCTCAGAAGAGTAAATCAAAAGAAGAAGAAGAAGAAGAAGAAGAAGAAGAAGAAGAAGAAGAAGAAGAAGAAGAAGAAGCCCTCATAAAACACTAACACAAAATAACAGGAATCAGTAAATACTACTCATTGATAACTTTAACTTTCAATAATAATGTTCTTAATTCCCAAATAAAAAGACACAGACTAACAAACTGGATTAAAAAAAAAAAAAAACAAGGTCCAGCTCTCTGCTGTATTGAAAAAACACACCTCCCCATTAAGAATAGATATATTTTCAGGCTAAAATGTGGAAGAAGGTATTCCAAGTAAATGTACCTAAGGATCAAGCTACTGTAATCATTTTTATACCTGACAAAACAGACTTTATATCCAAACTAATCAGAAATAAGGAAGGAGACTACATACTTATCAAAGGCAATATTCCACCAAGAGGATATAAACACACTACCACTAAAACCACACGTTGCCCCTTTCTTATCTTGCTTTATACTCTAGCTAAGACGTCAAGTACCGTCTTTACTAACAGTGCAGGAAAGAGACTCCTTTGTCTAGTAGCTGATTTGGAGGGAATGCTTTCGGGAGTTACTCCATTTATTATAGACTTTTACCTACTACGTTAAGGTATGTTCCTGCTGTTCTTACTTTTGCTTATGGCTTTTGTCATGAAGAGGTGTAGAACTTTGTGAAAGGTTTCTTCTGCATCTTTTGAGATGATTGTATGATTTCTATCCTTATAGCTATTATGTAATGTGTTACATTAATGAATTTGCATGTGTTGAACCATCATTGTATTCCTTGAGTGAAACCAAACAAGCCTTGATATAAAATCTTTCTAGTGTGTTCTTAGATTTGAATTTGGTTTGCATGTATTTTGTTAAACTTTTTTTTTCTGTTTATCAGAAATATTTGTCTTTCTATTTTTTTGCTGTCATGTCCTTATTTGGCTTTGGTTGGGTAATACTGGGTTTATATAATGTGTTAGGTAGTAGTAGCCTTTCTTTTTTGGTTTTAAAACTGCTTTTCCTTTTTAGAAGTCTAGTAGAATTCAAAAGTCTATTAGAATTCAGCAGTGAACTCAGAGTCATGGGTTTTCTTTCTGCAATCCTATTTCTTGTTGCATATTTGTTTAAGAATTTATATCCCCTTAATTTAATTTTAGTAGCTTTAATTTTCTAGCCATTTATCCATTTCTTCTAGGTTCTCCAAGGGTTTGGAATATATGCTTTGACTATATTAGCAAATGGTCCTTTGTATTTTACTGGAATCTACTGTAACACTCCTAATTTCCAAATTTATTAACTTGGGTCTACTCTGTCTTTCTTTTGGTTAGTTTGTCAAATATTTTACTGATTTTGTTTTAATAATAAAAACTCACTTCCTCCCTATTTTGTTAATTTATTGTTATCTAAGTTTTAAATTGATTAATTTTTTCCCCTGATCTTTATTTATTTCTTCTTTCCTAGTTCTTTGAAGTTTTTCTCTCTATTTTTTGACTTGAGGTGCACCTTTAAGTTATTTCCTTATGAGATATTAAATTAAAAAAAAAACAAACATACACAGCTACAAACTTTCATCTTTGTGTTTTCTTTCCCATGTCCCAAGGGTTCTGACAAATTATGCTTTCATTTTTCTTTAACTGCATGATAATTTAAATCTTCCATGATTTGTTTGATGATACATTAGTTATCCAAGGGAGTATTGTTCAATTTCCAAGTCTTTGCATTATTTCTGAGGTTTTCATTAAACTGTGATCTGATAAGATACAAGAAAGTATTTCAATTATATTTGTTGAGATTGTTATAAAGTCTAAGGTGTTCTTTCTGCCTCTCTCAGACTTGCTGAATGGATCAAGAAACAAAATATATTACTTTGTTATCTACAAGAAACACATATTAGCTTTAAAGACAATCACTGCGTTAAAGTAAAAAGTTGGACAAAAATACTCCAATCAAATAGCACCAGGATGTAACCAGATATTGATATCTTAACATCTGACCAAATAGACTTTAAACTACAGCAAATAAGAAGAATTAGACAGGAACACTTCATTCTAATCAAGGAAATGGTTCACCAAGGAGACATTATTATTCTAAACATATGTGCACCAAACTCTGATGCACACAATCTCATTTAAAAAAAAAAGTCTACTTCTGCAGCATTTAAAGACATAGTTTAACATACCAATAAACAAAAATTGATTTCAATGCCCAGGTTTCCCCAACAGACAAGTCATCTGGACAAAAAACAAATGGAGAAACATCAAAAGTAATTGATACCATATATCAACTGTACTTTACAGATATCTGCAGAACATTTTGTCCAAACACAATCTACTCAGCATTTCACAGAAGCTTCTCTAAAATAGACCAGGAATTAAATGAAAATGAAAACACAACAAAGCCTCTGTGACACTTGTGAAGAAGAGGGAAATTTATTCATTTTTTATTTTATTGAAAATAGATTGTTTTATACACTATTTTGACTACAGTTTCCCTTCCTCTGACTCCTCCCAGTTCTCCCATCTCCACTTCTCTTAGGAGCTACACCTCTTTTTACTCTCCTTAGAAAATAAAAGGTTTCTAAGGAACAAAACAAGACAAATACATCACAATAGGACTAAACAAACTTACAGAAGAAAAAGAGCCAAATAAAAACACAAGAACATATATAAACACAGAGACACATGTTTGCTCACAAAGAAATCTCATAAAGACACAAAACCAAGAGCTATAATATATACACAAAGGATCTGTGAGGTTAAAAAAAATGCCCTGAGATGATATTATGACAGACATGTAGGCCATTGCAACAAAATACACATAGCCTTAGCCATTTAATATTTGATAAAGACTTCATAACCATGGAAGAGAAAAGAAAGCACCTTCAACAAATAGTGCTCGGAAAACTATACATCCACATGCAGAAGAATAGAATTAGATTTGTATCTGGTACTACCTTGCTAAAAACAAACAAACAAACAAACACCAAAACAAAAACTCCAAAGGCATAAAAGACTTAAATGTCAACATTTGAGACAGTGAAACTGCTAAAAAGAAAACAAAAAGAGTACCCTACAGGATAAAGGTGTGAAAAAGGACTTTGTAAATATGATTTTATTTGTCCAAGAATTAAGGCCAACAGTGACAAGTGAGACTTTATAAAACTTCTGTATAGCTTAAAAAAAAAAAAAAAAACAAGTCAAGAGGAAGCTCACAGAATGGGAGAGCAGCTTTGCCAGCTATACATCTGATTGACAAAGGATTAATGTCTACAATATGTAAATAACTCAAAAAATAAATAATTCAAAAAACAAATGATTCACTAAAAACTGAGCCTAGTACCTGAATAGAAAAATTTCAAAAGAAGAAAAAAGTCACTAAGTAATTAAAAAGTGTTCATCATTCCTAGCAATTAGGAAAATCGTAAATCAAAACAACTTTGAAATTTTATTTTACCCCAGCCAGAATGGTAAATATTAACAAATAACTGACAACCAATACTTAAGATGGTTCATAGAACCTTTATTCACTGCTGATGGGATTGCAAACTGGTGCAGTCACTATGGAAATCATTGTGAAGAATCCTCAAAAAAGATAAAAATAAATCTACTATATGACCTATCTGTACCACTTCTTGCCATATACTCAAAGGACTGGGCATCCTACTCCATAGGTATTCCATGGGCTCAGCCATCCATGTTCATTGCTGCTGTATTCACAATACCGAGGAAATAGAAACAGCTCAATGCCCTCCAACCTATGAATGGATAATTAAAATGTGATACATATACACTACAGGATTCTACTCAGCTGTAAATAAAAATTAAATCATAAACATTGAAAGTAAGTGGATGGAACTGCAAGAGATCATATTGAGTGGGGTGACCCAGATCCAGAAAGACAAATGTCATATGTTCGCCTTCATCCGAGGCTCTTAGTTCTAAATCATCAGATGTGAGTAGATACCCTGGAGTAACTGCAGAAACCAGCAAAGTAAAAAGAAGCCATTGCCAGGGTGAGTTCATGGGTGGCGGGGGCATAGAGCTTAGACGTATGAATATCCTTCATTTTTGTCTTATTTTGCAAAGAAGAATTTGAAAATATCTAGTCAATGAGCAAAATCCTCCAGTGAAGGAATTCTTGCAAATTGATATGAGCACCAGTGCTTACTGAAGTTGGTACCTGTTAATATTTGTAAGTAGAGTGGGTAGTCTAATTTATAAACTCACTTTTTACTTTAAACCAGGATGTCAAGCACAAGACTTTCATGGGCTCCGCAAGAAAAGAACAAGAAATTGTCAGATTGAATCCCACAGAGTGGTCATTTTTGAAGATGTAAAATCTTGAGATCTGCCAGTATTATCAGTGGTTGTAGTGAAGAAATTGGGAACTTGGGCTTTGGAATTGGGCCTCAGGAGTCGGTTCCAGGCTTCTCCAGAAGCATATTAGTTACAGTTCTTTAAAGAAACACAACTGGCAGATATGCATAACAAGTCATTAGAGTAGCTCACAGGTTGTGGTATGCCTAGCACAGTGCCGTCTCTCCACAGAAAGGGCAAGAATCCAGTAGTTTTGGCTTGTTTTTTTTGGTCCACAAGGCTGGATGTCTTAGCTGGTCTTTTTGGTCTACACTGGAGAAGTAGGTTCTAATACCAGTGCAGGAAAGCTTCAGCAGCAGGATGGACAAATTTGCCATCCAGAGTGAGGGCAAACAAGCCAAAGCAAATGCTTCCTTCTTCCTTGTCCTTTTATGCAGGCTGCCACCAGAAGGTATGGCCAGGGTGGGTCTTCTGAACTCAAATAATAAAGATTTAGAGAGTCTCTTCTTACCTCAAAGGGTTCAATCAAGACCATCTTTCACAGGTGTTCCCTGGTGCCTGGGCCTTAGCATATTCCAGCAATCCTAAATTGACAATCAAGATAGGCCATCACAAGCAATAGGGCACATTTAAGGCAATGCCTTGTTTGTTTCTTCCATCTGCCCTGTAATCATATTTATTGTCAACTTGATAGGATATAGCATTACTTAGGAGACAAGCTTTGGGTGTATCTGTAAGGGATTTTCTACAGAGGTGAGGTGAGAAGATCTGAATGTTGAATAGAGCCCACCAGAGAGTACACAGACACTCTTTTCTCCTTTGTTTTCTTTTTCTTTTTTAAATTAAAAAAATGTTATTTTAATTTATTCAGATTACATCTGTAATGTTATCTCCTCACTTGTATCTTCCCGTTCCCACCCTCCCTCCCTCTTCTGCCCTATTTCCTTCCCCTAGACCTCTGACAGAAGTGGACCTAAGGAGGTCTTTATCACTATTGGTGGCCTGGCTGTACTGAAAACTTGCCTAAATCATGCAGCCCCTAACCTTATGGTTCTTTGTCTTCTATGCATAAAACCAACGTCCTGGTCGACACACTTCAGTTAGCAAGAACAGGTAACAGAAGCCAAACTACAGAAGCCGAAAAGCACACTTGGTACATTTCGGGACTTTCCTGGGTCTTGGCACTATGGACTAGGTCTCCGATGGATTAGGTCTTTGTTTACATTTTGGCAGGTGTTGGGGTCTTCATTCGGGGGTTTTAAAGTCTTAATTGTGCCTCCACCATGATGCCAGTTGTTCTAAGGAAGGCCTGGGCACTTTCACACATAAACGTGGGTGGCACCATTCCATAGGCTGGAGTCTGAAATTGTAGTAGAAAGTGCACTGACTACCAGGATCCAACTCTCTCTCCCCTGACTGTGTGTGCCGTAGACTCCTGTTTTCACGCTTCCTCACCGGGACCGGCTGTACCCTAAAAGTGGAAGCTGCAAATAAACACTTTACTCCTTAAGTTGTTCTTGTCATGTAGTTTGTTCTACAGTGACAAAAATGTCTAATGCAAACCCCATGAGACTGGTATTCGAATATTCATTTTACAGTGAAGGATGCTGAGGCCTCAGATGACATGGTTGGTCACAGACCATGTAGGTAAACGTGTCCTTTTCAATTCATGCTCTGTATTTTTCTTTCTTTCTTTTTTTTTTTTTTTTTCAAGACAGGGTTTCTCTGTGTAGCCTTGGCTGTCCTGGACTTGCTTTGTAGACCAGGCTGGCCTCAAACTCACAGCGATCCGCCTGCCTCTGCCTCCCAAGTGCTGGGATTAAAGGCGTGCGCCACCACGCCCGGCTCCATGCTCTGTATTTTTCAATACTACATTGTTTCCCAAATCCAGTCATCCTTATTCATTTGTGGATACTTGCTCCCTTTCTTCCACTGAGGGCAGAAACCACTCTAGATTCTAGAGAGGGATGGTGCAGCTTGATGACAAGTAACGCAAAGGGAAACTTGTCTACATTTATGGGCTAAGAATGTCCTTACTTTTTCACCACTTAGTTATCTAATTTACCTTGGTTGTTTAACTGTGGTTCCATGTTAACGCTTGTTTAGTGATATCTAAATTTTAACTCAAGTGACCCTTATTTATTCAAGCTATTCATAACAAAATATCTTAAGTAACTGGTTGAAACTGTTTAGAGCTTGGAATCTTCAAATCACTTCTACTCTATATTCTGTGGCTAAAATGAGCTGACTCTTTCCTACCCACATTAAGTTGGTAAAACAACGTCTATTGGTACATCTACTTGTAGAAATAAAGATTTATGTAATGTTCTATATTTTGTCCAAAGTTTATTGCCATGACATCTTCATCATATTCTCTTTGCATCATTTATCAGGCTATATTAAGGGCTACAAATTGAAGGCAGGAGCTTTCTTAGACAATTCTACTTGCATTGCAAGGATTTAGCCTGGAATTGTATTCTATTCTTCCATAAAGGATATTTCTGACTGTGATACAAATGCAGATTGAACAAATTTTGTGTGGTACCATTCACCTCCACAAGCACAAAGCTTTGACATTCATAATGTAATTATTTCAAAATCTTTCTATAAGAGGTGCAGAGCTTTGCAGCCTGATAAACAGTCTGCAACCAGCTAACAAAGAGAACAGGGAAAGCAGAGAGGAAAGGTTGAAGCTGGCCGGGTTTGGGGCTCTGGTACACAGCTGAGCTTTTCAGCATTTTTGTAAAAGTTGGCTTACTAGACTCCTTTTTCCTAAGAGAACCTTCTGAGTGAACCAAAAGATTATGTTCAATTTTTCCCATTGAGAAGCTCATTAGAGGGCTTATAAATATGCCTTTTTTGAGAGACTTAGTTTAAATTTAACTGTTAACAAAGGCACTTCATCAGTCTTGGCCACCTTTTGAACCCAATCAGCTCAAACTTCCGCGGTTCAAAAGTACAAAGAGCAGAAAGGATCTTTCTTGCATTTTCCAGGCATGTTTAAAGCTTTCCCCTTTTGTATTTTATGTCATCCCCTGTGTGACTTTATAATTTCCTAAGCTTTTGTCATTTGTCCATTCTCCTCAGATACTGTGGACTAGGTTTTATTGAGATTCAGTTATATGATGGTAGAGATTACTGAAAGTGGAAAAATTATACAGTCTTGTATAAAACATAAACAGAAGTAAAATAATAGATTATGACAACAGAAAGAAATGGAGAATGCCACAAGCCTGGAATCCCCTGTTTTCTTACAATGGTCACAAAAACTAGAAACAGTATTTGCTTCGGTATCTACAAAGGTCTCACAAATATATTGTTCTGTGCTTTTCTAACACCTGGTCAAGTCTTCTCATTTTCACACTCTGTTTTATGGGTATGTTTTTGTCTTTAACGTTAACTTGGAACTCCTGCTAGGCCATGTAGCGAGCAGCTGGAAACAGACAAAGGAACTGCTGCCTTGTGTCCACTATTTTAAATGTCATTAAACAGAGAGGTTTTCTGCTTTTACTGCCAACATACATTTAAAATCTGACCAGCTCTTAAAGTGACTGTTTCTGCCTCCACTCTGCAACAGCAAAGGTAAGCCAGCATCACTGCTCTTTGGTCCATCTTATTGAATGTACTAAATACCTAAACGATTTCTTTATCATTTCTCTCCCCACATGTACATAACCATATTGAACTTTAAACCTATAAACTGGATCATATCACTGTACTCCTTTGTCCAGTTGCTGCACTTGGAAGTTGGATTATATTCAAAATTCATTCTCATGAGTTCACATCTGTGTTCTGGCTCTCACCTTATATGGTGTCTCTCTCACTGCATTCTGATACTGTGTGTCACATGTGCTGGCCTATCTTCCTGAAGCACAACTTGCTTGCCGCTGTGATTGTCTCTGCTATTACCTTTACTCTCTGGGAACCTTCTCACCATTTGGCTCTTTGCTTCTCCAAGAGAGAGCCTGCTCTAATTACCCAATGGAAGCCCTTGTTGGCTCCTGTCTCTGTTCCCTTTTCTTATTCTACTTTTCAGTATAATACTTATCTTTATCTGGAATTATCTGTCAGTTTACTTTATTGCTTAGTTACTATGTAGATGCTGGGTAAATGTATGTTGAATGAATAAATATCTAAAGAATATTGTGAACTAAGAGAAAAGACGAATGCAATCTACTAAAATGTGAGTTCTCTATGTGTTGGCGGTGGCAGAAAGATTTGCGTCAAGGAAGATAGTTAAACAATCCATTCCTTTGCCAGTTTGATAGCACAACTTTATTTTCTCAGCTACTCAATGAGATGATTCCCAGAGGCTAAATGTGTAGCACGTTAAAATCAACATATTTGAAGCAACCCCTTGGGCAAGTTTAAGATAAAGGAAAGTCACACAGAAAACCCATTTTTGGAGTGATATGGCATCTGGTTGTTAATTACTACCCCTGCTTATGTTCGAGAATGAGAATGGTGTCATAACAAGCTCCTGATCCTCAGAATACATTTGTTGACTACACAGAGATGTTCGTGTCTCAGCCAGTTTCAGAGCTATTCCCACGTAGAGGCATCAGCACAGGCATCACCTGTTTGTTGTTTTTCCTTCATGTCTGCAGCCAATATTTTGAGAAGGTCTTCCCTGGTCAAATCTAATCTTTATTAATTTTGATGGAATCCACAGCTTTTTTTGAAACAAAGGCATAACCTCTTCCCCAACACAACATATTTTCTAACTACCATTCTCAAGGTAGCTCATCTATAAGTTGATCTAATTCAGCAGTCCTTTCTAAGAATCCAGTGTTTTTCAGAAGCTGTGCTACTTGTCTCATTGACATTTAAAAATAAAGTCAATAGACCATTATTTAATCTACCTTTAAGAGATCCCATATCCACCTTCTGTTTGATGAGCATTTTCTTTTAAAGTTCTCTTAGATCTCTCCACAATCGCTTTACCTGTAGGATTGGAATTTATATCTGTAACATGTTCTATGCTACAATGTCTAAAATATTGTTGTATTCTAATTGATGCATATGCTGGAGTATCACCAGGTTCAATCTGCAAATGCACATTAAAATCATAATTATGAATGAATTTTATGATGTATTAACATGTATACATACTTTAATTCTCCAAACTCTACAAAAAAAACCACATAAGCTATAATATGACATTGCTCTAAATAATATGACATCATTAAACAGAATCTGTATTCTTAACTCAGTATATTGTCCTTCACCTAACAACTGATCCTGGACAATATAAATATATCTAGTTTCTCTCTCTCTCTCTCTCTCTCTCTCTCTCTCTCTCTCTCTCTCTCTCTCTCTCTCTCCCTCCCTCCCTCCCTCTCTCTCTTCCTCTCCCTCTCACCCTCTCTCTCCCCTCTCTCTCTTTCATTTCTCTCCCCACCTGTACATAACTATATTGAACTTTAAACCTATAAATTGGATCATAGCACTGTACTCCTTTGTCCAGTTGCTGCACTTTGAAGTTGGATTATATTCAAAAGTTATTCTCATGAATATATATGTATATATATATTCTAATTATGTGGTTCATAGCTGAAGCTTTTCTTTTTTAAACCTAGCATCTCTATGGGCTGCCATTTTGTAATCATGTAACAAGGTAGCATGGTAGGCTTTAGATTGGATTACTCTGAAGATCATTTATTCTGAATCAAAGGGTTTTCCAATCTCTCTTCTATTGCCTCCATCCTAGCATTTAAATTTTCAGTCTTTTCCTTCTCTAAGGCTGCTTCATTCTGATCTTTCGTAAAGAGGATATATAAAATTGCAACCATTACTGAAAGTATAATTCGATATAATAATAATAATAGAAGTGAAATTACAGGGGACCCAACTGCCCTCTGCCATTGTATTTTCCATCTTTTAAGGCATAAAATATTTTTCTTTTCATTTTTTCTAACTTTCCTTCTTTCAGAGACTTCACTTATTATGCACATTTTAAAAACATTTTTACTTATTTCTCTTTCTCTCACCTTTGGAGACTTACTTTAGTTCTCTTTTTCTCTTCTTTCTTTGAAGACTTTATTTTAAAGTCAGTATTCCTTTCTATGATATGTTCAGTTTCTTTACTTTTTTTTTTTTTTTTAGCATCTCTGTACCTTTAAAAACATCTCTGTTTCTCTTTCTCTCCTTCAGAGATCTCACTTCTCTAAAAGTATTTCCATGTTTTTGTTTTAGTTACATTTTTCATCAATGTAAGCCTGCCAAGTACCCTAATGTATTTTCTATAATTTCAATTATTAAAATAAAAACTTTTAGAACTGAGGGCACGACTTTGTGATTACAAGCAAGCACTTCAGTTGCAGAGCCCTTGAACTCTGATACAGCACCAAAATATAGTGGCATACAACTGCCTGCAATACCAGCTTTGCTGACTGAGAGTCTCCTTTGGCTTTGTCAGGCATGTACACTCCGGTGTACACACACACACACACACACACACACACACACACACACACACACACATACTAAAAAAATCCAAAACCATCTTTTAGGAGTAGAAAAACATATTCTGTGTCTCTCTTAGCCTTAATTACAGACCGTTTTCTTTAAACAATGTCGCTATCAAGGCCCCTAAGCCACTTGTATAGGTGCTGCTGAAATACTTCCTGAGTTCCTTCTCTGATGTCCACATTTGCCGCCCTGTTCATTATTCCCATCAATAGATTCACTGACTTCACCCCAGTTCTCAAATTCTCTTCTATGGAGTTAAGACAAGACCCTCATCTACACGTGAGCAGGGGCTCTGGACTCTGAGGGGACTCCTAAAGTTGCATTGTGGGTTGTATGGAGTTGTATTTCCTCCTCATCACCCTGAACGTTAGAAATGAAAACCAGTGAATTTTCTTGGATGCAGCTGAGATCTTAAATTTCAGAGAACAGTTGTCTGTTCTTTCTTTCTTTCTTTCTTTCTTTCATTCTTTCTTTCTTTTTTCTTTTGAGACAGAATTTCTCTGTGTAGCCTTGGCTGTCCTGGACTTGTTTTGTAGACCAGGCTGTCCTCGAACTCATGGAGACCTGCCTGCCTCTGCCTCTCAAGTGCTGGGATTACAAGTGTGATGAAAGTGACACCTTCCAAGCTTTCTACATGTTGAACCTATGAACAGGAGGTCTAAGTTCTTCTATGATAACTGCTTACAACCATCATTCTAGGTGAAGGTATAAAGAATGTGGCTGGTCTGAGGGAAGTAACTACATCAAGAGGAGTAATGATGATATAAGGCAAAGATCCAGCCTATTGCCATCTGGAACAATGCTACATGGCTTCAGAGCAAGGCGAGGGTCCAGCTCCTGTCCTTGGGTCCACAGCATTTTCCAAGAACAGAAAATGGAACTAATCATTAGCATTACACATCATCCACTAAAAATGTGGAGACCCAAGTCATTACTTTGGTTACCATGAGTCAGTGTTGAGGATCAAATCCCTCAATACTTAAAGCATCATTGCACCTGAGTGCTTAATTGACGTTAAATGAGAAGTTTTAAACTTGTACACAGTGGGTTGAACTACTTTCTCTAGTAAAGAGCCCAGGAACATTGGTGTGGCTGAGCTCATCGCAATTTCCCAAAAGGCCAAAGCCTGTATGTGGTGTTTCTCAAGCTTCTTTGACCATGGGTGTGTTTTTGATTTCTGGATTTTGCATTTAAAAATTGTGAAGTGATGAACAAGAAACATAACCTCTGAGGACTCAGTTTTCTCAGGCATGGGATACAAATAATGATCTCTCAAATGTTTTGCTGAAGAAACTAAATGAGAACAATGTGGAAAACATGTGTTATTGTGGTGGGCACAGAAAGGGCACAGAGTCAAGGTTGGAGACTTTTAGTTACTACCTTTTCCTTTCTTCATGGGCACTGTCCTAAAAGTGATCTTAAGAAACAAATCCTGCTTGAAATGTTTAACAATTGTTATGATTTGGGCAATGACTAATCGGAAAGGAACAACTG